>NC_056738.1:352678285-352978285 GCF_019279795.1 Protopterus annectens
TGGGAAATTTAATAAAACTTTTTTCTGTAAGACATTTTTCTTTTTTTAACATTCGATCTTTGTTGTCACTTTTTTGTCCTGTATGAGGGGAGTGGCCCTAGGCTGCTATAGTGCTCTTGGAAAAGAAAGTCTGAGTAAGCTTTCTGTTGGTGGTATTACTTTTGTAAAGTTCCACCCTGTTAGGGATTATGCTTTCCTCAAACCATTTCCTTTTGTCTCTACTCTCGCACTGTGCTAAGCTGTTCTTTTAGGGTGGAAAATGAAAACTGTTCTCATTCTTTTTAATGGATTTGCTAGCTCAAATTTGTATCTCCTGCTAGTTCATTTTTGTGCTTTCGTCCTTGGTTTCTGTGATGGCAGGTTAATCATCCCACAAGTGTTCCTGCAGGGAAAGAATCACTCTTATCAGTAGGTACAAGGAGTGTGTGTATTGTTTAGAAGAGCGCAACGTGCCAAAGTGAGTTTGTAGGGAGTTTAAAAGATCCAGTCTTAAGAAGGAAAGTGTATTTGAAGCTCCACTTATTGCAACAAGCTGCCTCTGCTCATCATGTTGCAGTGGCATTTGCTTCCTTCTCTTCTGCCTTTAGGTCCTGTGCTCTCATTCATGCATTCACCCCAGTCACCATTTTAGCTAAAAACAGCAAGGTTTAGCCTGACTTACAGAAATTTTCCCAGATGTCTTAGGATGTCCCCATTACCCATAATCCTCATTAACTAAGAAACCCTTTTCAGATCTCTTTAGTTGCACATCAAAGTTATTCCTTTGCTAAATGACCTCAGACTGCTGTTGAGAGTTATAGTAAAATTTGATCCTGTTTCTCTGCTTATCAGTTCTTTTTGTCTTCATATCAAGTCAGGTCATTCTTTTCGTATTTTCTGACATTTTACTGTCAGTTTATGCGTTTATTCAGACAGTCTTCTCCTCCCTTGTTGGCACTATTTTGTTGTAGATGCAAGTAAAACAGTGCAATCTGAAGTAGTTAACTTCATTTGTTCATCAACCTGTGGGTATCAGATCTGAATCGGATCCGAGCCGGCAGCTTTATTCAGCTAAGATCTGAGCTCCAAGCTCCTCCCCCTTACCCATAACCCCCTGCCATCCCTCTCTGTCCTCAGATCTCGTTTGCCGCGGCTTTTTCAAGCATCTAGAACGAGTTTACAAGCATAGGGCTTCGTGAGTTTATATCAAAAATTTACTTTTTGACCTAGTTTTTAGTTTAATCGATAGACGAGTGAGTGTTGTTTCCCCTTTTCTCTTAAATTGCTAAACTTGTTAGTAATTTTTTTTTCTGTCTTTTAGTTAGTTTAGTCTCACCCCCCTCCCCCTGTGTGTGAAGGTGTGTATGCGGGTTGGGCCTATCTTTTGTTGCCATGTCTGAGGCCCCGAAAGCAATTTTTTCCAAATGCACCGAATGTGGCCATAAGCTATCCCCAGCGGATGGCCACACTCTGTGTGTTATCTGCCTTGGGGTTGACCATCTCTCCTCGGGCTGCACAGTTTGTGCAGCCTTCAACCCCAGGGCTTTGAGGGACAGGAGGTCGAAGCTGATTCTGGCGGGACTTCTGCCCCTGTATTCGGCTTCATCCTCTTCTCCCTCGCAACACCGGCTGCGACTGCGGCTGTCCCGCCTTCCATCCCTGCTCCATTGGCCGGGACTCACCCTCCCACCTTGGCTCAGGAGGAGAGGGAATCTAGGAGGGAGAAAAGGAGAGAGAAACACCACAAGCGGCTGGCCGAATCTTCCTCCTCGGCTCCGCCGTCTAAACAGCCTCTCCTAGGACGTCCGGGCCTTCTCCTTCCCGGCTTCATTCTCCTCTTTTTCCCCTGGAGCCGGAGGAGGAGACCCGGTCGCCTTCGAGGTCATCGAGGTGGCACTCCAGGCCAGCTTCGGTGGCCTCGTCTAGATCTACTCGAAGTTTGTCCGATGCATATATGGACCGTATGATGCGTAGGTTTCTCCAGGCCCAACTACAGATGGGAGTGCTCCTGCCCCCCCCCCCTCCGGGGGGGGAGCTCAACCCCATTTTTCACCCGATTGCTCCTTCTCCGACCCACTTCTGGGTTTGGAGCCGTCTGATCTAGATAACATCGGAGCCGGGGGAGGCTCGGCGCAGATAGTACACCCTACTTCGGCTCCGACTGCACCCTGGAGTTTGTCGGGTCCCTTTTTGGATCCGAGCTCTCGGAGCCGTTTGCTGAGCTTCGGATCCGGAGGAGTCAGTGTGTCTTCGGCTCCGTCTCGGTCGGAGCATACTGGCCCTTCGGATCCGATTGCATTGGCACCAGCTCCGGTCCACGCCTCGGATCCGAGGGGACTGCTCTCTGGTCCTGGAGAGAGCAGTTCCCCTTCGGCGTTCAATGTTGTGGAGAGGGTCTTGTCGAGGGATTAGGGATTCCAGGCTCCTGCTACGGTTCTACCCTCCACTCCTTCTCAGATGGGCCTACCTTCCATCATCCGGCCCCAGGGACAGCCTGCACCTACGTCCCAGATGGTTCCCTTAGAGGAATAGGATGTGGTTGGTGAGTCATCTTCGGACAGCCCCCCCTCCCCCCGAGGACGTTCCTCACAAACGTATGTGCAAGAGGAGGCACTTGGACTCACCCGAGCCCCTGACAGAGAGGGCACAGACTTGGAGGAAGGGGAAGGTTCCCCAAGGTCACCCCCCGAGGACGTCTCCTTTGGAGACATTATGGAAATGCTTCAGACAGAGGGTGGTCAGCCCAAAAACGTTCCCCCGATGCGTCTGTGTTTCTGGAGGTGTTTGACGCAGGCCCATCTACCTCTTGGGTGTCCCCTCCTGCCGATCCCCTGGTAGTTCTGATCACTATCAGGGCATGGAAGGAACCGGACATTGTGGAGCCCATACCAAAGAGACCAGACAAAATCATCAGTCCACCTACAGATAGGATGGTTTGGAGCAAGGGTGCTGAGGTAGATGCCATGTTGGTGGCGGCTGCCACCAAGAAGGAACTAGCCCAGGAGAGTTCCTCAGTCCATCCTCCCGACAAGGAGTCTCAGACAATGGACCACCTAGGGAAGCGGATGTTCGCTTCAGCTACCTTCTCCGTAAGGTCGCTGAACTATATGGCACATGTGATATGACTCCAGCGGGATCTCATCAAGGAATGTGCTGGGTCACCCCCAGAGTCCATGTCGGCCGAGGATAAGAAAACATTTTCAGCTCGAATGGCCACTCTTAAGTCCATTTCGAACACTTCTATGCGGCTTCTTTCCCATGCTACGGAAGGAGCCGCTAGAGCTAGCGGATAGGGCATTGTCTTATGACGGCATGCTTGGCTCTGTCTCTGCGACTTTGCGGAACCCTTTAAGGCTTCCTTCGCAAATGCCCCTTTTGACGGCTCTTCGCTGTTTGGCAAGTCCATCTGCGACACGCTGGTCCAGAGAGCGAGAAGGACAGGAAGACGTCTGCCGTCGGGATCCGCTTCTCTGCTCCCCAGAGGTCCTTCTCCAGGAACCAAAGGGGTCAAAAGAAGACGTGGTTCCGGAAATCTCAGCAGTCCCGTTTCGCTCCGGACCCCCTTGTCTTTCAGAGGCAGAGGAGGAAAGGGTGGACGCCGGCCCAGAGGCAGAGGGGGACCGAAGAATTTCGGGTCAAGAGAACCCTTTTCGGTTCGGCCCGCACAGCAGCCCTGAGGGGTGACCCGACTGCTCCACTCTGGAGGCAGTCAGGGGGCGTTTCTCGATGCACTTAGCAGTTTAGGAGTCCATTACAATGGATCACTGGGTTTTTCGAATCCTATCCAGAGGTTACACTATCCCCTTTCTGAATCTCTCTCTCAGACCCCGGAGCCTCCCCGATGTCCCACCCAATCAAAGGGAGGCAGCAGCCACAGAAATAAAGCAGCTGCTAGAAAAAAGAGCAATCCAGCCCATCCCCCAAGATCAATCCGGATCAGGCTTTTACTCCAGGTTCTTTCTGGTGACAAAAAAGACGGGGGAATTGAGACCAATCCTCGACCTGTCCACTCTAAACTTGTCGGTTGCCAAAGAAAAGTTCTGGATGGTCACCATTCAATCCTTTCTCCCAATCCTGCAGGAGAACGACTTGATGTGCTCTATAGACCTCAAGGATGCGTACTACCACATTTTGATGGACAGATGATCCAGAAGGTTTCTCCGCTTCCGGCTGGGAGCCAGACACTATCCGTTCAGGGTCCTCCCCTTTGGTCTCACCACAGCCCCCAGGGTGTTCACCAAAGTTGTGGCAGTTGTAGCTGCCCACCTGAGGCGTCAGGGAATACAGGTCTTTCCGTACCTAGACGACTGGCTCCTGACCGCCCCCACCAGGCATCTACTAAGTTCAGCCAGGAATTACTTCCTTCACTTGGCCTCTCATCTGGGAATCTCCCTTCAACCAACTCAAATCTTGGATTTCATAGGGGCCAGGTTAGACACAAACCTGTTGAGGTTCTTCCTAACTCCGGACAGGCTTCGAACTTTGACACTCCACGTGCTGGCCCTCCTACAATCCTCGGCTCCTACAGCAGAATTGGTCCTGAGGGCGCTAGGTTCCATGGCTGCGGCCATCAGTCTGTCACCTCTAGCTCATCTAAACATGAGGGTCCTACAATGGACCTTGCAGGTTCAATGGTCCATCCTGCAACATCCGCTAAGTGCATCTATCCCCCTCAGCAAGGTTTGCAGGAAATCCCTACTCTGGTGGATCCAGTCCTCGGATCTCCGGGAAGGGTGCCCCTTCTCAATGTCCCCACCCCAAGCCACGGTGACCACGGATGCTTCTCGCCTCAGGTGGGGGGGCACTGCATGTGCAGAACCGTCCAAGGCTCGTGGACCCACTCGAGACCTTGTTGCACATCAATGTCCTAGAGATGAGGGCGGTGCTTTTAGCGTCGCAAGCACTCCAGGCCCTTCTTCCCTTAGTGACATTTGCAATTCAAACAGACAATATGTCAGTAGTCTGGTATATCAACAAATAGGGGGGAACCAGATCCTATCCGCTTTGTTGAAAGGCCATGAGAGTTTGGGAATGGGCGGTAGCCACCAACCGCTTTCTCATAGCAACGCACATCCCGGGTCGGTCGAACATTTTGGCAGACAGGCTGAGTCGGACCATCCTCTCACCATACGAGCGGTCTCTGAACCAGAGAGTAGCGAAGCAAATCTTCCTCAAGTGGAGTCAACCTTGCTGTGATCGAGTACTTCGCCCACCAGGGGAATCTCCCAGAGACGCTCTAGTGCATGTTTGGCCATCCGGTCTACTTTATGCTTATCTGCCTCTTCCTCTGATGGTAAAATTCTTTAAGAAAGCTCATCGGTTGGGGAGCAAAGTGATCCTCATAGCCCCATTCTGGCCTCGTCAAACTTGGTTCCCTTGCCTATTGTCTCATCGAGTGAATCCTCCATGGATTTTGGATCCCACTCCGGATCTGATATCTCACCCCCTAGGGTTGACAATCTCAAGCTCACAGCTTGGTTGATCCAGTTCCAATAATAGCTAGGACTCCCGGTATCTCCTCTTCTGTTAAGGCTATTTTAGTAGCCGCTCATAAACCTTCTACTAGGAAGGTCTGTAAGAGCAAATGGAAATGTTTTTCGATCTGGGGGGAACATAGAAATTTGTATCCCTTTACAGCCCCTATACCAACTGTATTAGATTTTTTTGTCATATTTATTTGACCAAGGTGCCAGCTCCTCTATGGTCAAAGTCCATTTAGCAGCGATTTCCCACTTTAATGTGGGAAGTGATTTCGGTCCTTTAGCTTCTTCTAAGATCTGCAAGACCTTCTTAAAAGGTACTTTCTTGTTAAGGCCTCCTGTTAAGGATGCAGTCCCTCCGTAGGATTTAACCCTTGTTCTCCAGGTTCTTACTGGCCCACCCTTTGAACCTGCAGCTTCGGTGGATCTAAAATATTTATCTTGGAAAACAACCTTTCTCATTGCTATCACTTCGGCTAGAAGGGTTTCGGAGCTTCAAGCCCTTTGTGCCAAACCTCCATACCTGGTCTTTCATAAAGACAGAGTTTCCCTCAGGACCAATCCCTCCTTTTTGCCTAAAGTTGCCTCAGAGTCCAACATTAATCAATATATCAATTTACCGTTTTTTTTTCCCAAATTATCATAACAAAGGTGAATACAAATTACATTGTTTGGAAGTGCACAGACAATTGAGGTACTACTTACACAGGACTGCTGAACATAGGAAATCTGAGCAACTCCTTGTATCCTTTGCTAAACCCTTTTTGGGTAAACCTGTGTTAAAAGCTACATTGTCCAGATGGATTTCCCAATGTATACTTCTCGAATATAAGAGTTCTGGCCGACCTGAACCTGTAGGAGTTCATGCCCATTCTACTCGATCGATTTCTACTTCTGCTGCTTTTTGGTCCAGAGTGTCCTTGGATGACATTTGTTCAGCAGCCACTTGGGCTTCATCCCATACTTTTATTACCCATTACAAGTTGGATCTAATTTCCAGAGGGAGGGCTTCCTTTGGCTCTGCAGTGCTCCAGAATATTCTTCCATGAGGACCTCCCAAGTTTTTGGTAGCTGGGGACTCTGTCCCACAGGTTGATGAACAAATGAAGTTAACTACTTCAGATAAAGAAGTTATGTACTCACCATAACGTTCCATCTGAGTAGGTAACTTCATTTGTCAGCAACCAACCCCCCTCCCCTAACCTGTAGTTCGTCCTTTTAGGATCTTTGTGCTTCCTTTTCCAGATGACATCAGGTTAGGATGTTTAGCTGATCCTTTGATGTCCTTCAAGGATGCATCTGCAGTCCTTACAAATGGGGTTGTCCTGTCGTCAGGCAGCCCTTCGGTCGGCCGGATTCCAAAGTCTGGGTCTGGCCTCTGCTGGTGTCGCACTTCACCCAACGTCATCACTGTAGGTCTTCGGGTATAAAGGCATCAGCCGACGCCATTTTCCTCAGTCTTTCTTGCCGGCAGAAGCTGTTCGCAAGTGCCGGTCGGTCAGATCCAGAGATTACTTCTACCAATACTACTCAAGACTTCTAAAAGCTAAGTACCCCTTTCTTGCCTCAGCCGATGTCAGAAAAAAGTGAATAACTGTTTAACTTGTGGGAAACAAATACCTCATAAAGATTTCCACCTTACTGCTTACCTTGTTTAGGCCCAGACCACGGCGGTAGCAGCTTGTTTAGCCTGTGCTTCCTTCAACCTACCGAACACTTAGGCGCTGGTCGGAGTTTGCTGAACAGTTTTCGCGCTCAGATTTTGCACATTATGCCGCCGGATCCTCCGACTACTCAAATTGGTAAGAAACGCAAAGAGAAGGACCGACACTCAAGGTCCCTCGGGTTCGCGAAAACCACGTTAAGCAAGCCGCGAGTGTCTCTGTTTCGCCGAAACCGAAACGGGTCAATCTTCAGCAATTCATGACTACTACCGGGCCCCTTCAACCCTAGTTGAAACGGCTTGAAGTTTTGCCTACTACTGTGGTTTCTCAAGAATTATCGGACACCATCCCTTTGGATGTCTCTATTCCAGCACGTGTGCTAGGCCTCCTGCAGCCATGTCTATAAAGGCCTTTGCCAGGGCTAAAGAGCCAAATCTAAGTCTGTGCCTAAGCTCCCCCTCTCACGCCCAGTTCCAGTTCCCAAATGCTTACTCTGGCAGAGGATCTCATCTCTTTAATAAGGGATCCCAATCTCACCCAGACAGGGCCTCTCAACCTCCAGAAAGAGACCTAGAGCAGAGCCCCCTGAGCCAGTGTCCTCAGATGACTCTTCTGATGATACAGACAATACAGACCATCCAGAGGCTCCTTTTCTACTTATGAAGACCCGATGCAGAAGAATCGATTCCTTCTGCCTCTCCACCAGAGGAATTTTCTTTGGGAAACCTTACATGCCATGAGAGCAATTCCAATGGCAGGGTCAAGATTTCTCAGATTCAAGAAAAAAGGCTTAGGACCTTTTACACTACCAACATAGGCCTTTAGCTATACCTCCAGTTCTTCCTGTTGTGGATGATGCATTTAATGATGCTTGCACTGCTCCTGATACTTTACCTCCAGCCCCTGCTAAGCCCGATAGGTTTTACAGGGTCCCGACACTCACCACCACTTATACAAGGCTCCTTTGCAGATCCTGAGACTATCTCCCAGGGCCCTAAGGCAGTAGCTTCACCTCAGCTAAAACCCTCTCCCTTCTGAAAGAGAATCCAGGTCCTTAGAGAGATGGGGTAAAAGTATACACCTCTGCTACTCTCAGCTAGAGCTTTGAACTGTCAGTTTCATATGATCCAATACCAAGAGTTTATGCTTGATCAGTTAACTAAAAAACTGTCCTCTGATGATTCCTTAGATAAGAAATATGTTCTAGAAATGGTGAATAACATTCAGCAGGTTAGTAACCATTCTTTAAATGTGGCTATGGTGCTCTGGAGGCTTCATTTAGATCAGCCATGACTGGCACAGTTATAAGAATGCATGCATGTCTGAATAAACTGGTCTTGCCGGATCATGTTAAAAGCAAAGCTATTAGATGCTCCTATGGATAAGGTCAGTCTATTTGGTTCTCCTGCCCAACAGGTAATGAAGAAAATGGAAGAGAAGGCAAAATCTGTACAAACAGTTAAAGATTTGTTACAGGTTCAGCCCCAAGGTTTAGCAGGAACTGGCCTTCCAAAATTGGTCCTTTCCAGACTCTAAAACTCTAAAACTCAGAGAGGCAGGAATAGGCTCAAGAGGCAGAAATCAATCCAGAGGAGGTGCCTACAGTGGCAAGGCAATAAACCAACGAGGCACAGATACAACCACTACCACTGCAACAGGACAATCACAGTGACTTGGCTCTGACACCTACCAGGGAACAAATAGCAGCACCCTTAGGCGGAAAGTTAGCCTTATTTTCAAAAACTAAACTGGCACTATATTACAAGAGACAAGTGGATTTTGCAAACTATACTTGACACAAGGCTACAGGTTTCACTCCACTTACACCTTACCAATTAAAAGAGGAATGCCAAACCTGCCACCAAATCAAAAGGCAGAAGCTCTAAAACAAATAGCTCAATTAACAAAGATGAGAGCTGTGGAAAGGGGTACCACCTACAGAACAGAACAGGGCAAGGGATTTTACTCCAGACTCTTCCTAGTACCAAGAAAAGAGAAAAGTTGGAGACCTATTCTCGACCTGTCCGCTTTAAACACATTCATCATTGTTTCAAAATTCAAAATGCTGACCCTACAGCAACTTCTTCCCATGCTGGGCAAGGAGTATTGGCTGGTAACTCTAGATCTCAAGGAGGCATACCTGCACGTCCCCATACGACCATATTGCAGAAGATGCCCCCAGATTTCTTTGCAGGGATCAGAGCATTATCAATTTTCAGCATTGCCCTTGGCTTATCTACTGTGCCCAGAGTGTTCACTAAAATGCCTGGCATCATTAATCGCCACTGCAGGCTTCAGGGAATTTTCACGAATTTATCCATACCTGGACGAGTGCCTGATACAACCGGACAACATAAACATGCTGGCACAAGACTTACAAACCGTCATTTTTTTACTACAGGCCCTGGGATACACAGTCATTTTAAAGTCAAGACTGATACCATCCCAAACAAGAACATTCTTGGGTAGAATTGGACACAGTAAAACAGATGGCATTCCTAACTGCAGAAAACAAGAACAACTTCCTCTTACTTTGGCATTAACAAAGCAGAACAAACTAACAGCAAGGAAAGTACTGCAGGCCTTGGGCTTCATGGCATCCTGCATAATCCTGGTCCCCCATGCCAGACTGCATATGAGAAAGCTACAGTGGTACCTAAAGAATTTATGTTCTCAACACAGACACAGCCTAGAAACCGAAATACCACTAATCCCATGCCTGAAACAAGAGTTCCTATGAAGGTGCATGCCAGTCAAACCCAGGTAGGAGCCGGGCATGCCAGTCAAACCAGGTTTGTCCTTCCACAGCATTCAACCAAGCCAAACCATCACAACGGACGCCTCAGACCTCGGGTTGGGGCCCACATGCTGGACAAGTGCATTCAAGGCTTATGGACTCCAGATCAGCTGCACCTACACATAAATCAAAAAGAAATGCTGGCAGTAAAACTAGCAATCCAGAATTTCAAACCATTCCTCAAAGAAGGCCAATTGATGATAAGGACAGACAACACCACAGTCATGTGGTACATCAACAAACAGGGAGGCTCTCATTCATACCCCCTATGCCGAATGGCTCTGGACCTATGGAATATGGCTCTGAGTTACAACATTCAGTTACAGGCAATATTTGTACCGAAAAGAAAACATCCTAGCAGACATGTTAAGCAGAACTACCTCGGATGCTCACGAATGGAGGCTACACTGGACATCTTCAAGGCCATCACAAGAAATGGGAATGCCACAAATAGACCTATTCGCATCCCCACTCAATCACCAGCTCAAGAAATTCTGCACAAGGACATACCACCCACTTGCTTGGAAGGTGGACTCTCTATCCTTCAGTTGGAAAGGCCTGACAGCATATGCATTTCCACCTCTTCCTTTGATGCACAAGGTACTACTGTAAATCAAAAAGGAACGTCCAAGGATAATTCTGATAGCTCCAAATTGGCCAAGACAACATTGGTATCCATTACTGAGAAGCATGTCTCGGGGGGGAAACGTGGACACTACCCCTGATTCCTTTGATGTTAACTCAGAGCTTAATTACAACATCCTGCATCCAAACCTGAAAACTCTGCAACTGACTGCCTGGAACATTACATAACAGCAACTAACCCAGATTTATCCCAAAGGGTTAAAGACATTATCCTTGAGGCCCGCAGACCTTCAACAAGAAGGAACTATGCGGGAAAATGGAAAAGGTTTGTCATTTGGAGTACTGAAAGAGGGAAAGATGTGTCAAAGGTAGATATTGCCAACATCCTGGAGTATTTGGCAGAGCTCCTCCATACAGGCCTGTCCTATTCCTCCATCAAGATACATGCATCAGCTATTTCTGCAGAATACAGCTTCGATCCACCTGTCTTCTCACACCCTCTACTCAGGCAGTTTCTGAGAGGAATTAATAATGTAAAACCTCCTAGGAAACCACCATTACCAGCATGGGACTTGAACTTTGTGCTAGAAAAATTAACACTCCCTCCATTCGAACCAGCAGCAACAGCAGATCTACAACACCTATCCTGGAAAACTGCTTTCCCATGGCAATTACTGCTGGTGCTCAGCAAGAAGGGTTTCGGAACTACAGGCTTTAATGGCAGTACAACCCTTCCTAATCTTCCATCAAGATAGAGTGTCCATGAGAACTAATCCTACATTTATGCCTAAGGTGGTATCCAGAGTGTCTCTAAACCAGGCAATCCACCTACCTACCTTCTTTCCAATCCACAGAACAGGGGAAAGACTGCTGCATACCTTGATGTACATAGACAATGCGCCACTACCTGGACAGAACCAAGGGCAATAGAAAACTGACCAGCTACTAGTAGCATATGCAACAGGAAGGAAGGAAAAGCAATTTCCAAACAGACAATCTCCAAGTGGATAGGAAATTGCATACCATTCTGTTACTCCTACCATGAAAAGCAAATTCACAGAACATAAGGCCTCATTCTACAAGGGCTACAGCCACTACCACAGCTTTCTTACGAGGAGTGGCTACCAAGGACATTATAGAGGCTGCTACTTGGACCTCCTGCATACATTTGCCAAGCATTATAACTTACCTCTATACTCTAGATCCCGAGCAGGGTTTGCCACTGCTGTTTTGCAAGGATCCTAACTACCATAATTTCTCTTCCTCCTCCCTAGTTTGGCTATGGTATTCTACCCATTTAGAGGACTGCAGATGCATCCTTGAAGGACATAGTACAGTTTTGTACCTACCATAAATGTAGATGTCCCAACAGGATAGCAACTGCAGTCAGGATTACCCACCCCCCCTCCCTCTGTGGTACTCCTAGGGTATTTACCCTCCTAATAGCTAGCTGGGAATTCTATGGTGTATTTGTTTGTATATATGTACATACATGCTTATTTTTGTGTTTGCCTTCTACTCTTTGGAAACAGTGGCATTTATCCAAAAATTTAGCTATCCAAGAGGGCAACTGGCATCTGGGGCAAGAAACACTGAGGAAAATGGCGTCGGCTGATGCCTTTATACCCGAAGACCTACAGTGATGACGTCGGGTGAAGTGCGACACCAGCCGAGGCCAGACCCAGACTTTGGAATCCGGCCGACCGAAGGGCTGCCTGACGACAGGACAACCCCATTTGTAAGGACTGCAGATGCTATCCTGTTCGGACATCTACATTTATGGTAGGTACAAAACTGTACTTTTTGTAGTATTCTATGATACTATAGCAAACTCGATCTGAGGACAGAGAGGGATGGCAGGGGGTTATGGGTAAGGGGAGGAGCTTGGAGCTCGGATCTTAGCTGAATAAAGCTGCCGGCTCGGATCCGATTCGGATCCAATACCCACAGGTTGCTGCAAATGACGTTACCTACTCAGATGGAACGTTATGGTGAGTACATAACTTCTTTTTATCCTCCTGTTCTATAGGTGCTGGGTGTTCTCTGCCTTTTTTTTCACTTTACCATTAATATTAGCTGGTAGTGCTTTATTATTGGAAATATGTCGAAGAAGCAGGAGTCCTTTTTTAAAAACGTATATGCTAAGATCCTCCGTAGGTTAAGAATGCGTCTCCTTTCAAGGAGGACTACAGCATTTGTACCTCCTTCAAGCTGTCCGTTCTTCTCATTTGATCCTGTGCAGAAGGAGATTAATTGATCCCGTTGCTTACTGCAGCCTTCTAAGCCAGGAAACCACGTATTTATTTTCATCTGTTTACCAGGAAAGTCTGGCTGGGCAAGAAGTACACCCTATTCAGTGGAGACCCAAGGAGACAAGCTCAAGAACAATAATGACAGCTAGTGAAAGGGTTTACAAAAAGTTATCACATTTGTTTACACATAAAGGTATAAATTTGCAGGAATCATATTCTCTGTTTGTAGTAAGAAAAGGCAGTAAATTAAAAAAAGTACACAGTGTAAACAGTGTTTCAGAAGAAAAGAAAAGAAAACTATCCAATGTGCAATAATATATCATTTTGTGAATATTAAGTGTGCAGTGTATTGACTTAGTGGAAAATGTAGAGAAACCGTTTTAGTTGCCGTGGTAGCTTTTAAATAGCATGTTATGGTCTCTGATCACTTACCTATTATTATTCCTATGTCCCTATGTTAAAGAGAGCAGCAGTTAGTATAAGTGATTGATGGAGTGTTAATGAGCACTTACTTCCTGAGAGTTTTTTATCAAAGTCCTTTACTGGAAATATGTGAAATCTCTTATGTAGACAAGTTAGCTTCACACACTGTCAAAGGCCCGCCAGTAGATGCTGATTTTATAGTGCAGATTTATGAAAGAAAAGGTACTTGTCATGTGCTAAAAACTGCTGCTGTTAACAATCAAGTAGTATGCGTCTCTAAATGTGAAAGATAGACCCAAGGTACCAGTGGAAAAATTGTTCAGCTGAGCAAGAGCTTTCCAGTGATGTATGTGAAGAGGAGTTAGTATACTGATGTTTTCTGTTACTGCAGATTCTGAGTAAGTTATGCTTGTAATATTTTCTTAGTGTTTATAAATCAGTATTAATCTACAAACCATGTATGTAAGGTGGCAAGCATCAATGGGTGCCTTGGTGTTCTGCATAGGTGACACCAGTAGTTTGGTTGTAGGTCACATGACTATTGTGAAGTTAATGCAGTTATGAAAATATAGCTAATGGTTATAATTGCTTTACAAAATGTTTTTATCTCAAAACATCTTCACACTACCCAGCATCTGTAATGCTATTTTCTTACTAACAACCATTGCTTGTAAACACCACCTCCATCATGACAGTAACACTCAATATTTGCATTATTAATGTTATTGTAGAAAATATTTCAAATTTTCATAACTTTTTTCAAACACTCGTTAGTAACGCCAACTGTGTTTGTATGCCATGCTGACCATTTTATTATGCATTCTTAGCAAACCATTTTAGTTTGTAGATGCCACTTTCTTGCCTTAGTTTTAGGCATGCATATGTACCAGGACTTCAGAAATGAGACTTTGAAAAGACTGACAAGTATACTCGTTTCAGGAGTACATGGAAATCACTTATAAATACTGGTATATTCTCAAAGGAAATGCAGGAGCTCTGCTTTGTTGACAACTGTATCCTTATAGTAATTAGATGAAGGAAAAAAATAGAATTTGGAAAAGTTGAGGTTATCTTCCTTGAATCTGTTGGGCTTTAAACCTTATCCTGATCCCCCAAAAGAATGTTGCCAGTTAAAAAAGATGTTGCTAGCAAGGCTTAAATAATGTTGATGTTGGTCAGAAGGTTTCTGATGATTTACTTTGTCAAACATGTCCAAGGAACAGGTCCCTTTGAAAAGAATGCCCATAGTCGCCCCTCATTCAGACTGCATAACTCTGTTTGCATCTGAGCCAGAACTTCAGACCATCTGGCCCTCTTCTTCAGCATCTCTTGGATTTAGGTCCGTCTCTGTCCAGAGAGACTGTAAAGTGTGGCAGACATTTGTCGTGAGTCAGAAGATCTGGTCCCAGTTGACTTCCTCCAGTGACATTGAGGCCTGAAGAGTATTTTTGCTGCCTAATTTTTATGGCAATGCTTCTGACTTTTCTAAATTCGGCCTTGTTTGAACCCCGTTGTCTGTTTGACCATCTTTTGACCTGTTGATATTGTTCTTGACAGTGATGTTACCTCCTAGAAAAATGGCTTCAGCTTCGATTGCTCTGGTGTTGACCAACATTGATGTCAGCATTAAGGGTCAGTCTCTTAGGGATGACTTTGGACCTCCTACATTTCATGTTAAGTGTCCCATGAACATCAAGGGTTCCAACAGTGACTGAGGCATCTATGCCTCCTACAGCCTTAATGTTGGCTCAGTCCAATTCATAGGGCCAAGCCTTTTGTCCTTGATCTTGTGGTCATCTTTGGTTAGCATTTATTCCTTAGAGTTGACTGCTTTTATCTCATGTGACTTTGGTTGGGACCAGTGCCCATGATGCAAGCCTTGCATGGGCGACCTTTCATACTTTGGTTCACATGAGACCATTTCCTGCTATGTCTGCAGTGGCCTCCTTCTGTCTCAGGACAGGGGGATCTGGGGGTTCTTGGCAGGATGGCCAAGTTATGTTTGGCCTCCTGTCTTCCTCCTTTTTAGGCTCCACACACACCCAAGACAAGGAGACATGGCTGCATGTAGAGGAATTGTATTTACTCCCCTGCGGAGTCTGTCATGTGGTATTTATATTGTGACTTGTAGGCATTCTACCTCTTTACTCCCTATGTCCTCAAGTTTGGGGATATATTTCAACTCTACAAGACTAATGCAAAGTGAACCCAGTACACTCCTGTATTGGACCATATCATAGTTGAGGCCTTCCAGTTATCTTCTTGGGTGGTTCCCTCAGCTGACAGCATAGTCAGGTTGAAGTGAAAAAAATGCATGGAAGAATCTTGATGCGGTAGCACCTCTACTGAAACAACCCAACAGGATCCTTTGATCACCCAAGGGCTGGCCAAGCTGGTTGCAAAACCTGATGGATTCTGTAATTGTTTCAGCTGTACTTAAAGCATCCATGCCACAGTCCAAGGTCGTTATTCTATCAAACAGGAAAGCAGATTAGGAAAGAAGACGTTTTTATCTTCTGTGTTCTACTTGAGAGTGTTTAACTATTCTACATGATACTGTTTTAGGGAGAGCAGTCAGATCAATTTGCTTGTATTCTGAAGGAGTTACAGGGTTTGGCTCACACAGTTAAGTGACAGTCCTAACTTGCAACTTTCATCTCTCTAGCTAATCCATAGCTCTCAACCTTCTGTCTCCAAAATGAGGAACACAAGCCCTCATAATGTGGAACAAATGGCCAAAATGTGAAACACATACTAATGGCTTACTAAACTTCATTGAGGAAGGTCATAGGGTGGTTAAAATATGCTGACTTTACTTATAAAGGAGATCTTTTAATGAAACCAGCAAAAGTACAAAACGTGACTGTAAAAAGCACACCACCACTCACGAGCCACAAAACCTCCTTTTAATGTTGCACACAGTTAATCGCAATAGTAAAAACGACAATGCATTAAAATGCAGTAAAACCACAATCCAAGTTGAGCACTTTCACTCAGGTAAATCCCAAGCTTCATCAGGACACAGAATACTAACTGTTAACCATTTTTATACAAGTTCAAAAAAATCCAACCAATAGTTTAACCTCATGCATATTAATTAGGTTGTCAGTAGTTAGCAATTGTAATTACACATTTTATTATACTCTTAAAATAGATAAATAAATTTAGTTGGGCAAGAAAAATGTTTTAAGAATAGAATAAAATGTATAATTACAATTACTAACTTTATATACTTTCAACTAGAATAAAGTGGTAATGGTAACATATATTATTACTGTTTTAACAGGTATAGCTATTAGAGGATGAGGTTGTTAATGAGAGAATTTTACTATTGACTTAACCTAATTAATATGCATGAGGTTAAACTATTGGTTGGATTTTTTTGAATTTGTATAAAGATGGTTAACAGTATTCTATGTTCTAATGAAGCTTGGGATTTACCTGAGTGAAAGCTATTAACTTGGATTGTGGTTTTACTGCATTCTAATGCATTGTCGTTTTTACTATTGCGATTAACTGTGTGCAACATTAAAAGGAGGTTTTGTGGCTTGTGAGTGGTGTTGTGCTTTTTACAGATCTTTTAATGAATTAATATGATTCATTTCATTTTACTATGGATTTCACTTAAACAATTACTAACACTGAATGTGTGACAGACCCTTTCAATGTGGAACTTTGAGGAACATGAACT
This sequence comes from Protopterus annectens, assembly GCF_019279795.1. Lineage (NCBI taxonomy): Eukaryota > Metazoa > Chordata > Ceratodontiformes > Protopteridae > Protopterus > Protopterus annectens. The sequence continues at coordinate 352,695,157 of NC_056738.1, forward strand.
TTTTAAGACCCCAAATGAGGTACGTTCCTCATAATAAGGTACACTTGAGAGGTATGAGCTAATCAGAATGTTCGGTTAGTGCACTATGCAGTGGACGGTTCACCAAGAATGACTGGCACAAGTCATATATTCAGCATCTTGCCTATCTCTGAGTCTGACAACTTATGAATGCCCTATTTTACAGTACCATGTTCTTCAGACTGTCTATAAAAGATGAGCTTGTAAAACAAGAGAATGAAGGCAATACTTTCTGAGGATGAGGTGTACTTTGCTAATTTTCTGGAATTAATCCATCACCTTGCCAATTAATTTTCCCACACTCCTCAACAGATAAACTTCCGTGGTTCTGCGAAGCACTACAGGGGATGTAATAACATTCAGAATGGTCATAACAATAACAACAGATCACTTTCAACAGAATAACAAGAGATCTCATAGTCCTACCTCTTGAGGGAAGCTCTGAAATCCCTGTGACTTTGCCTGCAGTCTCCACTCCTGAGGAAGTACAGAGCTTTTGGCATGGAAGGCCATCACAAATGACAAGTAGATGACAGATACAGTATCCGGGGGCTGTACCATTTTCTTCCTGTCCTCACGTAGACAGCAATCCCTGCTGCTCCCCAACACTACCTACTCAAAGAACAGTGACAAAGCTAGTGTTCCAGAGCTTGCTACTAAAAAGAGGTCCCAAATAATTGGAAAGAGCATGCTTTTTACTATGTCCTTTTTAGTACCAAAAATAACAAAGGACCTCAGGCCCATATTTGACCTGACTGGCATAATCCAGCATGTCATAAATGAGCCCTTTTGGATGCTGACATTGCAGTCCATCATTCCTTGTCTATTCAAAAGGAGGTAGGACATGCTTTAGTCTTTCAAGATGTAAATTTGCATGTCATGATTGCCAAAGAGTCCAAGAAGTTTCCTTTGCTTCTTAATAGGACGACGGTCATTTTTCAGTTCAGGGCACTGCCGTTTAGTCTCACTATAGCCCTCGGGGTGTTCATTAAGTGCACATCTTATATATATATATATATATATATATATATATATATATATATATATATATATATATATATATTTTTTTTTTTTTTTTTTTTTTTTTTCAGTCTTGGTGCCTGGCCAGCTACAGGGTTCCAACAACTTCTGTTACCTGGATGAGTGGCTTCTTGCATCTCCCACAGTACAGAGTTTGATTTCATCTTGGGACTTGTTCATGCCACCCCAAACTGATACATAACTGCAAGATTGCTGCACCTAAGAGGAAAGGGAATTTTTTGGAAGTGTCAACCTCAGACTTAGAGTTACTGTAAATCCAAATTTTTATATACTTTCGTCATTTTAAACTGTTACTAGTGGCAGCCCATCATAAGCTACAGGGAGAAAACATCTTACATTATCTAGACACCTAACTCCTTGTTTTGCCAATGGCTCAGACTCATGATTGCTGCAAGGGAGATTGTCTGCATTCTCACTTTCCACTTTCTTGACATCATTGAACTGTGCAAGGTCCTCCCAGCATCTTACATTCTTTCGCTGCGTCTTGCACGCACATCCCTACAGAATGTTACGAACACTGAACACTGGACCGGATGTAAACCTGTCAACATAGCTAAACCAGCCAAGGAAAATCTGAAGGTGTTACTACTTCATGCCAGGAGTCTAAACAAGAAATTCATTCCCTACAAGCTCTTCTCACCCTAAAATATGTAGACTTCTGTGCAGTTACTGAAACATTGTTTAAAGTTTCAGAGTGCACCCCGGCATTGTAGGACTACAATGCTTTCCACAGTCTCCATCTACATTTAAAAAAGAAAAACGCACGTCAAGGCTGGGCTTGTCAGTATGATGCATTTCAGCTTCTCCATGTTCCAATTACTTTAGACAAAGTCCCATGCCATATCCTTCCAAATTATATAATGTTATATAGTCCAATCTCGCCTACATTCTTACCCGTGGGTTCAGAGCCGAATGTCTGCTCCGACTCGGCCAAACGTTTTTAGCTCGAAGTCTTTCTATTGGCTGGGCTAAGATGGTATCCCGTGCTGCACTGCTCTCTATCCCCAGATCTCATTTGCCGCTCGTGTAGCTCTGACATGGTCTCGCTGTTGGCTGTGGCTAAGTACCCTTTTTCTTCCTTATCAGAGAAATTTGTTGCCAAAAAAAAAAAAAAAGCTATTTTAATGGCTATTCTGTGTTCTTGTCTTGTCTTGTGGAAAAGTTGTGTTTTTGATAATTTTTTCTGTGGTATCCCACTAGCTGTTTCCAACGGGCTAGGCCCATTTTCAGTTAGAGGACCAAGTCTGTCCCCTTGCTTTCCTTGTGTCATAAAAGTTTACCAGGACTAAAAAACATTTAAATTAGATATATTAGTCCTTTCCCCCTTGTGTTTGTGTCTAAGGATCATTTAACTTAGGGATCTTGTGGTATTTTGTTTGTTGTAGGCTTTTTCCCGCCTTGTGACTGTTTGACCGTTGGTCCATTTATTCAGTGGTTAATTGTTGTTGGTGCTTTTTTATTGTTGGTTAACTATGTCCAAAGATACTAAGGAGCACAAGCCCCCGGGCTTCAAGAAATGCGCTAGGTGCAGTTATAAAATGTCCATTACCGATGGACACTCTGTGTGTGTGTGTGTGTGTGTGTGTGTGTGTGTGTGTGTGTGTGTGTGTGTGTGTGTGTGTGTGTGTGTGTGTGTCTGTGTGTGTGTGTGTGTCTGTGTGTGTGTGTGTATTGTCTGGGAGCGATTCATCTCCAGGAGTCGTGCAGCTTCTGTCATACCTTTAGTCCGCGGTGTTCTTCAGGAAAGGAAGAATAAATTGAATTTAAAGGGACTTCCGAAACCCTCCTTCGAGGAGGGTCTGGAGAGTGCTTCCAGCTCTAAAGCAAAATCCTCTAAATCAAAAAAGAGATCTCTGGCTCCATCATTCTCCTCAGAGCCACCGAAGAAAATAGCAAAGTCTGCTTCGACATCCTCGGGGCCGCAGGAAGTGTCAGTTGTTATGGAACCTGCTTCGGCTCCAATCTTCTTGGAACCTGTTCGGAGCTGATCGCCTAGCATTAGGCCAGTATCCCCTCCTCGCAGGTCTCCTTCAGAGAGGACGTCTCGATCTCCTTCTCTATCCTCCAGATCCTCCAGGACCTTATCAGATGTGGACGTCGATAGAGTGGTGCAGAGACTCCTTCAGTCACCGGTTCTGGCAAAATTGTTCTCTGCTCCGACCCAGTCCGCTCTGGAGCCGGTCCCTCAACCTGCTTCAATACTTCCTCCGAGCACACCTCAGCTTTCGGAGCCAGAGTGCTCGGCTCCATGTGATGTTCCTAGGTCGGTTCCGGCAGCCCCTCCTGGCTTATCGGTGGCGACATCGGCTCCGACCCCGCTGGCGCCATCCACGGGGTTCAGGACTCTGGATTCTTCGGTCGGACCCGAGGGAGAGGCTTCAGGACACCTCTCTGCTCCTAGGCTCCTAGTCTCCCTCTCTGTGCTTCGGCACGGGGAAGTTTGACTCCTGTCGTGGCTTCGGAGGCTGGTCGTTCTTCAGACTCAGGGGGACCAGCCGTCGAGGCCATGCGGAGCGAGCTGGCCAGGTCGTCAGCAGCATCATGAGGGTCGGTCATTCTGTCCCCTACTACACCGTGTAGGTCTCTGATTGATTGCCATCTATCTCTAGACAGCAGAGCCCAAAGGCCTCAGGGTACCCCCATGAGTGGTCCCCACATTTCTGAGGGCCCCTCAGAGTTTTTGCCTGAGGAGCCACCAAGAAAGAAGACGTGCAAGAGGAAGTGCTTGGATTCCCAGGATGAGTCTCTCGCATCAGACACCAACCTCAAGGAATCTGAGGGGGGTCCCCCAAGTCATCCTCTGAGGATGTTTCTTTCTCTGACATCCTCTGACGATGTTTCTTTCACTGACATCCCAGAGATTTTGAAACAAAGAGGTGACTGGCCATCCAAAGCCCCCTCCGAGGAGGAGGAGTCTGTCTTCCTGAAGGCCTTTGGTGCTCAGCCCTCCGCCTCCTGAGTATCTCCACCCTCCGAGCTTCTGGATTTGGTTTGTCGAAGGGTGTGGGAAACCACTAACTCTGTGGAACCAGTCCCCAGGAGACCCAATAAATTTTTGTCTGCTCCTCCTGATAAGGAATTTCTGTCCAAGGGAGTCCCTGTGGATGCCATGATGGTGGCAGCTGCCACTCAGAAGATATTAGCAGAGACTTCTTCCACCATCCATCCTCCTAATAAGGAGTCTAGGACCATGGACCGGTACGGGAAGCATACTTTTTCTTCAGCGACCTTTACCTTATGGTCACTAAATTATTTATCACACTTTACATGGCTCCAGAGATATCTCCTCAAGGAGCTTGGAGATACTCTCACGGGTAACGTTTCTGAGGCGGTGGCCCAGACGGTCAACGCTCAGATGTCTACCCTCAATTCCATTGCAATTTCCTCCATGAGGCTAATCTCCTATGCAGCCGAAGGAGTGAGTAGTGCAGCAAGTTCAGGAGTTGCTCTTAGGAGGCAGGCCTGGATGTGCCTTTGTCATTTCGCGGAGGCCTTCAAGTCTTCATTCACCGACGCCCCTTTTGATGGTTCCTCTTTGTTCGGAACCAAGGTGAAAGACACTCTCACAAGGTGCGAGCAGGAGGGAAAAACTCTGTCTGTCGTAGGAGTCCATTTTTCCCTTCCCCCTAGACCTTATCCCAAGGCCCAGAGGGGTGGCAAAATGTGGTTCAAGAAATCACAGAGGTTTTTCTTCCCGGTGCACAAGGTGAGCCCCCCTCCAGAGGCAGGGGAGGGGGTGGTTATTCAGGGAGACACCGCCCTAGGGGCAGAGGAGGCCCCCGCAACTCGGGAGACCACGATTCCTTTCGTGGTTCTCCCTACCACCGCTCCTGATGAGAGGCCTGACTGTGTGTTTCCAGAGCCAGTCAGGGGTCGAATCTCATTATACCTGGAGGCCTGGCAAGACATCACCCAGGACCAATGGGTTCTACAAATAATTTCCGGAGGATATGTCATCTCCTTCTCGTCAAATCCCCCTCCAATCAAGAAAATTTCGGATGTTCCACCTAGTCAAAGGGATTACGCAGCTTCAGAAGTTTCAAAGCTGCTAGAAAAAGGAGCCATCCAACATGTCCCCTCAGACCAGATCGGATTAGGGACTTACTCCAGATTCTTTTTGGTGCCGAAGAGGACAGGGTACCTGAGACCCATATTGGATCTCAATCAATTGAACATCCATGTGCAAAAGTCCAAGTTCCAAATGGTTACATTGTAGTCTATTCTCCCATTGTTGGGAAAAGAAGTGTGGATGTGCTCCATCGACCTGAAGGATGCTTACTACCACATAAAGATGGACAGGGCATCCAGAAGTCACCTACGCTTCCGACTGGGATCCAGTCATTTTCAGTTTCGAGCCCTGCCCTTTGGTCTCACCACAGCCCCCAGGGTGTTTACCAAATGCATGGCAGTGGTGACTGTTCACTTGAGACATCAGGGATTCCAAGTGTTTCCATATCTGGACAATTGGCTCCTTACTGCCACCACCAGGCATCTACTACTTCAGACCAGGGACGCTGCTATCAACCTATGTCAACAGTTGGGCATCACATTGAACTGGGAAAAATCTGCCTTGTTGCCCTCACAGCATGTCACTTTTATAGGCGCCGAACTAGACACCGTCCTCATGCGGGCATTTCTACCACAGAAAAGAATCAGAGTCCGACAACAACAAGTTCAAGCCTTGCTCCCTCTGAGAAGAGCAAAGGCAAGATGGGTCCTCCAACTGTTGGGGACAATGGCTGCTACGATTATGTTAGTCCCTCTGGCAAGGTTACATATGAGGCTCCTTCAGTGGCTACTGTTTGCCCAGTGGTTTCTTCAACATCTTCCACTTCTTCACCCTATTCTACTCACAGACAGGTGCAAACAGGATCTCAGTTGGTGGCTTCGCACAGACAACCTGAAAGCGGGAAAGCCCTTTGTTCCTGCGCCCCCGGTTGCCACGGTGACCACGGATGCCTCCAACATGGGGTGGGGGGGCATTATCTAGGCAGGACAGTCCAAGGCACGTGGCAAGAGCACGAGATGCATCTGCATATCAGTGTTCTGGAGATGAGAGCTGTGCTACTAGCGTTGCAAGCATTTCAAAGTTTTCTTCCTCTCGGGACTATTGCAATCCACTCAGACAATATGTCAGTGGTGTGGTAACTGAACAAACACGGAGGAACCAAGTCTTATCCCCTTTGCAGAGAGGCCATGCGAGTGTGGCAGTGGGCAGTGTCTTCCCAAGGTTTTCTGGTGGCAACGCACATTCTGGGGAAGTCCAATGTGATCGCAGACAGGCTAAGCAGAGCTATTCTGATGCCTTACGAGTGGTCCCTGAACTGTCAAGTTGCGGAACAGATCTTCCGCAGGTGGGGTCAGCCTTGCTGCAACTTTTTTGCCAGCCCCCTCAATGCCAAATGCAGCAGCTACTTCACATTGATCCCCCCTCAGGGAGAGTCACCCAGAGACGCTCTAGTCCACGATTGGCCCTCCAGTGTACTATAAGCCTTCCCTCCGGTCCCCTTGCTGTCAAAGGTTATTCAGAAAGCGCAGTCCTTGGGAAGCAGAATGATTCTGATTGCCCCACACTGGCCTCATCAAATTTGGCTCCCCTTTCTCCATCCCTATCTCATGGACGCTCCTTGGATTCTGGACCCACAACCAGACTTACTGACACACATGTCAGGGCACCTCCATCCCTCTCTTCGGACCCTCCGGTTGACAGCCTGGTTACTCCACGTCCGTCATTAGTTAGGCTTCATCATTTTTCGCCTGAGGTGGTTCATATTTTATCTTCCTCTCATAAGCCCTCGACCAGGAATATTTATTACAGCAATTGGAAGAGGTTTTCAATCTGGGCGCATGCCAAAAAGATTGACCCTTACACAGCTCCAATTTCGTCTGTATTGGAGTTCTTGTCTATGCTCTTTAACCAGGGTTCAGCGGCCGCAACCATTAAAGTCTAATTGGCGGCGATTTCTACCTTTCATGTCGCAGACGAGCCTAGCCTGATGGCACATAGACTCTGTAAGGCTTTCCTGAAGGGCACTTTGTTACTTCGTCCTCCGGTATCGGAACCTGTTATGCCTTGGGACTTAAACTTTGTTCTACAGGGTCTTACTTCACCCCCCTTTGAGCCTGCAGCCACTTGCAATTTAAAATTCTTAACTTGGAAGACTGCCTTTTTAGTAGCCATCACGTCAGCCGGTCGCTTTTCGGAGCTTCAAGCTTTATCAATCAAACCCCCTTATTTGATTTTTCATAAGGACAGGGTTTCTCTCAGACCAAACCCCTCTTTTCTTCCCAATGTGTTGTCAGTCGGTAACCTTAACCAATTTATTGAATTGCCATTGTTTTTTTCCCAGTTCTCAAACAAGGCAGAATTCAAATTTCATCAGTTGGGATGTGCACAGACAATTACGTTTTTATTTGCACAGAACAAAAGACCTCAAAGTCTGATCAGTTGTTTTTCCTTTTCGGAAAACAGAATTGGGTCTCCTGTCTCCAAAGTCACATTGTCCAGGTTGATTTCCAGTTATATTTCTTTCATTTATTTCTCGGGGTAAAGATTTACCGTTCCGGGTGAAGTCTCACTCTACTCTGTCTGTATCTACAGCTTTTCAGGCCAGATTGTCTATAGATGATATTTGTGCTGCGGCTACTTGGCCATCTCCTCTCACCTTTATTACTCATTAAAAGGTGGATGTGGTACCTAGGGGCAGGTCTTCCTTTGGTTCTACAGTGCTCAGGAGTATTTTCCACTGAGCCTCCCAGGATTTAGGTGCTGGGGATGCTGTCCCACGGGTAAGAATGTAGGCGAGATTGGGCTACATAACATCAAGAAGTTATGTACTCACCATAACGTTCGATGTATGTAGTCCATCTCGCCTCACATTCTTACTTACCCCCCCTCCTTCCCCCATCCTGGAGGATCTGGAGGTTGGGTCTGGTTTCAGAGCTCCCTTCATTCTTGGTTTGTTCTTCCTTTCCTTGGGTGGTGTTATGCATGGAGAATGAGTGCTGGTGCTCGCAGCAAACTAGATCTGGGGATAGACAGCAGTGCAGCATGGGATACCATCTTAGCCCAGCCAATAGAAAGACTTTGAGCTAAAAAAAGTTTGGCCGAGTCGGAGCCGACATTCTGCTCCGAACCCACGGGTAAGAATGTGAGGCGAGATGGACTACATACATCGAACATTATGGTGAGTACATGACTTCTTGTTTTCCTTTATGACTCAAACAAACCATAATATATTCTTAAGTGCACTGAAGAGATTCTTCCCCATTCAGTCTAACCACTGTACTCATGAGAAGCTTTGACTACCCCAGTATAAACTGGGAAGCACACTTGACTCAAAGTTCCGTGGACTTTGTAAATGCAAACACCTTTGAGCAGTTGGTCTGTATGCCCACCAGGGGTGCAAACATCCTTGACCTGGTCCTCAGGAACATGGTGGAATGTTGCACCCTCTATAATGTAATGTCATCCCTAGTCAAGAGTCAGACTATAAAATTGTCTCTGGCTAACCCTGGAACTCTTTGGAATTATTCTAGCCACATTTCCTACTACTAAGTGATGCACTAGCAAAATGTCGACACCCCCCATACCCTGAGAACACCATTGCCTGTATGAAATTGTTCTTAGAAACCCTGTATAATCATATTAACAGCTGCTTAGAGACATCTGTATCTACTCTGATTAAGCATAGGATCAGCTAAATAAACAAGCCACCGTGCTGGAATCTTAACATCAGTAGGTTGCATAACAAAAAGAAATTCATGGAAAAAAATTAGGAAGGTGCAATTCCCAGCAAAGTAAAAAAAAAAAAAAACTTCAACCTAAGTAAGCAACTCTAGGGGCTAGTGAAGCCTACCAAAGTCAAATCTGAGATAAAATTAGCCTCCTGGCCAAATGCAATCACAAAGCTTTCTTTAGCTTTGTCTGGAACCTCAAAAGCAATATACAGCAGTGTTCCAAATTAATTGTAAATGGTGCTACCAGTACAGAGCTGGGAAGACGTCAGACCTCCTGGCTGACAAATATCACTACAGTTCCCCTGAAGAAATACCGTCGTCTGTAACTCCCCTGTCTTTCACTAGAGACCAGGTACTCGGTCCCGATAATATCTCAGGATGCTTCTTTAATAGCATGAAACATGAACTACTGGGACCACTAGAAACACTATTTAACTACAGCCTCCAAACAGTCTTCATGCCAAATGAATGGAGGACTGCAACAGTTATTCAGCTGCACAAGGACGGGCCATCCATGGATCCTGGGGAATTATTGACCCATAAGCCTGACTAGACTGATATGCAAAGCTATGGAGAGAAAAATCACTGATATTCTAAATGATGACATAGGTAAATAAAGGGCAGGTCTTGCTTACTCAGCCTGGTGGACATTTTTGAGAAAGTCACTAAAGCAATGGGTAAGGGCAAAATAATGCACACTGCCTACTTCAACTGGCCAAGGCATTTGACGCTGTACCCCACTCAGGCATTGTAGAAAAGCTCACTAAACTTGTTGTAAACTCCTACATCATTTACTGGATAGCCTGCTGGCTTGCAGACAAGACCTAAGAAGTTAGAATAAGGGAGTCTTCCTCCACAAAAAAGGCCAGTTGCTGTTGGGGTGCCTCAGGGCTTAGTGCTATGGTCACTCCTGTGTAGCATCTACTTACTTCTGTGAGGTCAGGACTGGATGTCAAAGGCCTTTAGCTGACCAAGTTTGCAGATGATTCAAACTGGGTGCAGTCATTGAATCTCCCCCAAGACACAAATATCCGAGGTTTCCATCGTCTTAAACTCTCAGAACATTTCAAGTCATCTTTGCCTTAGCATTTTTGGTCTCATGGCAGCCTCCACCCCCTTGGTACTATGTGCCAGACTACACATGTTGCTGTTAAATTGGACGTCACAAGTTCAGTAGTCTCAGGTTTGTGATCAAGTAGTCTGTCACATTTGGATTTCCAAAGTATGCAAGGCACACCTCCAATGGTGGCTGCATCTTCAAAACTTGACCAAGAGCAACCATTTTCTCTTACCCTCTCTGAGCAGCAGTTACTGCAAACGTGCCAACCCTGGTGGGGGGATGCATTTCAATGGACAGATGGTTTAGGGCGCTTGAACATCTCCTGAGCTGCACAGAATGCCAGAATGTTTGAGATGGCAGTAGTCATTCTGACTGTCCAAGCCTTCTGGAACTTTTTGCTTAGAAGCACAATTATCTTCCACTGTTAACACAATGGCAATGGTTTCATACATCTGCAAACATGGAGGGATTTGAAGTTGCCTGCCACAAGAGTGTGGAAATGGGTTAATTTGTCATACTGCTTTCTGATAGGTAGCCATATTCTAAGAAAGGCCAACCCTTCGGTGAACAAAGTGTCTGATGCCCTACAAGTAGTCCCTCTGTCCATTGGTGCTTGGAAGCTGTTGAGACACTGGGGTAAAACTTGCTATGATATCTTTGTTTCACTGGCCAACACCAAGACAGCAACATTTTCTCCCTTATCCCTCTACTAGGGGATGCTAAAGGAGTGCTTTGCTCCATAATAGGTCCCCTGGATTCCTCTGTGCTTTTTCTCAATTTCCACTGATGATGAGATTAATCCAGAAAGCTAAACAGCACAAAGCCAGCCATTTTCCTGGCTTCCTGCATCGTCGTCTTCCTCTCACCTGTTAGAGAACCCACTACAGTGGCATCCAGCCAAGATGCTTTAACCCACCCTTCTTCCACATATTAACCTTGGCTTCTTCAGTTTCAGTGGTAACTGCTGACCCCCTTTTTTTCATCTTGGGTGATCCAGATCATTTCTTCCTCTCAAAAAAAACTAAAACGTAAGACTTGTATAGCTAAATGGACACAATTCTCTGTGATGCAGCCAAGGAAGTGGGCCCCTTTACCCCATTTCCTTCTGTATTGAATTACGTTGCTCAATTTTTTTATTTTAGGCCAAATTAGTCCTCCATCAAAGCTCACTGTACAATATTTCCAGTTTTCATAGGTTTGTGAACTCCTTTTCTTGTTAAAGGTTTTCAGAGCCATTTGAAAATATGTGCTGTTAGTCAGCCCTCCCTTAGGAGATCCTGTGCTGCCTTGGTACTTACAATATATATTAGAAAAGCTGACCTTTCCTGTATTTGAAGTCATGACTTTTGCAGTCCTGAAGTAACTCTCTTACAACAGACGTTTCCTGATGGTTGTCATTTCCAGCTGGAGAATTTCTAAAATGGTTATCCTTGTGGTTCTGAGCCCATATTCTTTCCTGTCTTTGTGGTTTGTTTTGTTCCCGTCTTGGATAACCTTCTTGTGCTCCCTTTGGTTCCTGTTATCTAACATAAGGGGCAGCTCAGAGAGATTACATATTAGCTGGGGATGGTGATGGAGTCAGATGCCTTATGTAAAGCTCACATACCAGAAATTGAAAATTTGATATATGTAGCTTTCTTCAGTAATCCTGATCCTTTGCTTATTTTTTATTTATTTATCATTTGTTGACCGGGAAAGTCCAACTAGGTTCCACAGAGCCTGTTTTCAGTGGAGGCCCGGGGAGAAATGCTCCAGATGCATGTCTTTGGAATGTGGGAGGAAACCGGAGTACCCGGAAAAAACCCACGCGAACACAGGGAGAACATACAAACTCCACACAGAAGGCACCCCAGCCGAGAATCGAACCGGAGAACCTCTTGCTGTGAGGCGACAACGTTAACCGCTGCACCACTGTGCCTGTGCACTGTGTTTTATGAAAAAACATTAATGAAATCTGACATTGTTAATGGCGCTTCTGGTTTAGCTGTATAGTGTCATATGTTAATATCCTGTTTTCCCTTTGCTTCCACTACAGGGACTTGGTGAAAGATGACCCATTCTTTTACGTCCCAGCTGTGATTGATGATTTAAGTAGCATGAGAGTTTTGACTACTGAACTGGTTCCTGGATTTCCACTGGATAAAGCTGAAGGGCTGGACCAGGATATTAGAAACAAGGTAAGCTGATTAACGTTTTGTATCTCTTCACTGCAATGAAATTCTTCTCAGACATTATCATTGCTGTGTTTCATTCATAAATGAATAGAGTTCAGCCAGAAGCAGACATCAGTCTCCCGGACAGACTTCAGGAGTACTCGGACATCCCCAGACTTGGTGCAGGGTTACTTTCCATGCTGACGACATGAAGTGCTTTCAAGAGAAAGTAACCCAGGTCATTTCTAAGATTTTTTTTTTTTTTTTTTTTTTTTTTTTTTTTGCAGCTGGAGTGACCCATTTCATTTGAGTTTATCTGTTGCATCCAAAAGACTGGAGCGATAAAGATCCTTTTTTGAATTTGCCTTCAGATAGTATTTTTGCTGTTTCTTAGCAGTTTGTTTTTAAAGTTTATTTCCCCCCTTTTTTTTTTGTCCTAGTGAGAAACGTGAAATAAGCTGCGAACATTTAAGATATTTAGTAAAAAGGCTTGTTTGAGGACTGTCAGGGACCTTAGGATGTTTGTGAAGAATAGAAAGCTTGTGGCACAGGTACACGTTTAGAACAAATTTATGTATAATTTTATGTTTCAGGTAGTAACTGAGGGTGTCCTTGCTCTGTACAGTATTTGTTTCCAGTAAAGTTAAAGCTTGCGGTCATTGTGAAAGGCTACTTTTCAACATTGTGTTTCTTGTGTCTTACTTTTGGCAGTGATGAAGTCTCCCCCATTTATCTAAACATTGTCTTCCTTTCTTTTTCAGTTGTGTTATAAAATTCTGGAGTTGTGTGTTCGAGAGCTTTTTGAATTTGGGTTTATGCAGACTGATCCTAACTGGTCCAACTTCTTCTTTGACCCTGAAACTGGAAAGGTACATACAGGAATTGACTACCTTCTTTCTGACAGTTTATTGCTGTTACTTAAGCACTGATGATGTTTAGTATCATTCAGTCATCACCTGTATTAATTGTAATGTTTGTAAAGCTCTACATGACTTTGTATCCATTTACTCTGTTAAACATACACAACAGATCTAAGTAAATGAAGAGCTTGTGTACCACATACCGTAGCAGTGACAGGAATGGCAAATTTCAGTGAAGGCAGTTTCATGCACATGCAAGCACATACTGTGAAGGATGCATTGTTTATCGTTGAGGTTGATTTGGGGATGGATTTATGTTATAAAACTGCTGCATCCGGTACAGTACTGCATCTGAGGACTGGGAAGAAAACATTAATAGAAAGTAATAAAATCAAGTGAAAAGCAAGCCATGAGGAGACTGATGAAAAGAAGGAAATATCTGGCTGCTTCAGTATTATAATGTTTACACAATCCCCAGTGCAACATTCTTTCCACATTATTATGCCTTTCACTATTACAGTCCTTCTGCCATTAGTATGTCACAGACAAAAACAAGGTGTGCAACTGTTTCCAATTCTCTTTTACAAAACCTACATTTGTCTATTTCTCGCCCATGTTCAATGGACTTTGCAAAGACAGAAGCAATGGATAACCTTGCAAAGAAGGTATATATCTCTTGCACACTAGCCTTCAGAGCCCTGAACTATCACACCCAAATGACTAAATATTTGCTATCTGTTTTGGGGATCTGTGGAAGGACTAGCCAGTAGGCAGCAAGCCATGTCTATAATGACTCGGGCTTCACAAGTGGCGAGACATAGCATCAAATGCAGTTGTGATGCAGTGGAAGCTTCCTCCAGAACAGCTGCTACAGGTTCTTTTATTAGATGGTATGCATGGCTATGCTGTCAGTCCTTCCATGAGGACATTAAAGCCAAGCATGTAGACTCTCCTTTGAACAGATATCTGTTATTTGGCCTTGATGCAGCCAGTTTGTTTAAAACATTGCAAGAACAGGGGATAATGATGAATGATTGCAGACAGCTTTTCCTTACTTTGGTTCCAAGATACTACCCTGTGAAGCCCATTTCCTTTGCCCACAAGGAGTCTAGGCCCCCTAATAGGGCCAAGAAAATGCCTTTGAAAAGATTATAAGACAGACCAGATAGGAAATCTAAATCTGGGAGGTCTTTCTTACCCAGACGAGTCAGCCTGACTACCCTTGTGTCCCCCAATCCCAACCTCCCCCTGTCCAAAAGACTGTCTTCTCTAGGCAGTGACAGCGCATTATCACAGACAAATGGGACCTCTCCATTATTCAACAATATGAAATGACTAGAAAGGAAGCCCCTCCATTCAAAGGTATCCCTCCCACCTCACAGTTATATAAATGTTACCTTTGTCCCATCATTCAAGTCTTGCTTGACCAAAGCACAGTAGAACATATCCAGGTTTTTTCCTTGTTCCAAGAAAAGGAGACTGGAAACCCATATTGGATCTGTTCACTCTAAACACTTTCCTCAAGGTCCCAGTCTTTCAAGATGCTCTCTCTCCATACTCTTCTGTCCTTCATGCTTCCACAGCCCTTTCTGGTGTCCTTGGACCTAAAGGATGCCTACCTCCACTTTCCAGGCCACACTTCCTTCACGAAATGTCTGAGGTTTTTAATTTACTCATCACATTTTCATTTCTCTCCTTTGCCTTTTGGATTTTCCATCAGCCCCCCCTAGGTTTTCACAAAATATCTGGCTCCAGTTATAGCCTTCTGCAGGACTCTGGGAATTCAGATATTCCCTTACTTGGATAACCTATTAATATAGGCACCTTCTCCACAAACCCTTTTGCTTCATCTCAACTTTGTGTCCCTGCTAGAAAGTGTGGAGTTTACAATCAGCTTCAAGAAATCCGCAGTAGAACCAACCCAAGACCTAGTCATCCAAGACCGCATGCTAGACATGAAACTCCTGCAGGCTTTCCTGCCACCAGACAAGGTACAATCTCTCCAGTTACTTCCAGGTACTCTTACCTCTTTTGACTTGTACTGCAAGAGAAATCTTCAGAACTCTGGGTTCATGGTTGCAGCTATACCTGTGGTCCCATTTTCCAGGTTCCATATGAAAAAGATCAGTGGTACCCAAAATCCATCTGGTCTTAGCACTGTCATCCTATGAGCACTCAGTTTCCCCTTCTCCATGTGCTTAAAGAAAAAAATACAATGGTGGCTGTCACAGGTAAACCTTAACCCAGGCCTATCGTTCAAAATGCAAACACTGCAACATGATCTGCATGTAGATTCCTTAGACATTGCTGAGGGGGGGGGGGCATATATGGGCTCCCTCAGCATACAGAGCCGGTGACCACTGAATCTGAAGTCAAAGCACATCAGCCTGAAGGAGGTGAGGGCACTAATTCAGGCTCTGCATATCTTCCACTTCCGGGCCCAAGGACATCTCAAAATTTTCACAGACAGCATTACAATCATGAGGTACATAAACAAGGAGGGGGGAGCCAGATCCTATCAGCTGTGAAGACTAGCTCTTATAATGTGGGATCAGGCCACAAAAGCAAATATGTTCCTTCAAACTGTTTACATGCTCCAAAAGAACAATGTCCTGGCAGGTTTTCTAAATGCATATATGTATTGGGAAGATCCTCATAAGTGGATGCTGAACAGAGAGGTCTTCAAAGTCATAGTTCAGAAATGAGGTGTTCCACAGGTAGACTTGTTTGCCTCCAACCACAACAAAACAACTTTCTCTCTTCTGTTCCAGGACTCCTTGTCCTCAAGCATAGAGAATGGATGCTATGTCCATTCATTGGAAAGGGGCGGGGGGGGGTTCCTATAGGCCTTCTCTCTCTAGTTGTACTTTTCCCAAATGTCTTACTGAAGATCCATAGAGACAAATCAAATATCCTACTGGTGACTCCATTTTGGCAAAGGCAGCATTGGATGTTCTTCGTGTTTCACTGTTGCAGTCATTACATTTGGGTTATCTGCTTGCAGGTAGCCCTCAGCCGGCCTGATTATCAAAGTCTTGGGTCCTGCGTCGGTTGCTGTCTCTTCTTCCATGACGTCAGGTAGTCAGGGGTATAAAGCATGCAGCCGACACCATTACATCAGTCTTTCTTGCCGTGTGGTGCCCAAAGCAGTTCACAAGTGCCAGTCGGCCGACTCCTGAAATTTTCGTTTTCTAGTTTCAGAACCAAAGTCTTCAAAAAAGCTAAGTACCCCGTCGGGAATCCTTTTTTTTGCTCTAAACCGAGGTCAGTAAAAGTTAACAATTGTATTTCTTGTGGAAAGCAAATACCTCATAAAGATTTTAATTTGTACTGCATTCCTTGCTTAGGCCCAGACCATGACGTTCCTCGCTGTCGGTTTTGTACCTTATTCAATCCTCGTACTATTCGTTGGTTCATTTTCACATCTAGCTATTTCGGTACTCTGTTCAATTTTCCAGAGCCATCCAACTACCGACATTCCAAAAACACGTAAAGATAAAGACAGAGACAGACCGCATAGGTCCAAAGCTGCTGACGACGCTTCCATTAAGCTAGTCGCCAGTTCGTCGGTACTCAGTGAGGCGCTTTTGCAGCCCATGATACCCACTACGTCAGATTCGCAGGCCTCTACTGAGACTCATTCGGAGTCCAGTATGCCGCGAGATGCTTCATTGACTATGGAACCTGCGGATGTCTCTACCTTGGATGGATCCGGAGCCACTGTGCAGGCAGCGGCTTCTGAGGGTGTATTCAGGCCTACTGACTTGCATATCAAACCGACGCCATCTTCTTCAAGGCGTAAGACTCCATCCATGCCTAGAAAACCAACATCCAAACCGCATGGTCAGGCCCATATGCCTAAAAAACAAATGATAAGAATGGCTGAAGATCTTATTTCTCTAATTAGAGGAAGCCACCCTTCTCCCTCTAAGACACCTAGAACTGATTTTTCTTCTGATTCTTCTGATCAGGATTCTGAAATTTCTGTTTCTTCTGATGACCAGGATTTGCCCTTATCTACCTATGAGGAGTCTGATGCAGAGGACTCAATTCCGTCTGCTTCCCCTCCAGAAGATTTCTCTTTTGGTGAAACTTTGCACACTCTTAGGGAGCATTTCCACTGGGAAAGCCAGGATTACTCTGACTCCAAAAAGACGCTTGGGGATTTCTTACTCCTGCCTTAGCACAGGCCTTTAGCTATCCCCCCTGTACTGGACATTGTAGATGATGCCTTCTTGGAATCTAGCCTCCCCCAGACACCTTACCACCCAGGAAACCTGGCAGGTATTCCAGAGTACCTGATTCTCACAAGTTCCTCTTTAAGAATCCTACTGCGGATCCACAGACAATTTCACAGGGACCCAAAGGCATTAAGGCTGCTACTGCCAAAAATCCTACCCCCCCTCTGATAGAGATTCCAGGGCCCTGGACAGATGGGGTAAGAAGGTATACACTTCTGTTACTTTGGCCATTAGGGCCTTAAACCGCCAGTTTCATGTGTTAAGGTACCAGCAGCATATTATTGGATTACTTAAACAGAAGTTGATGTTGATTCCTGACTGTGCTGAAAATAATTACAGGATTTAATGCATTCTGCTGAACAAGTTGGTAAACATACTTTACAATGTGGTTTTGACTCCTTAGAGGCATCTTGTAGGGCTGCTGTTACTGGGTCTGTTCTTAGAAGGCATGCTTGGCTTAAGGATCAAACTCTGCCAGATCCTGTTAAAGCCAATTTACTGGATGCTCCCTTAAACCAAGACCGCCTGTTTGGCAACAAAGCAGAAGAAGTTCTTAAAAAGATGGAGGAAAAAGCTAAATCTATGCAAACTGTTAAATATTTCCTGCAAGTACAGCCTCCCAGATTTAGTAGGCATTGGCCTTCTAAGAATTGGTCCATTCCTGTCTCTTCCAGGCCTTCTCAGTCCAAATCCAGGAACAGCAGACCACCTAGGCCATAGTCTCAAGGTACTCACAGGCCTAAGCAGTGGGGGGCTCCCACTTCCAAAGCTGAAAGTAGTAAGACACCCCCCTATTGGTAAAATGTCACAATGACTTAACCTTAAACCTTCCAAGCCCTGCTCAACTGACTGCACCTTTAGGGGGAAAGATCGCCCTGCATGCACAAAAACTGGGAACGCATTACCAAAGACAAATGGGTTTTAAATATAGTTTTCCAAGGATACAGATTCCACTTCCACACCTTATGACCCCCAAAAGGTTGGCCAGACCTACACCCAAACCAATGGGCAGAGGCTCAACAGCAGGTTCTCTCTCTCTTCTAAGTATCAGGACTATCCAACCTGTCCCAGTAGAAGAATGGGGACAAGGTTTTTACTCCAGACTTTTCCTGGTACCCAGAAAAGACAACTCCTGGCGTCCTATCCTGGACCTATCTATCCTAAACACCTTTTTGGTAATACCAAAATTCAAAACGCTAACTCTTCATCAGCTGCGTCCCATGCTAGGCAAAAATGCCTGGTTGGCAACATTGGATTTAAAGGAAGCTTACCTGCACACCCCAATAAGGGATTCTTGCAGAAAGTACCTACGCTTCAGAGCAGGCTGCATGCACTATCAGTTCTCTGCACTGCCCTTTGGCTTATCTACTGCGCCCAGGGTATTCATAAAATACCTAGCTCCAGTCATTGCATTTTGCAGGCAAAGAAATATTCAGATATACCCATACCTGGACGATTGTCTAATTCAGGCAGATAGCCAGGACATATTATTAAATCATCTGGCATTTGTAAAGAAACTGCTAACCTCACTGGGGTACACCATAAACAAAAAGAAATCTCATCTAGTACCCTGCCAACAAATTATATTCCTGGGAGCAAGCTTGAACACAACTTCCCAGATGGCCGACCTCACGCCAGAGAAACAAGATGTTCATCGTGTTTCACTGTTGCAGTCATTACACTTGAGTTATCCTGCTGGCAGGCGACCCGTAGTCAGCCCGAGTTCCAAAGTCTTGGTCCGACGTCGGTTGCTGTCGCCTCTTCCCTGACGTCAGTGCGCCAGGGGTATCAAAGTTGCAACCGACGCCATTTTCTTCAGTCTTTCTTGCCGCGCGGTGTCCGAAGCAAAAGCAGTTCGCAAGTGCTGGCCGGCTGACTCCTGAGATTTTCAAAATTGAATTTCAGAACCGAAGTCTTCAATAAAGCTAAGTACCCCGTTGGGGAAACTTTTTCTTGCTCCAAACTGATGTCAGTAAAAGTTAATAATTGTATTTCTTGTGGGAAGCAAGTACCTCATAAGGACTTTCACTCTTACTGCATTCCTTGCCTAGGCCCTGACCATGACGTTACTAGTTTTCGGTTTTGTGCTAGATTCAATAAATGCACTATTAAACGTCGGTTTGATTTTACTTTGCATTATTTTGGACGAAGATTTAATTATATAATGCCATCGGAACAACCGACGACCGGAATGTATAAAAAACGCAAAGACAAAGAAAAAGACAGGCATCTGAGGTCCAAAACCGATGACGAAGCCTCTTCTAGGCCAGTCGCCGGTTTGCCAGTTCTCAGTGAGGCATTTTTGCAGCCCCTAACACCCGCTACCTCAGAGCCACAGGCCGTTACCGACAGACACGTGGAGACACCGAGGCCTGTGGAAACTCAAGGTATTGGGCCTATGGAAAATATACCCTCAGATGGGTCCGGAGCCGCTGAGCAGGCACCGGCTTCTGTGGGTGTTTTCAAACCTTCACAGCTTACAATTAAAGCTACTACAGCAGCAAAGGCAAAGTCAAAAATACCATTAAAGACAAGGAAACAAGTGCAGCATTCTCCAGAACAGTCATCCATGCCAAAGAAACAGATGCTTATAATGGCCGAAGACCTTATTACTTTAATCAGGGGATCCCATCCTCCTCCTGACAAAAGGCCTAGGCAAGACACTGATTATGATTCCTCTGATCAGGTTTTCATTTCTTCTGATTCCCTTCAGCCTCACCACCTGAGGATTACTCTTTTGGGGAAACCCTGCACACCATGAGGGAGCATTTCCATTGGGAGAGCCAGGATTACTCAGAATCCAAGAAAAGGCTCAGAGATTTCCTTTTATTACCTCAGCACAGGCCCCTAGCTATCCCCCCTGTGCTTGATATTGTAGATGATGTTTTTTCTGAATCCAGTCTGTCTCCAGATTCTTTACCCCCTGCACCAGTAAAGCCAGACAAGGTACTACAGGGTCCCTGACTCTCATAAATTTCTTTACAAAAACCCCGCTGCAGACCCAGAAACTATTTCTCAGGGTCCTAAAGGGATTAAAGCTTCCACTGCCAAAAATCCTGTCCTCTCAGATAGGGATTCCAGAGCTCTGGACAGATGGGGGGAAAAGTTTACACTTCTGCTACTTTAGCTGTAAGAGCTTTAAACTGTCAGTTTCACATGCTTAAATATCAACAGTATTTCATGTCATTGTTAAAGCAGAAAATGGTTACAAATATAGAAGGTCCTGACAGTAAAGAAATGCAGGATTTATTGCATGCAGTTGAACAAGTGGGAAAGCATACTCTGCAATGTGGTTTTGAATCATTAGAGGCTTCTTGTAGAGCCGCAATTACGGGCTCAGTTATTCGAAGACATGCTTGGTTGAAAGAACAAAATTTACCTGACCATGGTAAAGTAAAATTATTGGATGCTCCACTACAGCAAGATACTTTGTTTGGTGTTAAGGCAGAGGAGGTGTTAAAGAAAATGGAGGATAAAGCAAAGTCAATGCAAACTGTGAAAGATTTCTTACAGGTTCAACCACCTAAATTTAGCAGAAACTGGCCTTCAAAAAATTGGTCCTTTCCAGTGTCAGAAAGGCCACAAAGAGGCAGATACAGACGCCCAAGAGGCAGATCTCAGCCCCAAGGCTCCTACAGACCTAAACAATGGGGTGCTTCAGCCCCCAAAGGAGGAGAAGACAAATCACAACCTTATAGGAAACCGTCACAATGACTTCCCTCTGCAAATGCCAAGCTCTTACCAGTTGACAGCATCCCTAGGGGGAAAGCTAGCACTTGGCACATGATCACCCAAGACCAATGGGTGTTGAATATAGTTTCTCAAGGGTACAGGTTCCACTTCCACACGCTTCCAAAACCAAAAGGTATGCCAAACCTGCCACAAAACCAATGGGCAGAGGCACAAAAACAGATTACTGCTCTTATGGATATGGGAGCTATTCAGAAAGTTCCACAAGAAGAACAGGGCCAAGGATTTTACTCACGATTTTTCCTAGTACCCAGAAAAGACAAAGCCTGGAGACCAATACTAGACCTGTCAATCCTAAATACTTTCCTGGATGTTCCAAAATTTAAAATGTTAACACTACAACTTGGCTAGTTACTTTGGATCTCAAGGAGGCATACCTGCACGTCCTAATCAGACAGTCGTGCAGAAGATACCTCAGATTTATAGCAGGCTGAATGCATTATCAATTCTCTGCACTGCCCTTTGGCTTATCTACTGCACCCAGGGTCTTCACAAAATGCCTGGCACCAGTAATTGCATTTTGCAGTCAAAAAGGAATTCATATATATCCCTACTTGGACGACTGCCTTATTCAAGCAGAGAGCAAGGACATTCTTCTAAAGCACCTGGCGTTTGTAAAAAGATTGCTAATTTGCCTAGGGTACACAGTAAACGAAAAGAAATCAAAACCTAGTGCCCTCTCAAGAGATAATATTCCTGGGTGCAAGCTTAAATACAACTGCCCAGATGGCTTATCTCACGCCAGACAAACAAAGGCAACTGACTCATTACTTTCACTTGATGCCAACAAAGACCCAGCTCCCTGCAAGAAAAATTCTGCAGGACCTGGGTTTCATGGCATCTTGCATACTACTAATTCCATATGCCAAACTGCATATGAGGAAACTACAATGGTATCTAAAAAGTGTTTGGACTCAGCATGGTCACAGCCTAGAGACAATCATAACCTTGATTCCCTGCCTACAACAGGAGTTTCGATGGTGGTCCCAGGCCTGTCACCACAACAAGGGACAGCCTTTCACCTTACCTACAGCCAGGCAGACAATAACAACGGATGCATCGGATTATGCCTGGGGAGCACATATGGCAGGAAAATGTATTCATGGCACGTGGCCCAAGGAACAAATGCATCTTCACATCAATCAAAAAGAGATGCTAGTGGTACAGAATGCCCTGACAGCCTTCAAGGACCTAATACATCCAGGACAATTATTAATAAAGACTGACAATACCACAGTTATGTGGTACATAAACAAGCAAGGGGGCACACATTCCTACCCCCTATGCAGACAAGCCATGACTTTGTGGAACACAGCACTGACCTACCAGGTACATCTGCAAGCATAATTCCTGCCAGGAACAAAAAATACACTGGCAGATGAACTCAGCAGAAGTCTCATGGATCCTCACAAATGGAAGCTAAATCCACAAGTGTTCAACATGATAACAAGGGAGTGTGGATGCCCAGACATAGATCTTTTTGCCTCCCCTCACAATTGCCAATTACAGAAATTTTGCACAAGGACTTATCACTCTCAAGCATGGAAAGTGGATGCTCTATCTTTCAGCTGGAAAAACCTGACAGTCTATGCCTTCCCTCCGATGCCTCTTCTCACCAAGGTGCTTCTAAAAGTCAGACAAGAGAGGCCAAAAATGATCCTGATTGCACCAGACTGGCCACGCCAGCACTGGTACCCAATCCTACAGATTTTGTCCCAAGGCCCACCTTTGGCCTCTACCTCAAGTCCCTCATCTTCTGACACAGCAAAACAATCAGATTCTGCACAGTCAACTCAGAACCTTAAACCTGGCAGCATGGCAGATAATGTAGCCACTCAGACTGCACCTCTGTTTAAAGCTGTTATGGATGTAATTTTGGAAGCCAGGAGACCCAGCACTAGGAAATCTTATGCAGAAAAATGGAAGAGATTCTGTGCTTGGAAGCAGGCACAAGGGCTCGACCCACTGGTCCCTAATATGCCTCAGATTTTGCAATACCTGACTGAGATGTTGGACAAAGGCCTATTTTTTTCATCTATTAAAATCCATGCCTCTGCCATTTCAGCTCATTACAATATGGATCCTCCTCTTTTTTCACATCCTCTACTACGACAGTACCTCAGTGGGGCAAAGAATATAAGACCCCCTAGGAGAGCACCAGTACCTACTTGGGACCACAATTTTGTTAGAAAAACTAACACTGCCTCCATTTGAACCAGCCAGCACAGCTGATGTAAAATTCTTGTCATGGAAAACTGCTCTGCTCCTAGCAATAACTTCAGCAAGAAGAGTTAGAGTTACAGGCATTGATGGCTGTGAACCTTTCCTCATTTTTCACCAGGACAGGATTTCTCTAAGGACGAACCCAACATTCATGTCAAAAGTGGTCTCCAATGTGGCCTTGAACCAAACTATTCATTTACCTACTTTCTACCCAAATCCCCAGAACAAAGGGGAAAGACTTCTGCACTCTTTGGATATACACAGGCAGCTACGATTTTACTTGGACAAAACAAAAGCTTTCAGAAAAACTGAGCAACTGTTTGTAGCATATGCTGCAGGATCACAAGGAAAACCTATTACAAAGCAGACAATCTCCAAATGGATAGGACACTGCATCCGCTTCTGTTATGCACAACATGGCAAATCTGTGCCAAAGGGCATTAGGCCTCATTCTACCAGAGCAGCAGCCACTTCAGCAGCTTTCCTCAGAGGGGTGCTAACCAAAGACATATTAGAAGCCGCAACCTGGAACTCAGTGCACACTTTTACCAAGCACTACCACCTACCTCTCTACTCCATATCCAGAGCAGGCTTTGCCACTGCAGTTCTGCAGGGCTTGTTAGCCTCACCAAATCAAATCTAGACCCAGCCACCGCGGTGGTGGTGCTGCGGTAGTGTTGTCGCCTCACAGTAAGACGCTGTCTGGTTCGATTCTCAACTAGAGCGTCTTCTGCATGGAGACATGCGTGAATGGGCGTACCTTCGTTGCATGTTGTGCGTCAGGCCTGGCAAGCCGGTACGTAAAAATCAACTGCCAAATCATTAGCGGAACGGAGTTCCGCTGTGGTGGCCCCTAACCGGGAAAAGCCGAAAGACACAAACAAACCCAGCCACCCTACCTCAGCTTTGGGATTCTACCCAAGTGTAATGACTGCAACAGTGAAACACGATGAACATAGTACAGTTGTGTACCTACCATAAATGTAATTGTTCAAGTGTCTTCACTGTTGCAGTCCTGGTTACCCACCCACCATCCCCCTCTTTGCTGGGACTATTCTGTACTTCTCAACTCTATACAACCTATGTGGTGTATTTGCTTTTAGAAGAAAGAAATGTTTATAGTAATATATGCATGATTGTTTGGCATATTTTTATCTTTACAGCCTCTGGGGCAAGAAAAACTGAAGAAAATGGAGTTGGTTGCAACTTTTATACCTCTGGCGCACTGACGTCAGGGAAGAGGCGACAGCAACCGATGCCGGACCAAGACATGGGAACTCGGGCCGAGTACGGGTTGCCTGCCAGCAGGATAACCCAAGTGTAGTGACTGCAACAGTGAAGGCACTCGAACATCTACATTTATGGTAGGTACACAACTGTACTTTTATCTGACAGCCTACTTCAAATTACTGGCCACAAAGACCCAGTTAACTGCAAGGAAAATACTGCAAGCTCTGGGGTTCATGGCCTCTTGCATCCTACTAATTCCATATGCAAGACTGCATATGAGAAAACTACAGTGGTATCTAGAAAGCCTATGGTGTCAACATTCTCAGGACCTAGAATCAGTGATTCCTATCATCCCTTGTATAAAGACAGAATTCCTTTGGTGGGCAGAGGCCTGCTACCTCAACAAGGGACTGCCACTCACTCTACCCCCTGCCTCCCAAACCCTAACAGCAGACACATCAGACTATGCATGGAGGGGTCACTTGGCATGGCAGTGCATTTAGGGCAAATGGAACCAGAGTCAAATGCACCCGCATATCAATCAAAAAGAAATGTTAGCTGTACAGAATGCTCTGACAGCCTTCAAGGACCACATCCTTCCATGACAATTATTGGTAAACACAGACACCACCACTGTTATGTGGCACATAAGCAAGGGGGAACCCACTCATACCCCCTCTGCAGACTAGCCATGGCTCTGTGAAACACAGCCTTGAGCTACCAAGTGCAGCTACAGGCTCATTTCCTGCCAGTCAAGCTAAACTCACTGTCAGATGACCTAAGCAGAAATCTCATGGACCCACACGAGTGGAAACTGGAACCAAAGATATTCAGCATGTTAAGAAACAAATGGGGGAGCCCAGAGATAGACCTGTTTGCCTCCCCTCAGAACTACCAATTGGACATATTCTGCACAAAGACTCCCCACAGACAAGTTTGGAAAGTGGATGCCCTGTCCTTCACATGAGAAAAACCTCTCAATTTATGCCTTTCCCCCTCTGCATCTCCCCCTCTGCCTCTCCTCTCCAAAGTTCTACTAAAGATCAAACAGGACAAACCAAAGACAATATTTGCAGGGCCTAATAGCTGATCTTAATGCCCTAATTGCAGTCTCCCTTCCTTAGCTTTGGGAATCTACCCAAATGTAATGACTGCAGCAGTGAAACATGAAGAACATAGTACAGTTTTGTACACTTACCATAAATGTAGATGTTAGAGTGTATTCACTGTTGCAGTCCTGGTTACCCTCCCTCCATCCCCCTGACTTCTACTTGCTATACCTCTCTTCTTGTTTAATGGATTTAAGTTTTCTGGTGTATTTGCTTAAAATTGGATGTGTAACTTTGTATATAATTGCTTCCCATTATGGGGGGCATCTTACATCTGGGGCAAGAAAAACTGATGTAATGGCGTCTGCTGCATGCTTTATATACCCCTGCCTACCTGACATCATGGAAGAAGAGACAGCAACCGACGCAGGAACCAAGACTTTGATAATCAGGTTGGCTGAAGGCTACCTGCAAGCAGATAACCCAAATGTAATGACTGCAACAGTGAATACACTCGAACATCTACATTTATGGTAAGTATACACAACTGTACTTTTCCCCATCTGATATTGTTAATCCTCGTTCATTCCTCACGCATGGATATCGGTTCCGAGCTCGGAACCGAGCTGGCCATTTTCCAAGCTCGCGTCAGCTTCAAACTCTCGAGTTAAACTCTTACCTGCAATTCCCCTCTCCCTGTTAAATCAGATTCCGTTTGCCGCATTGCCATCCGGTCGTGTCAAGCTACTTCTCTTGAGCTATGTACAGTCAATTGTTTAATTGCTTTACAAATTAGTTTTCTATCAGAAAAGTTGATCTTTTATTGTCTCTTGCCATATCGCATCTAGCGTTCATAATTTCCTCAGGTTTTTTCTGTCCTTTACTTACCCTTTTTGCCGCGAGGTAGTTTTCTCCTTACCATCACTGGTAATCCTTTTCCCTTTCTCTTTCATACCTTCGGGTACTCTCTTGTACCATTGTTGGTACTTTTCTATTTGTTAATATAGCAGATAAAAAGGGTAGTCCGGGGTTTAAGTGGTGTTCTGATTGTGGACACAAACTGCCTACTTCTGATGCACACTCTTTGTGTTTATTGTTTGGGAGCTTCCCATTTATCTGTTGAACCACCTTGTACTATTTGTGAGAACTTTTCTAATGGAACTTTGTTAGAAAGGAAAAATAAGCTGATACTGATGGGACTTCTAAAATCTCCCTTTTCAGAGGCTATTTCTGGGTCAGAGGTCTCAACCCCTCCTAAAGCCCATAAGAAAATGGATGTTTCTTCTTAGGCTAAATCCTTGCCTTCATCCCCAGCTGGGGACTCTCACCAACCAAAATCTAAAAAGGCTAAAATTTCGGCTCCGGAGCTCTCAGCCCCAGTGCTTTCGGTGCCCAGACCTTCAGCACTGAGGCCTTCAGCTCCATTAGTGATTTCGGCTCCGTCCTCTCCTGCAGCCTTCTACATATCCGCACTGAGGGGCTCCTCATTTCAGACCATTACCACTGTATCGGCACCGACCATTCAGTCTGCGCAGACCATGACCGTGTCGGCTCCGAGATCTTCCTTGGAACTGAGGCCTTTATTGTTGACTTCAGTTTTGTCGGTTCCAGCTTCGGCACTGACAACCACTTCGGCACCGATCCCTGTGTTGGTGCAGACAATGACATTGGCACCAATGACTTCTTCTGTGCAGACTACAGTAGTTCAGTCTTTCTCGGCACCATTATCCTCTGTGTGGTCAGATGAGATGGGCACTGAGTCTGCCTCTTTTGTGGACAGACCTGTTTCTCCCTCAGTCTCTGTGAGGTCCACTAGAAGTCTTTCTGAACATGATGTGTTGTGTCTTGTGGACCAGGCATTCTTGGCTAAAGGTATTCCACCCCCCCAGGAACTATCCTTCCTTGGGAGGTGATCACCCATCTCCAAAGACACCTTCTTATTCTCCTCCTTCATTGCCTTTGAAGTCCATGGATATAGTACAGTCTTCCCCTTCTGCGGTTCCCTTTATGGATCTCACTAAGGAACCACAGTTGCCTTCGTGGCAGGAAAGTTTTGCTACAACCCAGGATGTCAGCGGTGACGCGCATAGTTTGCTGCTCCACAGCCATCCAGGGACTCCGAGTTGGCAGGCTGGGACACTTAGGGGAGGAGTGCCCACTGTCCTAGACATATACTCCTCTCCAGTTGGACCAGCCTTCCAACTGATGGAGAAGGCTTTCGCTGCTGCTGGTGATACCGGACTGTCTATACCTCCGCCCTCCTCTGGTACACTGGTTTCACAAGTCACACCTAGTGGATACTGAGTGCAAGGGCCTCAGGACATATTCCCTCAGGAATCTCCTTTTCCGTTGTCTTCCCCAGCTTCTCCCGCTGAGGAGGTCCACCGGAAAAGTTCATGTAAGAGGAGGAACATGGACTCGACAGAGGAGTCCCTCACCGAACCATGAGGGGGAAGGATCCCCTCGGTCACCCTCTGAGGTATCCTTTGGCGATATCCTTGAAATCCTGAAACAGAGAGGTAACTGGCAGCCCTCTAATCCGACCCCTGAGGAATCTGTGTTCCTGCAGGCCTTTCGTGCCCAGCCCCCTACCTCCTGGGTTACTCCACCTGCCGATGAACTTGTCAAGTTCATTGTGCAGCGTGCTTGGAAGGCCCCTGACACTGTTGAAGCTATTCCCCGGAGGCCAGAAACGATCTTGTCCCCTCCTGCTTCAGATCCCTATTGGTCCACAGATCTTCCTGTAGATGCTTTGGTGGTGGTGGCCGTAACAAAAATGGATCTGGCAGAAGAAGAAAGCCAGACTGCCCATCCGCCTAACAGAGAGTCCCAGGCCCTGGACAGAATAGGGAAGAGTACTTTTGCTTCAGCAACCTTTGCTATCAGGTCCCTGAATTATATGGCACATTTTACCAGGCTTCAAAGCTGGCCACCATTGAGTCTATATCTAACTCCTCTATCTAATATCTATCTATCAGAAGGAGCAGAGCAGGCTAGAGAGAGCGGTTCAGTTCAGGTCTTTGAGACGACATGCCTGGATGCTTTTGCAACTTAACGGAACCTTTTAAATCTTCCTTTCTTAATGCCCCCCCCAATGCTCTCCTCGTTGTTTGGGCCCAAGACATTCCCCCAGTCTCTCAAGGGAAGAGCAGCACTAGAGATAAAAAGCTGCTAAGAAAGGACTGGAGTCCAATTTTGGATCTCAGTGTATTGAACAAGTTTGTGATAGTACAAAAACTCCAGATGGTCACTATACAGTCTATCCTCCCGCTTTTGGAAAAAGATGATTGGATGTGCTCTATAGATCTTCAAGATGCGTACTACCACTTAAAGGTGGACAGGCCATCAAGAAGATTTCTGCGCTTCCGTGCGGGAGCCAGTCACTACCAGTTCAGAGTACTGCCCTTCGGACTCTCTACTGCCCCCAGAGTGTTCACAAAGTGCATGGCAGTTGTCACAGCTCACTTGCGACTTCAAGGATTCCAGGTGTTTCCATACCTAGACGACTGGCTCATTTCTACCCCCACCAGACATCTACTGGAAAAAGTCCTGGCATACTCTCTCCTCGCTGCTCAAAGGCTAGGCATAACCATAAACTGGCAGAAATCCAATCTCACCCCATCTCTGTCGAAAGAATTCGTAGGGGTTATCTTGGACACAAAAATCTGCAGAGCTGCTATTCCAGAGCACAGAATTTTAAGGATAAGGCAACAACTAATTCCAATCCTTTCAAAGGAAAATCCACGGCTCACTCTGTTCTACAGCTGTTGGGTTTCATGGCAGCCTCCATCACCATTGTTCCCCTGACCAGGTTTCACATGAGGCTTCTACAATGGCTACTGCTCACCCAATAGTATCCTTTTCAGCATCCTGTTTCAGCCATAGTTCGAGTAACCCACAGGTGCAAACAGGATTTAAATTGGTGGATGACACACAATCGCTCACAAAGGTCTTGCCCCTTTCCCCCCCCCCAGCAACCCAAGGCCACAGTGACCATGGACACCTCCCTGATGGGGTGGGGGGGCAATATCAGGGACAGACCGTCCAAGGCACTTGGTCCCAACTGGAGTCCCATCTGCATATAAATGTTCTAGAGCTGAGGGCGGTGCTTCTGGCGTTGCAAGCATTCCATCCCCTGCTGCCGTCTGGGACAATTGCGATTCAATCAGACAACATGGCGGTGGTCTGGTACATCAACAAGCAAGGTGGAACCAAATCTTACCCCCTTTGTCGAGAGGCCATGAGGATATGGCAGTGGTTGATGGCTACCAACCATTTTCTTCTAGCAACGCACATTCCTGGGAGTTCCAACGTGATAGCAGACAGACTCAGCAGGTGCATTCTGCAACCTCACGAGTGGTCCCTGAATCCCTTGATAGTGGCGGAGATCTTCCACCGCTAGGGCTGTCCTTGCTGCGACATCTTTGCATCCCCGACCAACTACAAATGCAGCAACCACTTCGCCCTGATTCTCCCACCGGGACAGTCACCCAGGGACGCTGTAGTCCACGATTGGCCCTCAGGTCTTCTCTACACATTTCCTCTCATTCCCCAGTTTCTGAAGAAAGCCCGGCGGTTGAAGAGCAAGGTAATCCTCATAGCACCATATTGGCCACGACAGATTTGGTTCCCATTCCTTTGGCCTCACCTACTAGATCGACCATGGATTCTCCATCCAATCCCGGAGTTGATCTCACACCCACAGAACCTGATTCATCCCAACCTGAGCAGCCTGAAGCTAATGGCTTGGCTACTCCAATTCCCTTGATTGCCAGGCAGAGTACCAGTATGTGATATTCACATTGCTTCTCATAAGTCTTCCACTATAATTACTTATCTGAGCAAGTGGAAAAGATTTACCTGTTGGCTGAAAGATAAACAAGCAGACCCCTTTTCAGCACCAGTGTCGATAATTCTAGACTATCTGGCCGACCTGTTTCAGTCGGGTCTATCGGCCTCTACCATTTAGAGTTCATTTGGCTGCAATTTCTGATTTTCAGGAGGGTGTCCAAGATTCCTGTTTTATATCCCATAAATTGTGCAAGACCTTCATAAAAGGTGTGAATCATCTGAAGCCACCTTTTAGAGAACCTATTCAACCATGGGATTTATCATTAGTTCTACAAGCTCTGACAATGGCACCTTTTGAACCAGCCTCTTCTTGCGACCTCAAGTATTTGTCATGGAAAACCTTGTTTTTGGTTGCTATTACTTCTGCCAGACATATTTCTAAATTTCAAGCTTTATGTATCAAGACTCCATACTTGATTTTTCTTAGAGATAGAGTGTCTCTGAGAACTAATCAGTCATTTCTGCCTAAAGTGATCTCTGAAATGTCCATTAATCAAGCCATTGAATTGCCAGTTTTCTTTCCCAACCATTCAAACAGAGGAGAGTATTGCCTACATACCCTAGATATACACAGGCAAATCCGTTTTTACTTAAACAGGACTAAACCCTTTTGTAAATCTGACCAGTTATTTTTGGCCTTTTCTGGATCTAGATTAGGATCGGCTGTTGCTAAGGTCACATTAGCTAGATGGTTGAAGGACTGTGTGACCTTTATTTACACACAACGTAATATTTCATTGCCTACTAGCATGAAAGCTCATTCAACAAGGTCGGTGGCAACTTCTGCTGCCTTCCATGCCAGAGCTTCTTTACATGACATCTGTGCAGCTACAACTTGGGCTACGTCTCATACCTTCATCAATCATTACAAATTGGATTTGGCCTCCAGAGGAAGAGCATCTTTCGGTTCTGTGGTGCTCAGGAATGTCCTTCCATGAGAGCCTCCCAGGAATAGAGGTAGCTGGGGACTCTGTCCCATTTATAAGGAATGAACGAGGATTAACAATATCAGATAAAGAAGTTATGTCTTACCATAATGTTCCATCTGTATTGTTGATCCTCGTTCAGTCAGTATGACCCTCCCTCCTTCCCCCTCCTGTGGTTTTTAGTGGATCTCACCATTCAGTTCTCTCAGGTTATTTGACCAGAGGTAGCCTCTACCTTCTTTAACTTGCAAACTCAATCTGAGGTAACAGGGAGAGGGGAATTGTGGGTAAGAGTGTAGCTCGAGAGTTTGAAGCTGACACGAGCTTGGAAAATGGCCGGCTCGGTTCCGAGCTCAGAACCGATACCCATGCGTAATGACTGAACGAGGATCAACAATACAGATGGAACGTTATGGTAAGACATAACTTCTTTTTCTCTATCATCCTAGCCAGGGGTCATCACTAAAAGTTACCTCACACAGTGGACTTGCACAACAGAAGGGTACACTTCTCCCCAACCTATCATCTCTTAACCTGACACTATGGATGATAGGATTTTGATCTTTTCAGACGCCATTTTTTTTCTGGGGATATGCTTCAGGTTATCCAGGGGTTAACGAAACATACTATTCAGAAATCATAAATAGCTGCATGGAAAAGATATTTGGTATATTGCTCATAAACAGGACTGTAGACACAGTTGCTTCCATTGTCCTGTCTTATTTGTGTGCATTCTTAAAAGCTGTCCTGACCTACTTCTCATTCAAGGCACATCTGTATGCCATATCTGCTTACTTGCCTCTGAGTGCCCCTCTTCTGTCTACACTGGAGGCAAAATGGTTTCTGAAGGGTGTTTTCCACCTAAAGACTCATAAGAAAGCTATTCCACCTTCTCCGGACCTTAACTTTGTTCTGGAGAAACTTTCTCTTCCATCGTTTGAGCCAGCAGCTTCTGCTTCTCCCAGATTCTGCACTTGGAAAAAACATACTCCTAGTAGTCCTTACCTCAACTAGACGAGTGTCTGAGCTACAGGCCCTGATGACATCACCTCCCTTCTTTGTCTTCCATAAAGACAGTATCCCTCCTTTATGCTGAAGTGGTAAATGAAATATCCATTAATCAGGCCATCAATCTCCCTACTTTCTTCCCTAACCCACAAAATAAAGTTGAGAGAATCCTGCACTCACTGGATGTGCAGATACATCTCAGATTTACTTTGTCTTGTCTAAATGTAATCTGCAAGATTGACCAGTTTTTCTCTTTTGAAGAACCAAGCTCGGTAGCGCAGTTTCAAAACAAACTTGCTAACTGGATTTTGAAATCCATCTCCTTTTTTTACACTCACCATTGCAAATCCTTAACTTAATCACCGAAGGCACATTCTAACGGATCAGTGGCTTCTTCTGGGGCCTTTTAGAAAGAGGTAAACTCCAGAGCTATCCTAGAAGCAGCTACTTGATGTCCTTCAATTTCACTGTTGCAGTATTCTTTACATTAGGGATCCTCTGCCAAGGGTGGCCCAACATCTGGCCAGTATACGAAAGCCTTTAAGTTGCCTTAAGGTATGCTGTATGTCACACGTATGCTCCCTGCATATAGTGTAAAGCATAAAGGTGATGTCCGGACATACTATCCTCAGAACGTTTGCCAGCAGTTGGAAAGCCATCTATTGAGTGTAGTTCTGAACTCCCACTTCGTTGCTGGTTCACACAAGCCATTTCAGATAAATGCCCCATTGTGGTTTTTGCTCTTATCTTTTTTTTTCCTTTTGTTTGTTGCTTTTGGGGTTTCGTGTCATCCAAAAAAGGGTAGATGCCAGCATAGGAGATAGATTCCCCATAAAGACCGTAATGAGCAGTGCTTATTTTGTCTTGGTGCTTCCTGTGACCATACATCCTGTTCCATTTATCAAGGCTTTTGTCCTAAAGACTCTCTGTAGTCTGCTTTCTTCTTTTGTCCTGTATTAAGAGAACCAATGTCTTAAGCTTTTAGTGAAAGACACAATGGAGGGAACTTCCTGCTCCGAGGGTCAGCCATCCATGAAGAAGACCAAGAAATTTAGGTCCAATTCATCTGCTGTACTGCCTCTGCTGGATGTCTCTCCTGAGGCTAGTGAAAGCCCGGAGGATTACCTGGCTCCTCCATTGGATTCCTGTGCCGCAACCACTTCATGCATGTCCTTGGAGGCCTTGCAGACATCCACTGTGAATGTTCAGGGGGAGCCACAGCTGTTTATTACCAAAAAGGTCTAGGGGTGTTCCTCAGATTTTGGTTAGAGAGGGAGCTCTGACTATGATTGTGGAATGCCATCTGGCATCTCAGTCTTTAAAGTTTTACAGGGCAGATATTCCTTTGAAAAAAGAAACAAAGAACAAAGCTTGTTTCTCCTACTCTTAATGACCCTAACAATGAATGGCAGAATTTCACTCAGGGTTTGTTTAATTCCCTTATGACTTTGAAACCTCCTGAAGGATGTTCTGTTCCTGCTCCACCTTTGTCCTCTACTCCTCTTAAAAGGCCTAAGGAACAGGATTCTTCTGAGGAAGAGGTGGATTCAGATGAGAAGTCCCTTGCATATTCATCCCAGATTCCTTCTCCTTTAGACTATGGTTCTGAGAAGGAGTCCACTAGTCCTGACGCTCCCTTTGAGGAGATTTCCTTCGGGGGTACAATTTCCAGGATGATGGAATTATTTGAATGGGATTGTGCCCAAGTTTCTGAGGTGCAGAAAAGATATTTCAAACCTGCAGATGGACTCTCCCAGACCTTCTGCTATCCCTCCTGTTTTGGCTGCCTTGTTGGATGCCTTTTCTACAACATCTGAGGCTCTGGATTCCCAGCCCCATGCCCCCCAAAAAAAAACCTGATAGGTTTTATAGGATGTTCTACGTGTTTCACTGTTGCAGCCATTACATTTGGGTTATCCTGCTGGCAGGTTGCCCTCAGTCGGCCTGAATTCCAAAGTCTTGGGTCCTGCGTCGGTCGCTGTCGCCTCTTCCCTGACGTCAGGTCATCAGGGGTATAAAAGATGCAGCCGACGCCATTTTCTTGCTGCGCGGTGCCCGAAGCAGAAGCAGTTCGTAAGTGCCAGTCGGCCGACTCCTGAGATTTTCATGTTCGAGTTTCAGATCCGAAGTCTTCATTAAAAGCTAACTACTCCGTTGGGGAAACTTTTTTCTTGCTCGAGACTGATGTCAGAAAAAGTTAATAATTGTATTTCTTGTGGGAAGCAAAGTCCTCATAAGGACTTTCACTCTTACTGTATTCCTTGCCGAGGCCCTGACCACAACGTTTCTAGTTGTCGGTTTTGTGCTAGATTTAACCAACGCACTATTAAGCGTCGGTACGATTTTGCATTAAGCTATTTTGGGCGAAGATTTATATACAATGTCGTCGGATAGCCATCCGACTATCGGAGTTCACAAAAAACGCAAAGAAAAAGACAGGCAACCGAGGTCCAAAACAGACGACGCTTCTCCTAAGCAAGTCGCCGGTTCTCAGTGAGGCGCTTTCGCAACCCCTGACGCCCACTACTTTAGAGTCACAGGCCGCTACCAACTCCCACGTGGAGTCTGCCAAGCCGCTGGAAACTCAAGGTATTGGATCCTCAGAGATTGCTCCCTCAGATGGGTCCGGAGTCGCTGAGCAGGCATCGGCTTCTGAGGGTGTATTCAGACCTAAACAACAAATATATTAAACCGAGTTCAAAGGCAAAGACTAAAACACTTATAAAAGGCAAAGAAACAAGTTCACCAGTCACATGGACAGGCCTCCATGCCCAAAAAACAGATGCTCAAAATGGCCGAAGACTTAATTTCCTTGATCAGGGGTTCCCATCCCCCTCATAAGAGGCCTAGGCAATTGACAGACTATGAATCTTCAGATCAGGTTTCCATTTCTTCTGATTCCTCTTCTGATCAGGAATATTCTCTTCCCCCCTATGAGGATTCTGATGCTGAAGAATCAATTCCTTCAGCTTCTCCTCCTGAGGACTACTCTTTTGGGGAAACCTTGCATACCATGAGGGAGCACTTCTACTGGGGGAGCCAAGATTTTTCAGAATCTAAGAAAAGAGGCTCAGAGACTTCCTTTTACTACCTCAACACAGGCCTCTAGCTATTCCACCTGTGTTAGACATTGTAGATGTGTTTTCAGAGTCTAGTCTGACCCCTGACTCCTTACCTCCAGCTCTTGTTAAGCCGGACAGATACTACAGGGTCCCTGACTCTCATAAATTTATTTTCAAAAACCTTACTACAGACCCAGAAACTATTTCTCAGGGTCCCAAAGGGGTCAAGGCTTCCACTGCAAAAAACCCTACCCCCTCTGACAGGGATTCTAGGGCACTGGATAGATGGGGAAAAAGATTTACACATCTGCTACTCTAGCTATAAGGGCCTTAAATTGCCAGTTTCATATGCTCAAATATCAGCAATATATCATGACACTGCTTAAACAGAAAATGATGGTAATTCTGAATGTGCAGAAAACAAAGAAATGCAGGATTTATTGCATGCAGCTGAACAAGTTGGAAAGCATACTTTGCAATGTGGTTTTGATTCTCTGGAGGCCTCCTGCAGGGCCGCTGTTACGGGTTCTGTCATTAGGAGGCATGCTTGGTTAAAGGAACAAAACCTGCCTGATCATGTTAAAGTAAAATTATTAGATGCTCCATTACAACATGATACTTTGTTTGGCGTTAAGGCAGAAGAGGTGTTGAAGAAAATGGAGGACAAAGCTAAATCTATGCAAACGGTCAAGGATTTCTTACAGGTACAGCCACCTAGATTTAGCAGACACTGGCCTACAAAGAATTGGTCCTTTCCAGTCTCAGACAGACCTCAAAGGGCAGATCCAGATGCCCTAGAGGCAGATCACAGCTGCAAGGTTCCTACAGGTCTAAGCAATGGGGTGCTTCTACCTCCAAAGGTGGAGAAGACAAGTCACAACCATACAGGAAACAGTCCCAATGACTTCCCCCTGCCTGCACCAAGCACTTATCTTCTGGCAGCACCCTTAGGGGGAAAACTAGCACTTTTTTCTCAAAATTGGCACATTATAACCCAGGACAAATGGGTTCTCGACATAGTGTCACAAGGCTACAAGTTTCACTTCCATACCCTGCCAAGGGCAAATGGTTGGCCAGACCTGCCAAAAAATCAATGGGCAGAGGCTCAAAAACAAGTCGCAGCTCTCATGGACATGAGGGCTATTCAACAAGTGCCACAGCAAGAGCAGGGACAAGGATTTTACTCAAGACTGTTCTTGGTACCCAGAAAGGACAAAGCATGGAGACCAATACTGGACCTATCTATTCTAAACACTTTCCTGGATATACCAAAATTCAAAATGTTGACCTTGCAGCAGCTTCTGCCCATGCTGGGCAGCAAGGCTTGGCTCGTGACTTTAGACCTAAAAGAGGCATACCTGCATGTCCCAATCAGACAATCATGCAGAAGATGCCTCAGATTCAAGGCTGGCTCAAAGCATTACCAATTCTCTGCACTGCCTTTTGGCTTATCTACTGCACCCAGGGTCTTCACAAAGTGCCTGGCACCAGTAATTGCTTACTGCAGACAAAGAGGAATACAAATATATCCTTACTTGGACGACTGCCTCATACAAGCAGAGAACAAGGACATTCTACTTCAGCATCTGACATTTGTGAAAAGA
Organism: Protopterus annectens; assembly: GCF_019279795.1. Classification (NCBI taxonomy): domain Eukaryota; kingdom Metazoa; phylum Chordata; order Ceratodontiformes; family Protopteridae; genus Protopterus; species Protopterus annectens. Next base: position 352,731,973 of record NC_056738.1, read on the forward strand.
CTTTTAACCTGCCTAGGGTACACAGTCAAGAAAAAGAAATCAAAACTCGTACCCTCTCAAGAGATAATATTCCTGGGTGCAAGCTTAAATACAACTGCCCCAGATGGCTCATCTCACTCCAGACAAAGACAACTGACTACCTATTTCAAGGAAATGGCAACAAAGGCCCAGTTATCTGCAAGAAAAATTCTGCAGGCTTTGGGCTTCATGGCATCCTGCATCTTACTAATTCCATATGCAAGACTGCATATGAGGAAAATTCAGTGGTACCTAAAAAGTGTCTGGACACAACATTGCCACAGCCTGGAAACAATGATTACTCTCATTCCCTGCCTGCAACAAGAGTTTCGATGGTGGGCAAAGGCTTGTCATCAAAACAAGGGACAGCCATTCTCACTACCCCCAGCCAGGCAGAGCCTAACGACGGATGCTTCAGATTATGCCTGGGGGGCACACATGGCACCTGGTCTGCAAACCAAAAACATCTACATATCAATCAAAAAGAGATGCTAGCTGTTCAAAATGCCCTGACAGCCTTCAAGGACCTACTTCATCCGGGACAACTACTGATAAAGACAGACAACACCACGGTCATGTGGTACATAAACAAGCAGGGGGGCACTCATTCTTACCCGTTGCAGACAAGCCATGGCTTTATGGGACACAGCATTGTCTTACCAAGTCCATCTACAGGCACAATTCCTGCCAGGAAAGGAAAATACTCTGGCAGATGAACTAAGCAGAAACCTCTTCAGCATGATAACAAACAAATGGGGACGCCCGGACATAGATCTATTTGCCTCCCCTCACAACAATCAACTAAAAAGATTCTGCACAAGGACCTATCACAGACAAGCTTGGAAAGTGGACGTCTTATCTTTCAAATGGACAAACCTATCAGTATATGCCTTTCCTCCACTGCCTCTCCTCCCCAAGGTACTCCTGAAGGTCAGACAGGAGAAACCAAAAATGATTCTGATTGCCCCAGACTGGCCACGCCAGTACTGGTATCCGAGCTTAAGGAACTTGTCCCAATGCCCAGCCTGGACCTTACCTCAGATACCTCATCTACTATCCCAGCAAAACGATCAGATTCTGCACAGCCAGCTCAGGACCCTAAACCTAGCAGCATGGCGGATAATGTAGCCATACAAACCACACCTCTCAGTAAAGCTGTGATGGATGTCATTTTAGAAGCCAGAAGGCCTAGTACTAGAAAATCCTATGCTGGGAAATGGAAGAGATTTTGTGCTTGGAACCAAGCTCAAGGAACTGATGCAGCTGTCCCAAATATTCCTCAGATTTTGAAATACTTAACTGAGATGCTGGACAAAGGCCTATCTTTTTCATCAATTAAAATCCATGCCTCTGCCATTTCGGCTCATTACAATACAGAGCCACCACTCTTTTCTCATCCTTTATTAAGGCAGTATCTCAGAGGAGCCAAAAACGTAAGGCCTCCAAGGAGAACGCCAATACCTGCATGGGACCTCAACTATGTCTTGGAAAAACATATATTACCTCCTTCTGAGCCAGCTGCTACTGCGGATATAAAGTTCTTATGTTGGAAAACAGCTCTGCTCCTAGCAATAACTTCTGCAAGATGAGTTTGAGCTACAGGCTCTCATGGCTGTGGAACCCTTTATAATTTTTTATCCAGACAGGGTCTCTCTGAGAACAAACCCTACATTTATGCCTAAGGTGGTATCCAGTGTAGCCCTTAACCAAACTATTCATTTGCCAATTTTTTATCCAAATCCACAGAACAAGGGGGAGAAAATTCTGCATTCTTTGGACGTACACAGACAACTTAGATTCTACTTGGACAAAACTAAAGTTTTCAGAAAGACAGAACAATTACTAGTGGCATATGCCGCAGCATCACAAGGAAAGGCTATCTCCAAGCAGACTATTTCAAAGTGGATAGGTCACTGCAAACCAGTGCCTAAGGGCATTAGGCCACGTTCAACCAGAGCTGCAGCCACTTCTGCAGCTTTTCTCAGGGGAGTACCAACCAAAGACATTTTAGAGGCTGCGTTCATTACATACCTTTACAAAACATTACAATCTGCCTCTTTACTCTAAATCCAGGGCAGGCTTTGCTACTGCAGTTCTGCAGGGCCTCATAGCCGCTCCTAATGCTGTTTAGCTCCAGCCCCCCAACCATAGCTTTGGGACTCAACCCAAATGTAATGACTGCAGCAGTGAAACACGAAGAACATAGTACAGTTGTGTACACTTACCATAAATGTAGATGTCTGAGTGTATTCACTGTCGCAGTCCACAATACCCACCCGCCATCCCCCTTATTTTTGCTGGAACTTATCTTTACTTCTCTAATTTACACAACCTAGGTGGTGTATTTGCTTATAGATGAAGGTAAAGCTTATTTTGGTGCATGTATGTTTTATTTACATATTTTTAGCCTACCCTTTTGGGGGCACCTGACATCTGGGCCAAGAAAAACTGAAGAAAATGGCGTCGGCTGCATCTTTTATACCCCTGACGACCTGACGTCAGGGAAGAGGCGACAGCGACCGATGCAGGACCCAAGACTTTGGAATTCAGGCCAACTGAGGGCAACCTGCCAGCAGGACAACCCAAATGTAATGACTGCAGTAGTGAATACACTCGAACATCTACATTTATGGTAAGTGTACACAACTGAACTTTGCCTGAGGATTGGAGATTCCTATATAGATGTCCTTCAGTTGACCCCTCTGTAGTGTCTGTGGCATCTGACAAGCTATCTCAGTTGCTGCCTTCTACAAAGCTTCTTCCTTCTGATGAAGACAGCAGGACCATGGAAAGGCTAGGTAAGAAAGCTTATACCTCTGCTGCCTTGGCTTTTAGGGCTGTCAATTATCAGACCCATATGTCCAGATATATTTTGGCTCTTTTTTTCTCAGGCCTGTCAGGTTATTTCTGACCTTCCTGATTCTCAAGAGAAGACTTCTGCGCTCTCCTTGTTGGGGAACTCTTCTCACATGGCTTGCCATTCTGTTAAGTTTACTTATAATGCAGTGGATGCTTCTTCCAGAGCTGCTGCTTTTGGTTCTGCGATGAGTTATTCCTGGCTTCGGCTTCAACCTTTGCCTGACGATATTAAGACTAAGTTGATGGATGCTGCTGTGGATAACACTTATTTGGTGCAGCTGTAAGGACAAGGCTTTACAGGAACTTAAACATGTGTTTGTTTCTTCTGTGTCTAAATTTCAAAGAAATTACCCTAACAAGCCGGCCTTTGTTCGTAGGCGGTCTCACCCTCCTCCTAAGGGTAAAGCGAGGGGTCCTCTTTCTTAAGCTACCCAGACTCCTGTGTGACAGAAATTTCCTTTTACTAACAAACCAGGTGCTGTGTGACTATCCTGTTCTTAGCCACATTCCTCTTTCTCTTCGTCTTTCCCTATCCCTTCCAGTTTGGTTAAACATTACTAAGGGTGCTGTCCATTATCCACCTAGGGTATTACATGGTCTGGAAATCTCTTCCCCCTTTCATTGACATTCCTCAGCCCACTCAGGAACATTTGGCTTCCTTCCCAGGGGTGATACAGGATCTTTTGACTCGGGGAACAATTTAAGAAGTTCCAGTTTCTCAAAGGGGTGAGGGATTTTCCTCCAGAATGTTTTTGGTTCCCAGGAAGGAGGGCACTTGGAAGACCCATTGTAGACCATTGCCATTTGTACACCTTTCTGCAGGTCCCTTCCTTTCGGATGTTGTCCCATCAGACTTTGGTCCCTCTGCTGCTTCTTCAGGCTTTTCTAGTGTCACTGAACCTCAAGGATGTTATCTTCACATTCCTATTCATCCTCTTTTCTGGAAGTTTTTATGCTTCTCTGTTGTTTTATGGCATTTTCAGTTCTCTACTTTGTCCTTTAGCCTTTCTACTGCCCCAAGGGTATTCGCCAAATGCTTCACTTCTGTGATTGCTTTTTGCGGGCTAAGGGGAATACAAATCTTTACCTACTTAAACGATGATCTGCTTTAGGCATCCTCTCCAGAGATTATTCTGCACCATCTCCACTTTGCCATTTCCTCTCCACAAAGCCTGGGGTTCACTATAAACTTCCAAAAGTCCTTTCTGACTCCTTCTCAGGATCATGTATTTCTGAGTGCAGAATCCAGGCTATTTCAGTGTTCGCATTTGTGCCTCCTCCCAAGGCCTTGACTCTAATTTCATTCCCTTCTTCCACTGGCCTTAATCACTGTAAGGGAGTTTCTGAGGGATCTAGGTTTTATGGCCTCCGGCATTCCAGTGCTCCCTTTTGCCAAACTCCACATGAGAAAACTTCAGTGGTTTTTAAAGTTAGTTGGCTTCAGCATTCTAATCCCCTGGACTTTACTTCCTCTTCTTCCATGCCTCAAGCTGGAATTTCAGTGGTGGATTTAGCAGTTGACTGTTAATCCAGAGCATCCTTTTCAACCCCCTCTTCCCTATCAGGAGCTGTTCAGACACTTCAGACTAGGAATGGGGAGCATTATTCAGCTCTGTAAAAGTACAGGGTCCTTGGTTGCCTCAATAAAGGAAAGAGCACATCGTTGTCAAAGAATTGAGAGCTCTTCTGCTAGCTTTTCACCCTCTATTCTCCCCAGGGCCTCTAAGGTGTTTACAGACAATACCACAGTGACGTAGCATGTCAACAAGCAAGGAGGTGCAATATCTTAACTCTCTTGCCAGTTGGCTCTTCTAGTGTGGGAACTAGCTGTCCAGTTTCATATGATTTTTCAGGCAGTTTATATTCCCTCAGGTCAGAACATTGTAGCAGACTCTCTGAGCAGGTCCATAAAACAACTCCATGAGTGGATACTTCACATTGTCCACCAGTGCGGTACTCCTCAAGTAGATAGTTTTGCCTCCCCTCTGAACAGACAACTTCCCGCTTTTTTGTACCAGAGTCCCAGATCCTCTGGTCTGTAAGGTGGATGCCCTCTCTTTCTCCTGGAAGGTGATGTTTCTGTATGCCTTTCTTCCCCTTCCCCTCATTCCAGAAGTCCTGTTCAGAATACAACAGGATGCTCCCAAAATCTTGCTGGTGACTCTCTTTTGGCCCAGACTGCATTGGTTCCCTCTTCTTTAGCATTTAGCCAAGGGCAATCATCACAAGTTACCTAACAGGGTGGATCTACTCACACAAGACAAGGGATCTTTCATTCCATCTTCACCTGTCCCACCCTTCAACTAACACTGTTGGTGATGTGATTTTGATTCCATATAGATACCTTTTTATGACGACATGCTTCGGATCCTGCAGAAGGCCAGGAAACCCACAACTATGAAATCCTACTTATCCAAGTGCAAGAGATTTCCTGTTTGGTGTCTTTCACATAACCTGGATCCACTTTCTGTGGATGTTTCTTTGGTTCTTCCCTCTCAGGAGCTGTTCATAGACGCTCCAGACGTGGAATGTGGAGCATCATTCAATTCTCTAAAAGTGCAGGGTCCTTGGTCGCCTCAACAAAGGAAAAAATGCTCAATTCTGGGTTGGCTTATTCTTCTGTTGAGGCCCACTTATCAGTTATTTCTGCTGGCTTGCCTTTATCACTGCCTTTAGCTTCTAGATATGAGGTTAAACAGCTTCTTAATGGTATCCTTCATATTAGGCCTCCTAGGAAGCCTGTCCCACCTCCTGGGATATTAATTTTGCCTTAGAAAAAAATTGAACCAGGCTCCTTTTGAACCTGCAGCTTTATCTTCCTTACAGCATTGTTCCTGGAAGGCAGTACTTTTGTTAGCCCTTACTTCTGCCAGATGGGTGTCTGGGGTGTCTGAGCTTCATGCCCTTACTGCTTTTCCTCCTCCTTTAGTGTTCCATAAGGACAGGGTGTCCCTTTGTACTAATCCTTCTTTTATGCCCAAAGTGGTGAATGAGTTGTTTGTTAATCAGTCTATTCATTAGCCCACCCTTTTCCCTTCCCCACAGTCTGCTAGTGAGAGGGGTGCTGCACACTTTGGATGTGCATAGGCAACTCCGATTTTATTTGCTTAAAACAGACTTTTCGTAAATTTGATCAGCTCTTTGTTTCTGGTCATCCTAGAGCCTTAGGTTAGGCTGTTTCCATGCAAAGTATGTCTCCTTGGATTTCTAAAGCCATTTTTTCTTGTTATGCCTTCCATGGCAAGAGCCTTTCTTCTTCTGGTAAGGCTCATTCTACTAGGGCTGTGGCTTCTTCTGGTGTTTTTTTTCAAGGGTTTGGATGCTAACTCTATTCTTGAGACCACTACCTGGACTTCTATGAATTTATTTACCAAGCAGTATAAGTTGGATGTGATATCCAGATCTAGATCTGGCTTTGCTAGGGCCATTCTTCATGGATTCCTAGACAGCTGTGCTGCTCCATCCTCCTCCCTCTTCTTCCTGAGGTTTTGCACTCTCCCGTTTTTAAAAAATATTGCAACAGTGAAATGAAAGGTCATGATATAGCTGTGTAAGATTTTACCTTAATGGTAGACGTCCTTCTCTTTACTCCATCCTCCCCTGGTTCTTTTCTCTTCTGGATGTACTGGTTACCTCTTGTTTTCTTTGGACTGGCGTTCCTACTGGGGCACTCAGTTCTGAGGATGGTACATCCGGATGTCACCTTTATGCCCTACACTATACGTGGGGAGGGTATGTGTGACGTACAGCATACCTTAAAACAATATTAAAAATCAAGCCATGCAAACTAGTTCATATGATTTCCTTTTAATTTTGTTTTTCAATAAATATTGGATGAAATTTCAATCACCGTTGGTCCGGTGCTTGTTTCATCAGTTTGATGCTGAGGAGTTGCAGCTCTGAGGGTTTCTTACTGGCATGCCAGTTCCTTTTGTATCAACCTCACTGCCTTGGCTACTGGTACTGTAAAGCAACCTTTAGGCTTTGGTATACTGGCCAGATGTCAGGCTGCACTTGGCAGGAATCCCTATTGTAAAGAATACTGCAACAGTGAAGACAAGGACATCTACCATTATGGTAAGATCTTACACAACTGTACTTTCTTTGGTGCATACTTTTACCAAGCATTACAGAGTAGATGCCTTTTCCAGCTCCAGAGATGTCATCACCAGATCAGTCCTCTTTCGACTGCTTGACAGCTCTTCTGTGTCTCATCTAGCCACCCTCCATACTACTTAAGCTTTAGGAATCGCCCAACAGTTTGGAATAATGCAATAGTGATCTTAGGAAGGACATAGTACAGTTGACCATAACAGTAGATGTCCTACAGATCACTGTTGTGGTATTCCTTCCTACCTTTCCATGCCCCTCTCCCCTTTTTTCACATTTGTTTACATCTTTTTCAGGAATAGAGTTATAGCCATTTTCTGCCTTCTCCCCATTTAAGTGACAGTTACTCTAGTTCAAGTGTCTACAGGCTTCCTGGCTTGGAGATGGACTGAGGTTTTTTGCTTATATTTATGCCCACAGACTTGGGGCATACTTCAGACATATGTAAGGTTTTGGCTTTGGTAACCCGGATGGACATCCAGGTTATCTGGTGAAATAACAGTATGGAATACTGCAACAGTGATTCTTACAGTAAGTTATTAGAGAACTGTACTTTCACATGAGGGATGTGCATATGTAACTGAAATATTTCATAGAAATAATTAAGGCCTCCAGATAGTCTGACCATTTTTTCTGTCCTTCGAGGCAGGAAAACTGGGTAGGACTATGTCAAAATGACTCTTTCAGGGTATCTGGCTAATTGCACTGTATGTTGTTATGAAAATCATGGGAAAACACTGGAGTGATTGGTAAGGGTTCATTCTACCAGGGCAGCAGCTATCACTGCAGTGTTTTTTTTAAATGCCTCAACCCATAAGTGCCTTTGAGGTGACTGTTTGGATCACTGTCCACACCTTTTCCAATCATCAAAACCTAGACATTCAGTGTAGGAGTGGAGCAGGCTTCACAACTGCTGTTTTAAGTATCCCCGTCTTTTAATGGGATGGACCAAACTGTTGCAATATTCTTACAATGGATACTGAATACTACTATAGCAGTAATCTCTTGTTATGAACATTATACAGCTGTGTGAGTACACTTCAGTATAACAGTAGATTTGAAAAAAGAAGGATGACTACTGCACTGTAAGCTTCCTCCCAACGTTGAGTGGAAATAGCTACTCCTTTTATTTAGCTGGAGAAGGGAATGTTATCTGGAAGGGTCCCTTATCTTCTCTTGTTTGGGGGGGGAGAAAACTTGGGCCAACCTACCTTTTTTCCTTCACCATAGTATCCCAGGCTTAGCTCCTTTTTAGTGAAGCAAGTCAGTACTTGAATTTTCCTCACTGAACCATTTCTAGGCCATCGGGGTACCTCCAGGATTCTGATCACTTACATAAACTAAACCAAGGAGGTAAATGCCTTTGGTACATTCAGGGTTTCTTAGGCTGAGGAGACAATAGAGGAATCTCTTTCATCCATCTTAGGTAAACTTGTTGATAATTTACCAGAAAATAATTGGAAAGCGTACACTCTGTTCTCATCTTGAGCTATGCATTGAGCTGATGTCTTGGGCAAGGAGAGGAGTTCAGCACTACTCTAAGGACATTTGAAAGGTTCAGGACCAAGAGGTAGATGTCTACCTGTGGTTAATTCCCATGAATAAAAAGTACTGCATAGATAACCCCCATTTGAACCCTTGGACAGCTGTATGTTCTTCTGTTTTATATGTACTTGGGAGTGGTTACTTTGGTCAGAACTCCCAGATAGCGACATCTGTTTTGTTGACAAACGTTGGTTGGCAGAGTAGATAATTGGCAGGTGTGCAAGATCTACAGTCCCCAGGTTTGTGGAGTACACCTTTTCCCTTGGGCAGGAATTGTGCAATGCTGGAGTTAGTGTTTATAATTAGATTGGTGATGGGGGGGGGGGGCAGCTTGCACCCTGCAAAGAGCAGTGTCCTTTCTTTTTGTTTGAAGCTTTTACTTTGCATGTGGAGAGGATTTTCTTTGCACATGTGTAGTGCACTGTCAGTGTTTTTGTTGTCGGACCTTTGTGAGATATATGCAAACGACCTTTTAAGGACATACCAGGGTTTTACCTACATGGCTTCTAAAAGGCTGTGACTTTTTTTTTCTTTTTAATTCTTCATAGGTACATTTAAGCCAACCAAACAGTTTTTCCTTTTGCATTCATTATTTAAAAAAAAGAAAAACCCCAAAAAACAAAGTTGTACACAAAACATGTTTTAAGTGAAAGCTTTGCCCACCAGACTTCCTGATGTGGGTATCCCCCCATATTTATACACACAGATAGATAGATATAGAAACACACACATATATGTATCTTTCTTTTTCAGATGGAATATGCCCCTAGACCTCCCACCTCACCACTCACCAAAAGAAGCTAGGATGTTGTAACCACTCTATAAATCTCTAACTGTATATTGCCCCTTTGTATTACATCATTTGTTCACAAATGATGAACACTGTAATATCAGCATTAAGCTAACAATTTAGCAAGTTGTCATTTATTAAAATGTTTGCTGTTCAGTCTTCATGAATTAATAATTGGATGTGTTGTACTGAGCAGGTTCTGGTGATTAAATGCCTAGTACTGACATTTTGTTTGCCCAGAACAATCTAGTCTTGCATGGAAATGTTTTCAGCCTCCCTTTCACACAAGTCCTCCCCACAGGCATACACTCATACCTACATGTGTGTATGCATACACTCACATTTGTTAAACATCCCTTAATCTTTTTATTTCTTGATGCTTACTTGCATTTCTTATGAAAGACTAGAGCCATCATTCATTCACTGCAGTTAACTTTACATTATATTTTTGTGATGGCAAAAGGAGATAAACTGCCTGTTCCGCTCCCCTGCAGTACCTTAGTAATGGGTGCTAACCCTAATGACGCCCCTTTACCCAACCCTAACCTTACACCTTACTTTAATAATAACCTTCCAGTACACAAGACACATTCAGACACACAAACACAGACTAACAACGCAACATCTATTTCCTTACCTAACCCTAAAATACATGTACACGTGCCCATCTCCAACCCTAACCCTTGTTTACTGACACATGCACAAACACTCTACTCCCCTGCAACCTCACTGACATGTCTCGACAAAACATACCATCAACATTTGGACCTTTTGTATCATGGACATTAAATGCCACCCATGCGTTTTTCGACCAAACACTCATTCAACAAAAAGCAGGGGACCCATACAGACAAACACATATGCACTGTTAGGTTTTTGTAACTCTTAGGAGAAATGTGCAGACAGTGGATTTAAGCTTTGCATAATGGAAAAACATGAGACCTTTGTGGTCTTCAATAGTGGACATCTTGGCTAGTTTTTAGAAGCTTTGAAGGTTTTTCATTAAAATAATATGCCTTCAGATCATTTTTTTTTCTGTATTTTAGGTGGCCCTCCTAGATTTTGGAGCAACAAGAAGCTTTGATAAAAAATTCACAGATCAGTACATAGAGGTATGTTTGGCAGTTTTTGTAAGTTTTTTGTGTAAGTTTTGTTGTATTATATATTTAACTGCTAAGTTGTTATACCCTAGTTTATAGTATCACACTGTTGAGCTGCTCATGCTGACATACTCTGTCAGCACATCTGTTTATATTCTGCAAAACTACATACTCTGAAAATAGAAAAATGTTTCATTAACCATTTTGTAAGCTTCTTAATATTTTATGTTTTGCAGATTATTAAAGCTGCAGCGGATAGAAACAGAGAGAAAGTGTTGCAGAAATCCATTGATCTTAATTTCTTAACTGGATATGAAACAAAGGTAAGATAACCTGTGATGTTTACTGCTATGCTGCTTTCAGCATATTCACAGTAAACAATTCTCTGCATAACAGATGCCTGCTGCAGATTTCATATCTTACTTATGGATATCTCATGTAAGAGCCCAGTCCCACCAGCAAGGAATTAAAACAGTTGGTCCCTGTGCTGAGCTTACACTGTACTTCATTAACAACGTGGGTGTTCTTTTTAGCACTGTGGTGGTAAAAATGTTTTTTCCTGTTTTCTCTGGTTCCTGTTTTTCATCTAGTTTTGAAATCAAAAACGGTTTTTTTTTTTTTTTTTTTTTTTTTTTGGGGTCTTGGTACATTATTATGAAGACGAGCACTTCCAAGGAGTAACTGAAAAGTAACCATAATTACTTTGTAGTGTGTTAATGAAGCTGTTGTTTTCCTTTTCTCTCTCTCTCTCTCATTCCTTTTCTTTCTTGTTTTTCATAATAGCATAATATGTCATTCTAAGAAATAAATAAAATACGTTCTTGTGAAAGCCTGATTCTTGACTGAGAGACACACACTCACATATTTGCTGAGCATTATTTTTGTTGTCTGTTGTCAGCATGTGATTCATTTTTAAACACGTTTCAATACAGAAATGGCAGTCTGAGTCTGAGGTTTTCCATCCCTCTTCTGTTTTCTGATTTTCTTTATGTCAAATTATATTAATTAAATATTATATTATTAAATTAAATTGTACTTCATTAGATTTTATACTGAAATTGTGGGTAAGTGTTCATGGTTACATTATAGTGGAAGTTGCCAAAAAGAAAATGTCTGAAAGCAAATTACAGTAGGGCAAACACGAGATAGAATTATGAGAGAATTGTGCCCTGTTGCATATGTATTTTTGTTGGTATGGGGTAAAATTTCTAAAGTGTCTCATGTTAGTGTCTCATGTTACAGGATTTGAAGTGCCTCCTTGTTGGTAAAGTGGTTGGCACCATTCCTTCAACAGCAGCTATATATGTTTTCTTCTTGTTTATTACTCCATTGTTAGAAGTCTGCATTGTTAGATGTCCAGCAGTCTGTATATCTTAATTTTTACTTCATATTATTACAGCAGGGAGTGTATGTGTATTGTATCTTAAGGTATATCTAGGTAATTGTTATCGCATGGTTTCTGTGCCTTGTAGTTCATCCTCACCTGCATTCCAGTTGTCATCAGAACAGATCAATGATGTATGGAGTATGGAATATAGAACTTTAATGCTAATGAGCTAGCTACAGCAGTGATTTGTATGTCATGCCATGCAAGTTTGAGAGTTCTCTTTAAGTGCACACTTCAGCTGAGCTAAACTGTATTCTCAGTCTCTTTGTGTTATTTATTATACATCTTGGTTTTACATGTTATCAAAGTAGAGAAACCTAACTGAAGACTGGACAAATGCTTGTGGATGTTCTTCTTGTTTCACTGTTGCAGTCCTCTCATATGGGTTATCCGGCTCCCAGTAGCCCTCAGTCGGCCCGAATACCAGAGTCCTTGGTATATGATATCGGCTGCCGCTGGTTGTAAAACTGTCAGTATGTCAGGTATAAAGGCAGGCAGCCGACTCCATTTCCTCAGTCTTTCTTGCCGCGGAGCCCAAAGCAGATGCAATTTGCACTAGTGCTGGTAGGCCATTTACCTTCGTTTCGCTTTCCAACTACCAAGTTGAAGACACCTTCAGATAAGTACCCCGTTGGGGATCCTCTTTTCTTGCTTTAACAAATGTCATATAAAGTTAATAACTGTCTTGCCTATGGAAAACAGATTCTGCACCGAGATTTCCATTCCTGTTGTATAACTTGTTTGGGCCTTGAGCACGACGTCCCTAATTGCGATCTCTGTGTTTCCTTTAACCCGCATATCATATGCCGTAGAGCTAAGATTTTGTATAAACATTTCGGAGTCTGGCCTAAGTTTGTCAGTATGGCGTCTTCTAGGCTCCCGACTTCGGATATGCCTAGGAAACGCAAAGACAAGGACTGCGGCAGACCTAGGGTTAAATCTACTGACAACGCACCGGTGAAATTGGTCATCAGCACAGCGGTACTCAGTGAGGCATTTTTGCAGCCCCTGCAGTCCGCAAATTTTCAGCCGCAAGCCTCTGCCGAGACCTTTATGTAGTCCTCCATGCCACAGGCTGTTATTTCGTCTTCAGACCCTCTGCCCATCGCCGCCTCAGATGGGTCCAGAGCTGCTTTGCAGGCACCGGCTTCTGACACCTCTTCTTCTCGACATGAGACCAGAACCAGACCCGACTACCTTATTTCAGACTTCTGCAGTTGCTAAGCCTCCTGAGTCCCTCTGGATTGCTAGTAAACCTTCCAGCCGCAAACCTACTCACAAGCAGGCGTCTGCCTCCCCTCCTGTTACCTCAGTCCCAGTTGGTAAAGACAGCTGGTGATATTCTTCCCTGATTAGGGGCTCTCATCTCCCCCCCCCCCCCTTCAAAGAGAACTAGGGAATTATCTCCTGATGTTTTGTCTGTCTCAGATTCTGAGATTTCCAGTATGTCTGCTGGTGAAGAAGGAAATTCTCAACTTTTTTCTGGCTTTGAGAATTCTGATACTGAGGACTCTATCCCTTCTGTCTCCCCTCCAGAGGATTTTTCCTTTGGGGATACTTTGAATACTCTTAGGGAGCATTTTAAATGGGAATGTCAGGATTTTCCACACTCTAAGAAAAGAATCAGGGAATTTTTAGATTTGCCACAGCATAAGCCTTTGGCTATACCTCCAGTTTTGGAAGTTGTGGATGATGTTTTCATGGAAAATGTTTTAACTCCTAATTCTGTTCCTCCTGCCCCCAGAAAACCAGATGGGTATTACAGGGTTCCTGAATTTCATCAATTCCTTTTTAAAAACCCTACTGCTGATCCAGAAATTATTTCTCAAGGCCCCAAGGGTGTTAAGGCTACTATTGCTAAAAACCCTGTGCCTTCTGATAAGGAATCTAGGCCCTTGGACAGGTGGGGTAAAAAAGTCTATACTTCTGCAACTCTTGCTATTAGATCCATGAATTGTCTCTTTCACATGCTTAAGTATCAGCAGCATACTTTGGAGTCTGTTAAGACTAAACTTGGTGATATTCCTTCCATGACGGAGAACAAAGATTCACAAGACTTACTGAATTCTGCCACTTTAGTTAATAAGTATCCACTTCATTGTGGTTTTGACACTTTGGAGGCTTCCTGCAGAGCAGCAGCCACTTGGTTCCGTAATTAGAAGGCATGCTTGGCTCAGGGAGCAGCCTCTTTCTGAACCAGTTAAATCTAAATTGCTGGTGTTCCTTTGCACAAGGACAATCTTTTTGGTAACAAGGCTGAGGAGGTACTTATGAAGTTGGAGGTTAAGGCAAAATCTATGCAAGCTGTAAAAGATTTCCTTCAAGTTCAGCATCCTTGGTTTAGTAGGCATTATCCTTCCAATAATTGGTCTTTCCCTGATCCTGGCAAGCAGGGCCGCTCTAAGCCTAGGGGTTTTAGATCTTTCAGAGGGCAAGCTTCTGCACCTCAAAGGGCTAAACAATGGCATTTTTCTTCTGCTAAATCGGGGAGTTCTAAGCCAGCTTCCCAAAACAAACATTCTCAGTGACTCCGGCCTTCTTCTGCCTACCTCTGCGGACCCTGGGTTTCCTTTGGGGGGGGGGGGTTAGCCAGGTTTGCAGAGGTATGGTCTACCATCAGAGACGACAAATGGGTGCTTGATATAGTAAACCAAAGTTACAAGTTTTACTTAAACACCTTCCCTGTTTTACAAGGATACACAGACATACCCAGAACTCTCAGGGCAGAGGTAGAAACTCAACTGTCTTCTCTACTGACTATGGGGCTATAGAGCCAGTTCCTGCAAATCAGACAGGCCTAGGTTTTTATTCAAGGCTTTTTCTGGTACCCAAGAAAGGGGGCACCTGGTGCCCTATTCTGGATCTGTCCATTCTAAACACTTTTCGGGTGATTCCCAAATTAAAGATGCTCACCCTTCAACAATTACTACCAATGCTGGGCAAGGATTCATGCCTGGTAACTTTGGGTTACACTCAACGAAAAGAAGTCAAAGTTGGTTCCTTCAAGGGAGATTGTTTTCCTGGAAGCGAGTCTGAATACAGCCACCCAGATGGTATTCCTCCCTCAACAAAAGCAAGAAGATCTTTCTGCTTATTTCATGAACTTGGCAAGCATGACCCAGTTCTCTGCAAGGCAATTCCTGCAAGCACTGGGGTTAATGGCTTCATGTATTTTGATGATCCCATATTCAAGGCTGCATATGAGAAAACGTCAATGGTACCTCAAGAATCTTTGGTGTCAACACACATAGGACTTGGACTTGATTCTTCCCCTGATTCCCTGTCTACAAATGGACTTCCTCTGGTGGGCGACAGCCTGATGTTCTTCGTGTTTCACTGCTGCAGTCATTACATTTGGGTAATCTGCTGGCAGGTTGCCCTCAGTCGGCCTGAATAACAAAGTCTTGGGTCCTGCGTCGGTTGCTGTCTCCTCTTCCATGACGTCAAGTCGTCATGGGTATAAAACATGCAGCTGATGCCATTTTATTCCGTCTTTCTTGCCGCGCGGTGCCTGAAGCAGAAGCAGTTCGCAAGTGCCGGTCGGCCGACTCCTGAAATTTTCGCATTCCAGTTTCAGAACCGAAGTCTTCAAACTAAAGCTAAATACCCCGTTGGGGAAACTTTTTCTTGCTCCTTACCGATGTCAGTAAAAGTTAATAATTGCATTACTTGTGGGAAGCAAATACCTCATAAAGATTTTAATTTGTACTGTATTCCTTGCCTAGGCCCAGATCACAACATGCCATACTGTCGGTTTTGTGCTAGATTCAACCAACGCACTATTAAGCATTGGTATATTTTTGCTTCTAAATATTTTGTTTCAAGATTCAATTACCCTGAAATGTCATCGGTTAGCAATCCGACTACCGGAGTTCACAAAAAAACACACAGAAAAAGACAGAGACAGACCGTTGAGGACAAAACCAACGACGAAGCTTCTCCTAAGCCAGTTGCCGGTTCGCCAGTACTCAGTGAGGCGCTACTTTTGAGTCTCAGGCCTCTACCGAGACCTATTTGGAGTCCGGTATGCAGTGAGATTCTCAGAGTATTGAACCCACGGATGTCTCTCCCTTGGATGGGTCCAGAGCCACTGAGCAGGCACCGGCTTCTGAGGGTGTTTTCAGGTCTCAACATTTTTATATTAAACTGACGCCAGCCTCAAAAACAAGGCCAAAAACAGCTTCAGTGTCTAAAAAAACGATGCATGTGCCACATGCTCAGGCCCCTATGCCTAAAAAACAGATGATCAAAATGGCTGAGGATTTAATTACCTTGATCAGGGGTTCCCAACCCCCCCCCCCCTGCTAAAAGGCCTCGGCAAGGCACTGATTATGAAACTTCAGATCAGTTTCCATTTCTTCTGATTCCTCCTCTGATCAGGAATTTTCTATTCCACCCTATGAGGATTCTGATGCAGAGGAATCCATCCCATCTGCATCTCCTCCTGAGGATTACTCTTTTGGAGAGACTTTGCATACTTTAAGGGAACATTTTCACTGGGAGAGTCGGGACTTCTCTGAATCAAAAAAAGAGGCTTAGGGATTTCCTTCTTCCTCAGCATAGGCCTTTGGCAATACCTCCTGTATTAGACATTGTTGATGTGTTTTCGGAATCAAGCATAGCTCCTGATTCCCTGCCTCCGGCTCCTAGTAAGCCAGACAGATATTACAGGGTTCCTGACTCCCACAAATTTCTATTCAAATAATCCTGCTGCTGATCCTGAGACTATTTCTCGGGGTTCCAAGGGTGTAAAGGCCTCTACAACCAAAAATCCTACCCCCTCTGACAGAGATTCCAGGGCGCTGGATAGATGGGGAAAGAAGGTTTATACGTCTGCAACCTTGGCAATCAAGGCCTTAAACTGCCAGTTTCATATGCTTAAATGTCAACAGCATGTTATGGGCTTACTGAAACAGAAAATGATGTTGATTTATGATTGTGTGGAAAATAGAGTTACAGGAATTATTGCATTCAGCAGAACAGGTTGGAAAGCATACTTTGCAATGTGGTTTTGATTCCTTGGAGGCCTCTTGTAGGGCCGCCATTACTGGATCTGTGATTAGAAGGCATGCCTGGCTCAAGGAGCAAAATCTGCCTGATCATGTTAAAGCTAAATTGTTGGATGACCCTTTGCAGCATGTTACTCTGTTCGGTAATAAGGCAGAAGAGGTTTTAAAGAAAATGGAAGACAAAGCTAAATCTATGCAAACTGTAAAAGATTACTTGCAAGTGCAGCCACCCGGGTTCAGTAGACACTGCCCTACTAAAAATTGGTCCTTTCCTGTGTCCAACCGAGCCACTCAAGGCAAATCCAGGTGCTCAAAAGGCTCCAGATACCAATGACAGGGTTCTTACAGGTCAAAGCAATGGTGTGCCTCCACCTCCAAAACTGGAGGAAACAAAGCACAACCCTACAGTAAGCAGTCTCCATGACTTTCCTCCACCATCACCAAGCACTTACCATTTGGCAGCCCCCTTGGGGGGGGGGAACTAGCACTTCATGCTCAAACTTGGCAGTTAATTACCCAGGGCAAGTGGGTATTAAACATAGTACCCCAGGGGTACAGATTTCATTTCCATACTTTGCCAATTCCAAACGGATGGCCGGATCTGCCACAAAACCAGTGGGCAGAGGCCCAGAAACAAGTCATGTCCCTCATGGATATGGGGGCTATTCAACCTGTACCAGAAAAGGAAAAAGGACAGGGTTTTTATTCAAGACTTTTCCTGGTACCCAGAAAAGACAATTCATGGTGTCCAATACTGGATTTATCGATTTTGAACACGTTCCTGGACATTCCAAAATTCAAAATGCTGACTTTACAACAGCTACTGCCTATCCTAGGCAGGAATGCTTGGTTAGTAACTCTAGACTTAAAAGAGGCATACCTGCATATCCCAATAAGGGAATCATGCAGAAGATACTTCCACTTCAAAGCAGGTTTTTTGCATTACCAATTCTCTGCAATGCCCTTTGGCTTATCTACTGTGCCCAAGTGCCTGGCACCACTAATTGCATTCTGCAGACAAAGAAGCATTCAAATTTATCCTTATCTGGACGACTGTCTCATTCAAGCAGAGGACAAGGGACACTCTTCTTCAACATCTGGCGTTTGTAAAAAGGCTTCTAGCATGCCTAGGGTACACCATAAACGAAAAGAAATCACAACTTGTACCCTCACAAATAATTACATTCCTGAGTGCAAGCTTAAATACAACTGTCCAGATGGCTTACCTCACGCCAGACAAACAAAGGCAACTGACAACATACTTCAAACAAATGGCAAAAAACCCCCCAGTTATCTGCACGACAAATTCTGCAGGCTTTGGGGTTCATGGCATCCTGCATTCTACTAATTCCATATGCGAGACTGCATATGAGGAAACTTCAATGGTACCTAAAAAGTTTATGGAGTCAACATTGTCACAATCTGGAAACAATGATTCCTCTCATTCCCTGCCTACAACAGGAGTTTCTTTGGTGGGCAGAGACGTGTCACCAAAACAAGGGACTGTCATTCACTCTACCCCCTGCCACCCAAACCCTAACTACAGACGCATCAGA
This sequence comes from Protopterus annectens, assembly GCF_019279795.1. NCBI lineage: Eukaryota > Metazoa > Chordata > Ceratodontiformes > Protopteridae > Protopterus > Protopterus annectens. The sequence goes on from NC_056738.1 coordinate 352,750,347, forward strand.
CTATGCTTTGGGGGCCCACCTGGCGGGGGGATGCATTCAAAGCAAATGGAGCCCAAACCAAATACATCTGCTTATCAACCAGAAAGAGATGCTAGCTGTTCAGAATGCCCTGACAGCCTTCAAGGACTTGCTTCATCCAGGACAACTACTGATAAAGACGGACAACACCACAGTTATGTGGTACATAAACAAGCAGGGGGGTACACATTCCTACCCCCTTTGCAGACCAGCCATGGCCTTGTGGAACACAGCCTTGACTTACCAAATACATATTCAAGCTCAATTCCTGACAGGAAAACAAAATACTCTGGCAGACGACCTAAGCAGAAATTTTATGGACCCGCATGAGTGGAAACTGGATCCGCAAATCTTCAGCATGTTAAAACAGAAATGGAGGAGCCCAGACATAGATCTATTTGCCTCTCCCCAAAATTATCAGTTGGACAAATTCTGCACAAGAACTCATCACAAAAAAGCATGGAAAGTGGATGCCTATCATTCAGCTGGAAAAACCTGTCAGTCTATGCCTTTTTCCCCTCTGCCTCTACTTTCCAAGGTCTTACTAAAAGTCAGACAGGAAAAATGATCCTAGTTGTTCCGGACTGGCCTCGCCAGCACTAGTACCCACTTCTAAGGAATATGTCTCAACTTCCTCCATGGTACTTGCCTCAAATACCTCATCTACTGTCTCAGCAGAACAATCAAATTCTGCACACTGAACTCCAAACTCTGAATCTTGCAGCATGGCTGATCAATTATTCAAACAACACCTCTCAGTAAATCTGTGATGGATGTCATTTTGGAAACCAGAAGGCCTAGTACTAGAAAATCTTATGCTGATAAATGGAAGAGATTCTGTGCTTGGAACCAAGCACAAGGAACAGACACACAAAGCCCAATATTCCTTAGATTTTACAATATTTGACTGAGATGCTTGACAAGGGCCTATCTTTTTCTTCAATAAAAATCCATGCCTCTGCCATCTCGCCTCATTACAACACAGACTCCCCTCTTTTCTCATCCTCTGCTTAAACAGTATCTTAGAGGGGCCAAAAATTTAAGGCCTTCCAGAAGATCACCAACTTCTGCATGGGACCACAATTTTGTGCTGGAAAAACTCACCCTGCCTCCTTTTGAACCAGCAGCTACTGCAGATATAAAATTTCTATCTTGGAAAACAGCTTTTCTCTAGGCAGTCACTTCAGCAAGAAGGGTTTCAGAACTACAGGCTCTCATGGCAGTGGAGCCTTTTTATTACATTTTACCCGGACAGGGTGTCCCTCAGGACCAATCCTTCTTTTATGCCCAAGGTGGTATCCACCATTCACCTGCCAACATTTTATCCAAATCCGCAGAACAAGGGGGAGTGGATTCTGCATTCGTTGGACGTTCACAGACAACCAAGATTCTACTTAAACAGGACCAAATCTCTAAGAAAGTCTGAGCAACTACTGGTAGCATTTGTTGGAAGGTCAGAGGGGAAGGCTATTTCAAAGCAGACTATTTCTAAGTGGATAAGCCACTGCATTTGTTTCAGCTACTTGCACCATGGTAAACCTGTGCCCAAGGGGATCAGATCACATTCCACCAGGGCTGCCTTTACTTCAGCAGCTTTTCTCAGAGGGGTTCCAACCAAAGACATTCTAGAAGCTGCTACTTGGAGCAATGTTCATACCTTCACAAAGCATTATCATTTGCCTCTCTTCTCCAAATCCAGGACAGGCTTTGCCAATGCAGTTCTGCAGGGCCTTATAGCCACTCTTAATGCTGTTTAGTTCCATCCTCCCATCCATAGCTTTGGGATTCTACCCAAATGTAATGACTACAACAGTGAAACACGAAGAACATAGTACAGCTGTGTACACTTACCATAAATGTAGATGTTAGAGTGTATTCACTGTTGCAGTCCAGGTTACCCACCTGCCATCCCCCTGTCTATACCTTTTCTTTCTTTCACTATACACTATATAAAAGCCTTTGTGGTGTATTTGCTTTTAGATTAAGGTGACATTTATGTTGCTAAAAGTACATTTATATATTTTCTGTGTGTGTGTGTGTGTGTGTGTGTGTGTGTGTGTGTGTGTGTGTGTGTGTGTGTGTGTGTGTATATATATATATATATATATATATATACATATATACATATATATATATATATATATATATATATATATATATATATATACATATATATATATATACATATATATATATATATATATATATATATATATATATATATATATATATATATATATACATACATATATATACATATATATATATATGTATATATATATATATATATATATATATATATATATACATATATTTATTTATTTATTTATTTGTTTATTTTTTTGCTCCCCGTTTGGGGGGCACCTGACATCTGGGGCAAGAAAAACCTAAATAAAATGGTGTCAGCTGCATATTTTATACCCCTGATGACCTGATGTCATGGAAGAGGAGACAGCAACTGACGCAGGACCCAAAACTTTGTTATTCAGGCCGAGTGAGGGCAACCTGCCAGCAGATTACCCAAATGTAATGACTGCAGCAGTGAATACACTCGAACGTCTACATTTATGGTAATTGTACATAACTGTACTTTCTCAGAACAAGGGTCTGCCTTTCTGCCCACCACCTGCTAGCCAGACTGTCACCACAGACGCCTCAGATGTTGCATGGGGGGCTCATCTGGAGGGCAGGGGCATACAGGGGACTTGGCTCACCCAGCAGATTCATCTGCACATAAACTTAAAAGAACCGATGGTAGTGCAGCAGGCCTTGCTGGCTTTCAAGGATCTACTCTTCCCTGGGACTCCACTGATCAGGACAGACAATACCACAGTTCTGTGGTACATCAACAAACAAGGGGGGGACTTACTCTCACCCCTTGCGCAGACAGAGGATGAGACTATGGTCCCTAGCAGCATCCATGGGCTTACATCTAATAGCCCAGTATCTTCCAGGGAGGCTAAACTCCTTGGCGGATTAATTGAGCAGACATGTTCTGGATCCTCACAACTGAACAGGGGCATTTTCCGTCGCACACCACAAGTGGATCTTTTCTCCTCTCACACCAATCTTTTCCTTCCAACCTTCTGCACCAGGGAGTTTCACAGCAAAGCTTGGAGGGTGGATGCGTTGTCCTTCCCATGGACACATCTCTCTGTTTATGCATTCCCTCCTCTGCCTCTTCTTCCCAGAATGCTACTGAAGATAAGGGATGAAAAACCAAAGGCTATTCTGATAGCTCCAGGTTGGCCCAGGCAGCATTGGTATTCCCTCCTTCACAGCCTTTCCCAGGCTCAGCCGTGGCATCTTCCCCTGGTACCAGATCTGTTGGTTCAGGGAGAGGGAAAGTTCCTTCATCCTCATCTTCAAACTCTGCATTTAACTGCCTGGCTAATACTTTAAATCTTTCCCAACAGGTGGTTGAAGTTCTTCATGAGGCCAGGAGGCAAATCCTATGTAGATAAATGGAAAAGATTTTGCTCTTGGATGCTAGCTAAAGGAGAAGACTCTTCTCATCCTTCTCTTTCACTCATTCTGGACTACCTAGCAGGATTGCTTAATGGTGGACTTTCCTTTTCTTCAATCAAAATTCATGCTTCAGCAATTTCAGCTCATTGTTCTTTTGAGCAACCCATTTTTTCTCACCCCTTGATGAAGCAGTTCCTGAGGGGAGCTAGTAATCTTAGACCTCCCAGAAGAGCTCCTACTCCTGGTTGGGATCTTAATTTTGTCCTGGAAAAACTTACTCTGCCTCTCTTTGAACCAGCTGTCTCTGCAGATTTGAAGTTTGTATCGTGGAAGACTGCTTTACTATTAGCTTTTACTTCAGCTAGAAGGGTATCTGAGCTGCAAGCCTTCATGGCAGTTGAACCTTTCATTATTTTTCACTCAGATCAGGTTTCTCTGAGAACCAATCCCTCCTTTATGCCCAAGGTGGTTTCCAATCTATCCCTTAACCATTTCAACATTTTCAACAATCCCCAAAATAAAGGGGAAAGGATTCTGCACTCTCTTGATGTGCATAGACAGCTGAGATTTTACTTACACAGGACTAAATCCTTTTGAAAATCTGAACAGTTATTGGTTAGTTTTTCTCCTGGGGCTCAGGGTAAAGCTATTTCAAAACAAACCATCTCCAAATGGATTGCTCATTGTATTCACTTTTGTTACCTGCAGCATGGGAAGGTTCCCCCTCAGGGTATTAGGACCCATTCTACTAGAGCAGCCTCTACCTGTGCAGCCTTTCTGAGAGGTGTACCTACTAAGGACATTCTAGAAGCAGCTACTTGGTCTTCTGTTCATACTTTCACAAAGCATTGCAATCTACCTTTGTTTTCTAAATCCGGGGCTGGTTTTGCCTCTGCAGTTTTGCAGGGCCTCCTTACCAACCCTTAATCTGTGATCCTTCCTCCCCACTTTGTCTTCTTACTGGGCTTTGGGAATCAACCCATATGTGAGGACTACAACAGTGAAACGCGAAGAACATAGTGCCATAAATGTAGATGTTCAAGTGTATTCACTGTTGCAGTCCTGGTTTCCCACCCTCCCGCCCCCTAACTTCTTTTGGCTATACCTCTACTTTCCTTTACTATGCGTAAAAGCCTTTTTGGTGTATTTGCTTTTTTGTAGGAGGTATTTCATTGTACTTTTATATCTAATTGCTCCCCATTAGGGGGGCACCTCACATCTGGGGCAAGAAAAACTGATGTAATGGCGTCAGCTGCATGTTTTATACCCCTGATGACCTGATGTCATGGAAGAAGGGACAGCAACCGACGCAGGACCCAAGACTTTGTTAATCGGGCCGACTGAGGGCTACCTGCAAGCAGATAACCCAAATGTAATGACTGCAAAAGTGAAACAGTAAGAACATCTGTGAGGCTCATACATGAGGAGGGGAGGGTGAAGTCCTCGAGAAAACTCTGCATGTGTAATTGAGCAGAAGGGAGAATGGCCTACCCAAAGAGGCAGAAGGGTCCTTGGATGGAGAGTGACTTAGAATGCTTAGGGGAGGGGGAGTTGCATGACTCAGACTGCAATTATTGGAGATTATTGCCAGACACAGAAGGACCTGAAGGGTTCAGTGCTGGAGGTGCCGAAGGTCTATGCATCTTCAACTCTGTCTGGTCCTCAAAAGTTGAGGAAGAGTGCTTGTGCTGTTCCCGCTCTGTACTTTGGGTCTTTGAATCCTTGTCCCCAGATCTCTCTCCTATTTCTCAGGCTTCGTTCTGGGTGAGAGAAAGGACGAAGAACCAGCAGAGGGCTGGAGAAGGCCCTTAACCACCAGCTTGGCCTTCCTTTCATTGAGGGCTCTGGCAGCAAAAGCACAGCAGGCCTGACGTTGTGTCTCCAAATACGCAGTGTTGGGGGGTGAGCCACCAGTGCCCCTTGCCTGTAGGATTTGGTGTTTTTGGAGGCCTTTGGTGTGGTCTTATCCATGTCCTGGGTGGCTTCCCCTTTGAATGCGCTTGTGGACCTGGTGTCTTGGAGGTCTTTAAGAAAACCCAAAGTATTGGAGCCGATCTTCACGAAACTCAATAAAATTTTGGTCCCTGCCAAAGACAGACCTCAGTGAAGCAAGGGTCTGTCATTGGATGCTGACATGATTGCAGCAGCCACAAAAAGGACATCTCTGAGGAGAGTTCTGTGATCTGTCTTCCTAACAGAGTTTTGGGGGTTAGATAGTTTGGGAAAGTGCATGTACGCTTGAGCCACTTTTGCCATACATGATCTGAACTATCTTGCCCATTTGACAAGACTTTATCTGGCCATTTTTGCTGAAATGTTAAAGGTTGGTAATACTCAGTAGCCTCCAGATGCTGAAAAGACCCTGGAGGCTCAGTTGTCTGTGATGCAGTTTTACCTCTGGTGTCTTCATGAGGCTGTTGTCCAGCATGTCTGATAGAACGCCTTGTGCAGCAGACACTGGTATCACCATGGGACATCATGCCTGGATGCACATACAGTTTTGTAGACTGCTTCAAGGTGTCCTTTATTAATGCACCATTTGATCAGTCTTAGCTGTCTGGCCCAAAAGGGAGACTGACTAGCAGTGACCAGGGTGGGAAGATGCTGTCTGCTGTTGGAGTTCACTTCTGTACCCCTCAGAAGTCCTTCTATAGAAACCAGAATGGTGGAAAGTGTCTCTGTTTTTACAAACTACTGCAACCTGTCCAGGATACTCCTGCCAGCAGCCTCAGTTCTTCTCCTTGGACTTATGGCCACCACTGTCTAGTTTCGTTAGTGAGTTTCCACATGAGTGCGCTACAGTAGACTCTAGCAGTTCAGTGGCCCTGATTAACTTTTCCAGTAAACTTTCCAGTTTCTGTAAAAAAAATGTTTATCGTCATCACATTTGGTGGTGGCTGGAATCTCCTCTGTTTGCGGCATATCAATCTTCTGTTCTTTCCCTGTGGCAGGACAGGCAGCAACAGTGGATGCTGCCCATGCAGAGGAGGACCGCAGAACTAGGGCTTTTTCCGGGGCTTTCTCCGAGAGGCCCTTCTAGTGCCCCTGAAGTGTTGCCTGACTGCCATATGGTGGAGGTAGTCGGGAGTCATTTGGCTGTCCATACAAAATATGGCCATCATGTCAGCCACATAGGAATTTGAGAGTCGTGTCCAGAGGTTATATTATTCCTTTTTTGTTCACTCCATAGGATTCAGAAAAATAGCTTCCAAAACACCACCCCCCAGTAGTGAAGAGAGGCAGCAGTATAAATCTGAAAACTGATTCTCAACCGAGTCATTACAAGAGGTGCCACCTAAACAATGAGGAACAGGAGTCTATTTGAGATTATTTTACTACCAAAGAAAAACAAGGACCTCCAACCCTTTTTGAATCTCAGCAAATTAAACTGATTTATCAAACAGAGCAAATGGTTCAGCCAATTCTACCTGTTCTGAGGAAGGATAACTGGATGGGTTTGGTAGATCTCAAGGATGCTTGCCATCACATAAAGGTAGTGAGGCATTCCAGGAGGTTTGTGCACTTTTGGCTGGGAACCATTCATTATCATTTTTGTGCTTTGCCATTTGATCTCACCACATCTCCCCAGATGTTCAGTAAATGCATGGTAGTAGTGGCAGCCTGGCTCAGGCTGTAATGTTTCCAGGTATTCCCCTACCTGGAGATTTCGTTCCAACTATGTCTATCCTTGGATACAACAGTGAATTATGAGACGTCTAGCCTGGAACCAGTTCAAGTACTGTAATTTATCAGTTGCCATTTGTACATGGTAACTCAGATAACCAAACTACCATTAGCAAGACTAAATTCTCTTCACTTACAGGCTTCTCACATCCTACTGGTTCATAAGGTGCCAGCAACTTCAGTTCTTCATCTCCTTGGGCATATGGCTGCCTCTGTCTGTCTAGTTCCCTTACTGAGTTTCCACATGAGGGTGCTACAGTGGACTCTGGCAGTTCAGAAATACTGTTTAATTCATCCTATGAACTTCTCAGTTTCTCTAAAATGTCTGCCCTCTGGTTGTACCAGGTCCCTCTTTTATTCTTTCCCATCCCCAGGTCGGAGTGACCACTAATGCTTTCCTTTGGGGTGTTGGGGGGATTTCTTGGGTTAGATTGTCAAGGCACCTGGTCTCAGTTTGAGACCAATTTTTCATCAATATCTTGGAGATGAGGGTGGTCCTTCTAGTGCTGCAGGCCTTTCAGGACCTTCTCCCCAATGATGTGATTGTCATCCAGGCCAGCAGAATGCCAGTGGTATGGTATCTGAACAAACAAGGAGGAACTCCGTCATATCACTTTTGTCCAGAGGACATGTGAGACTGGCACTAGGCGATACCCTCTTTGGGGGTTCCTGATCACAACATACATCCCTGGGAAATCCAGCATCTTAGCAGATGCATTCTTTTGCCCCATGAGTGGTCCCTAAATCCAAAGATAGCAGTGTGGATTTTCAGGCACTGGGGCACACCCTGCTTGTAAATCTGTTTACCTCCCCATCCAACACAAAATACAGCAATCTATATGCCCTGATCCTTCCAGAAGAAGAGTCACCAAGGGATGCCGTCCTACATGCTTGGCCCTAGAATCTAATGTATGTCTATCTCCCAATGCTTGTTATAATCAAGTTTCTTCAGATAACCCATTGCAGAGCTACTGTCCTCTTGCTTGCCCCATACTGGTGTCAAGGTTGTTTCCCCTTCCTTTGGCTTTACCTATGCTAGGTTCTGGATCCTGTTCCAGGATTTCTTATAATTTGGGATAACCTTACCTGAAACTCCATTCCGACTGCATGGTTCGTCCACTTCTGATGATGGCTAGAGATCCCAAGCTCTCAGAGAGTTATTCTCATTCTTTCTTCTACTCGGAAACCTTCCACTAGGAAGTTTTATGCTAGTAAATGGAAGTGTTTTCCATTTGGGCTTTTTTTCAAGGGCTTAAATCCCTTTGTTGCACCTTTAGATGCCATTCTGGATTTCTTGGATGGTCCTTTTCATTCTGAATTTTATTCTACTGTAAAAGTGCAGTCAGATGCCATTTTTGACTTTTCACATTGGCATGGATAATACACCCATGGAAGCTTTTAAGCTCTCCAAGGCCTTCTTGAGAGGCAACTTTTTATTGCGTCCGCCTGTTTATGGCCTGTTGCCTCCTTTGGACCTTAATCTGTTAAGATTAATCAGCTTTCTGCAAGGCAATTCCTGCAAGCACTGGGGTTCATGGCTTCATGTATTCAGATGATCCCATATGCAAGGCTGCATATGAGAAAACTTCAATGGTACCTCAAGAATCTTTGGTGTCAACACATACAGGACTTAGACTTGATTCTTCCCTTAATTCCCTGTCTACAAATGGAGTCCCTCTGGTGGGCGACAGCCTGTTCTCAGAACAAGGGTCTGCCTTTCTGCCCACCACCTGCCAGTCAGACTCTCGCCACAAATGCCTCAGATTATGCATGGGGGGCTCATCTGGAAGGCAGGGGCATGCAAGGGACTTGGATCACCCAGCAGATTCATCTGCACATAAACTTAAAAGAATTGTTGGCAGTGCAGCAGGCCTTGCTGGCTTTCAAGGACCTACTCTACCCTGGGACTCTGTTGATCAGGACAGACAATAACACAGTCATGTGGTACATCAACAAGCAGGGGGGGACTCACTCTTATCCCTTGTGCAGACAAAGCATGAGACTATGGTCATAAGCAGCTTCCATGGGCATATATCTAATAGCCCAGTATCTTCCAGGGAGGCTAAATTCCTTGGCAGATCCTTTGAGCAGACATGTTCTGGATCCTCACGAGTGGCAGCTGAACAAAGTCATTTTCCATTCCATCACTCAGCATTGGGGCACTCCACAACTGGATCTTTTCTCCTCTCACACCAATCATCTCCTTCCAACCCTCTGCACCAGGGAGTTTCACAACAAAGCTTGGAGAGTGGACGCGCTGTCCTTCCCATGGATACAATTCTCAATTTATGCATTCCCTCCTCTGCCTCTTCTTCCCAGAGTGCTGATAAAGTAAGGGACGAAAAACCCAAGGCTATTCTTATAGCACCAGATTGGCCCAGGCAGCATTGGTATACCCTTCTTTGCAGCCTTTCCTAGGCTCAGCCTTGGCATCTTCCCCTGGTACCAGATCTGTTGGTTCAGGAAGGGGGAAATTTCCTTCATCCTCATCTTCAAACTCTGCACTTAACTGCCTGGCTAATTCTTTAAATCTTTCCCAACAGGTGGTGGAAGTTCTTCAGGAGGCCTAGCACCAGAAAATCCTATGCAGATAAATGGAAGAGATTTTTCTCTTGGATGCAGGCTAAAGGAGAAGACTCTTCTCATCCTTCTCTTTCTCTCATTCTTGATTACCTAGCAGACTTGCTTAAGGGTGGACTTTCCTTTTCTTCAGTCAGAATTTATGCTTCAGCAATTTCTGCTCATTGCTCTTTTGAGCAACCCTTTTTTTCTCACCCCTTAATGAAGCAGTTCCTGAGGGGAGCTAGCAATCTTAGACCTCCCAGAAGAGCTCCTACTCCTGCTTGGGATCTAAATTTTGTCCTGGGAAAGCTTACTCTGCCTCCCTTTGAACCAACTGCCTCTGCAGATTTGAAGTTTCTCTCCTGGAAGACTGCTTTTCTTTTGGCTATTCCTTCAGCCAGAAGAGTTTCGGAGCTGCAAGCCTTAATGGCAGTAGAACCTTTCATTATTTTTCATTCCGATCGGGTTTCTCTGAGAACTAACCCCTCCTTTATGCCCAAGGTGGTTTCCAGTCTGACCCTTAATCAGTCTATTCACCTGCCTACCTTTTTCAGAAATCACCAGAATAAAGGGGAAAGGATTCTGCACTCTCTTGATGTGCACAGACACCTGAGATTTTAATTAAACAGGACTAAATCCTTTCGTAAATCTGAACAGTTGTTGGTTATTTTTGCTCTTGGGGCTCAAGGTAAAGCTATTTTGAAACAAACCATCTCCAAATGGATTGCTCATTGTATACACTTTTGTTACCTGCGGCATGGGAAGGTTCCCCCTCAGGGTATTAGGACCCACTCTACTAGAGCAGCCTCTACCTGTGCAGCTTTTCAGAGAGGTGTGCCTATTAAGGACATTCTAGAAGCAGCTACTTGGTCTTCTGTCCATACTTTCACAAAGCATTGCAATCTACCTTTGTTTTCTTAATCCAGGGCTGGTTTTGCCTCTGCAGTTTTGCAGGGCCTTCTTACCAACCCTTAATCTGTGATTCATCCTCCCCCTTTGTCTTTTTCCTGGGCTTTGCGAATCAACCCATATGTGTGGATTGCAACAGTGAAACACGAAGAACATAGTACAGTTGTGTACACTTACCATAAATGTAGATGTTTGAGTGTATTCACTGTTGCAGTCCTGGTTTCCCACCCTCCATTCCCCCTCTTTTCCTAAGGCACAGACTACTTTTTTTTTTGAGTGGCATGTTTCCAGGGTGTTTCCTTCCTGGGTTAGCCTTCTTTTGGGGGCTCCTGACAGTTAAGGCAAGAAAAACTGAGGAAATGGCGTTGCCTGCTTCCCTTTATACCTGACGTTCTGACATCAGTTTTACAACCGACGGTAGCCGACATCGTATACCAAGGACTCTGGTATTTGGGCCGACTGAGGGCTAACGGGGGCTGGATAACCCATATGTTAAGACTGCAACAGTGAATACACTCGAACTTCTACATTTATGGTAAGTGTACACAGCTGTACTTTTTTATTCAAGACGATTCCTGGTACCCAGAAAAGAGGGCACCTGGCACCCAATCCTCGACCTATCAAACACCTTTCTGGTGATACCAAAATTCAAAATGCTCCCCCTCCAGCAGCTTTTTTCTATGCTCTCTAAGGATGGTTGGTTAGCCACCTTAGACTTAAAAGAGGCCTACTTATACATCCCAATCAGGGAATCTTGCAGGAAATATTTACGTTTCAGGGCAGGATCTATGCGCTTCAGTTCTCTGAGCTTCCCTTTGGCTTATCCACTGCTCCCAGAGTTTTCGCAAAATGCCTAGCTCCAGCCATTGCTTTTTGCAGACAAAGAAATATTCAAATTTACCCCTACTTAGACGATTGCCTGTTTCAGGCAGACAGGAAAAGCTGTTACAGCACCTGACCTTTGTAAAGGACCTACTGACTTCCCTGGGGTATACTAGCCGGCCTTAGGCATAGGCCAACTGGGCCGCCGCCTAGGGCGCCACTCTAGCAGGGGTGCTTTTCCAGTATTCATTTGGTGTAGGTAGGCCAGGATGGGGGCACCAGGTGGTGTGAGGGGGGCGCCATGAAGCCCTTTTGCCTAGGGCACCAGTTGACCTAAGGCCGCTACTGTTGACAACGAAAAGAAATGAAAACTAGTACCCACACAAAAATTGTATTCCTGGGAGCAAGCCTGGACACAGCATCCCAGATGGCATTCCTTACTCCAGAAAAACAAGCCTACCTGGCAGGTTGCTTCTCTGAGCTATCCACCAGAACCCAGTTATCCACAGAAAAAATCCTGCAAGCTCTAGGGTTTGTGGATTCCTGCATTCTACTCATTCCATATGCCAGACTGCATATGAGGAAACTACAATGCGCCTAAAAAGCCTTGTGTCAACACTGTCAAGATCCGGAGACTATTATACCAATGATAACCTTGTCCAAGGAAAGATTTTCTTTGGTGGGCAGCAGCATGCAACCACAACAAGGGACTTCCCTTCTCACAACCCCACGCCGCCCAGACCCTCACCACAGAAGCATCAGACTATGCCTGGGGTGCACACCTTGATGGCAGGTGCATTCAAGGCCATTGGAGCTCAAATCAAATACATCTGCACATCAACCAAAAAGAGATGCTAGCTGTTCAGCACGCCCTGAGAGCTTTCAGACCCTACACTCCCTGGGGCCTCTACTGATCAAAACAGACAACACCACAGTGATGTGGTATATCAACAAGCAGGGAAGGACTCACTCTTATCCTCTCTGCAGGCTCGGCATGACCCTTTGGAACACGGCCTCACTCATGCAACTACACCTGCTAGAACAATTCCTGCCAGGCTCCCTAAACTCTCTGGCAGACAACTTAAGCAGAAACTTGCTAGACCCACACGAGTGGCAGTTAGACTGCAGAATCTTCACCCTTGGAACCCAGAGATGGGACACCCCTGAAGGTGGATCTCTTTGCCTCCCACTCCAGTCATCAGCTCAGCAAATTCTGCACCAAGGAACCTCGCAGCAAGGCCTGGAAAGTGGATGCTCTATCCTTCCGGTGGGTAAACCTCTCGTTCTATGCATTTCCCCCTTTACCTGTCATTTAAAGTGTACTGCTCAAAATAAGTGTGGAAAAGACGAGGGCAATCCTGATTTCCCCAGACTGGCCATGCCAGCACTGGTACCCTCTGCTGCACAGCCTGTCACCCCTGCCACCATGGCATCTACCTCAGACCCCAACACTCTTGACCCAGAAGAATGGAGAGTTCATGCATTCCCAATTGAAGACCCTCAACCTGGCAAGCCTGGCTTATGCCCTGACTTCTCCTCAAGCTGCCAGCCTAAGCAAACAAGTCCTAGATGTTATACGTGAGGCCAGACACCCTAGCACTAGAAAATCCTATGCTGACAAGTGGAAAAGGTTTTGCACCTGGATCCAGGCTAAGGGAGCCGTAACAGCACAGCCCTCCCTATCTCTCATCCTGGATTACCTAGCAGACCTATTACACCGGGGTCTATCCTTTTCTTGTATTAAAATTCATGCCTCCGCCATCTCTGCTCATCACAGCACAAAACCATCTCTCTTCTCACACCCTCTCATCAAACAGTTCCTAAGAGGGGCTAACAACTTAAGGCCACCCAGAAGAGCTCCTACCCCAGCTTGGGACCTTAACTTTGTGTTGAAAAAGCTCAACCTACCCCCTTTTGAACCTGCAGCTTCAGCAGAGTTAAAATTCTTCTCTCGGAAAACAGCCTTGCTTCTGGCCATCACTTCAGCTAGAAGAGTTTCAGAGCTACATGCACTCATGGCTGTAGAGCCCTTCATCATTTTCCATGCCGACAGGGTCTCCCTCAGGACTAACCCATCCTTCATGCCTAAAGTGGTGTCCAGTGTGGCTCTCAACCAATCCATTCACTTGCCCACCTTTTTCCATAACCCACAAAACAAGGGGAAAAGGATTCTGCACTCTCTAGATGTGCACAGATAGCTCGGATTATATCTGGATAGGACTAAATCTTTTAGAAAAACTGACCAATTGCTAGTCAGCTTCGCAGCAGGGGCAGAGAGCAAAGCCATATTTAACAAACAGTCTCCAAATGGATAGCACACTGCATCCATTTCTGCTACAAACAGCATGAGAAACCGCCCCAAAGGCGGTCAGGACGCATTCCACCAGGGCAACCTCCACCTCTGCAGCTTTTTTCAGAGGGGTCCCCACCAGGGACATCCTGGAGGCTGCAACATGGACTTCTGTTCATATCTTCACAAGCATTACCACCTGCCTATCTTCTCCAAATCCACGGCAGGCTTTGCCACCACAGTCTTGCAGGGTATCCAAGCCAGCCCCCAGTCTTCTTGACTCCCTCCATCCTTTTCTTCAGCTTTGGGAATCAACCCAAGTGTGATGACTGCAACAGTGAAACACGAAGGACATAGTACAGTTATGTACACTTACCATAAATGTAGATGTTCGAGTGTATTCACTGTTACAGTCCTGCCCCCCCCCCCCAATCCCCCTTGTCTCTCTCTCTCTCCCTCTTCCTCTTCCTCTCTCCTTACAGGGAATTTTTGGTATTTACTTTCTACTGGTGGTGTTCTTCCACCATAACCTAGCTCCCTGTTTGGGGGCTTCTGACATTTGGGACAAGAAAAACTGATGTAATGGTGTCGGCTGCCTGATTTTATACCACTGACGACCTGATGTCAATCCTGGAGCAACAGTAACCGACACAGAAATACTAAGCCTCTGGTATTCGGGCCGACTGAGGGCTACCTCTGGCAGGATAACTCAAATGTGATGACTGGAACAGTAAATACACTCGGACATCTACATTTATGGTTAGTGTACACAACTGTACTATCCTTTTACCACCCCCATTCTAGTAGTTCTTGATTTCGTTGCATCAGTTTTTCAGATTGGAGCTACTCCACTTTGAAGGTACAGTTAGCAGCCATATCCAGTTACCACATAGGTGAAAGTTCTTCATCTTTGGATTCTTCCAAATTGTGTAAGGCCTTTCTCAGAGGTACTTTCTTGCTTAGACCTCCTTTTAAAGACCCCACTCCTCCGTGGTATCCCACTATGGTCTTATAAGTTCTGTTTTACTCTCCTTTCGAACCTTCTGCTAAAGTAGATCTCAAATTCGTATCATGGAAGACCGTATTTTTGGTGGCTATAACCTCGGCTAGGAGAATTTCAGAATTGCAACTACTCTCTTCCAAACAGCCGTAATTGATTTTCCGTAAAGACAGAGTCACCCAACATACAAATCAAACCTTTTTACCAAAAGTTGCCTCTGAAAACAATATCAATCAATCCGTCAATCTCCCTGTATTTTCTCCTAATTTTGAGAACAGTGGTGGATATACCCTTTACCTTTTAGAGGTACAGAGACAATACATTTTTATTTGGACAGAACAAAGGCTTTCAGAAAATCTGACCAATTATTTGTTTTTTTTCTGAAGGCAAATTGGGGAAGCTTTAGCTGTATAGATTACAGATTGCATTTCTTATGTTTATTCTGCAAAAGGTATCACTTCTCCTGGACATGTGAAAGCGCATTCTGTTAGGTCAGTGTCCACCTCAGTAGCCTTTTGGTCTAGAGTATCTATTGATGATAATTGTGCAACACCTCCTGGTCAAATACTCATACTTTTGTTAGACATTACATATTGGATATTGTATTCAGAAATAGAGCATCATTTGGTGCAGCGGTGCTCCGGAATATCCTTCCATGAAGGCCATCCAAGAGATATGTAGCTGGGGACTCTGTCCCACAGGTTGAGGAATGAATGAAAATGACAACATCAGATAAAGAAGTTATGTACTTACCGTAGCGTTCCACCTGTGTTATCCATTTTCATTTTTCCTCAACTTTCCCCCATCTCCCTGTCCTTTCTGGGAAGACTTACAAAGCTGGTTCAAGAACTACTGATGTTCTTCGTGTTTTACTGTTGCAGTCATTACATCTGGGATATCTGCTTGCAGGTAGCCCTCAGTTGGCCTGATTAACAAAGTCTTGGGTCCTGCATCGGTTGCTGTCCCTTCTTCCATGATGTCAGGTTGTCAGGGGTATAAAACGTGCAGCCGACGCCATTACATCAGTCTTTCTTGCCGTGCGGTGCCTGAAGCAGTTTGCAAGAGCCGATCGTCCAACTCCTGAAATTTTCATTTTCGAGTTTCAGAACCGAAGTCTTCATCTAAAGCTAAGTACCCCATTGGGGAAACATTTTCTTGCTCCTTACCGATGTCAGTAAAAGTTAATAATTCCATTACTTGTGGAAAGCAAATAACTCATAAAGATTTTCATTCATACTGTATTCCTTGCCTACGCCCTGATCACGACATACCTTGCTGTCGGTTTTGTGCTTTATTTAATCAGCGCACTATCTGTCGTCTGTATATTTTCGCCTCTAAATATTTAGATTCTCGGTTTAATTATCTAGAAATGTCGTCAGTTAGCCATCCGACTACCGGGATTCTGAAAAAACGCAAGATAAAGACAGAGACAGGCCGCCAAGGTCCAAAACTGCCGACAATGCTTCTCCAAAGCCAGTCGCCAGTGCTCAGTGAGGCACTTTCGCAGCCCATGATACCCGCTACTTCTGATTCGCAGGCCTCTACTGAGACCCATTCGGAGTACGGTATGCCGCGAGATGCTTCAACTATGGAACCCACGGATGTCTCTACCTTGGAAGGGTCCGGAGCCGTTGTGTAGGCTCTGGCTTCTGAGGGTGTATGCAGGCCTATGGATTTGCATATTAAACTGACGCCTCCTTCTTCACTTAAGCCTAAATCTCGGACCATGCCTAAAAATCCGATGCCCAGGCCACTTGCTCAGGCCTCTATGCCTAAAAAACAAATAAGAATGGCTGAAGATCTAGTAACTCTAATCAGGGGTAGCCAACCCTTCCCTTCTGAGAGGCCTAGGACTGAAGTTGTTTATGAATCTTCTGACCAGGATTCTGTTTTTTTCTGATTCTTCTGATGATCTGGATTTGCCCTTATCTACATATGAGGATTCTGATGCAGAGGACTGTTATTCCCTCTGCTTCCCCTCCAGAGGATTTTTCTTTTGGTGAAACCTTACATACTCTAAGGGAGCATTTCCACTGGGAAAGCCAGGATTTTTCTGATTCAAAAAAGAGGCTCAGGGATTTCTTACTCCTGCCTCAGCATAGGCCTTTAGCTATTCCTCTTGTACTAGACATTGTTGATAATGCTGTTTCGGAATCTAGTTTGGCACCTGATTCCTTGCCTCCTGCTCCCAGAAAACCTGACAGATACTACAGGGTCCCTTAGTTACACAAGATCCTTTTTTAAAAATCCTGTTGCGGATCCAGAGACTATTTCTCAGGGGCCCACGGGCATTAAGGCTTCTACTGCTAAAAACCGTGCCCCTTCTGATAGAGACTCCAGGGCGCTGGATAGATGGGGTAAGAAGGTTTACACTTTTGCAACCTTGGCCATTAGGGCTTTAAACTGCCAGTTTCATATGTTAAAGTATCAGCAACATGTTATTGGTTTGCTTAAACAGAAAATGATGTTTATTTCTGATTGTGTGGAAAATAAAGAATTACAAGATTTAATGAATTCTGCTGAACAGGTTGGAAAACATATTTTGCAATGTGGTTTTGATTCATTAGAGGCCTCTTGCAGGGCTGCTGTTACTGGGTCTGTGCTCAGAAGGCATGCTTGGCTTAAGGAGCAGTCTTTAACTGATCATGTTAAAGCTAAATTGTTGGATGCTCCCTTAAATCAGGACCGCCTGTTTGGCAACAATGCTGAGGAAGTTCTCAAAAAGATGGAAGATAAAGCTAAATCTATGCACACTGTTAAAGATTTCTTACAAGTTCAGCCTCCTAGATTTAGTAGGCACTGGCCCTCTAAAAATTGGTCCTTTCCAGCCCCTTCCAGGTCTTCTGAAGCCAAACCCAGACACAGCAGAAACCCCAAGTTTCAGTCCCAGGGGACACACAGGACTAAGCAGTGGTGGGCCTCCACTTCCAAATCTGGGAGTAATAAGACTCCCCCTATGGTAAACTGTCTCAATGACTTCCTTTTAAAATTTCCAAGCACTTATCAACTGACTGCCCCTTTGGGGGGAAAGATTGCTCTTCATGCAAAGAACTGGGAGCTCATTACCCAGGACAAATGGGTTTTAACTATAGTGTCCCAGGGATACAGATTTCACTTCCACACATTGCCATCACCAAACGGGTGGCTGGACCTACCCTGAAATCAGTGGGCAGAGGCCCAAAAACAAGTACTTTCGCTCTTAAGCATGGGGCTATTCAGTTGGTACCAGAAGAGGAAAAGAGACAAGGTTTCTACTCGAGACTTTTCCGGGTACCCAGAACAATTCATGGCGTCCTATCCTGGACCTGCCTACTCTAAACACCTTTTTGGAGATTCCAAAATTCAAGATGTTGACTCTTCACCAGTTGCTTCCTATGCTAGGCAAAGATGCCTGGTTGGCAACACTAGATTTAAAAGAAGCTTATCTGCACATCTCAATCAGGGAATCTTGCAGAAGATACCTTCGCTTCAAAGCAGGCTACACACACTATCTGTTCTCTGCACTGCCCCTTGGCTTATCTACTGCACCCAGGGTATTCACAAAGTGCCTAGCTCCAGTTATTGCATTCTGCAGGCAAAGAAATATTCAAATATACCCATACCTGGACGATCGTCTAATTCAGGCAGAAAGCCAGAACATACTTTTGAATCATTTGGCCTTTGTACAAAGGGTTCTAATCTGTCTGGGGTACACCATAAATGAAAAGAAATCTCACCTGGTACCCTGTCAACAAATTATATTCCTGGGAGCAAGCTTGAATACAACTTCCCAGATGGCTTACCTCACGCCAGAGAAACAAATTCATTTGACAGCCTACTTCAAACAAGTGGCCACAAAAACCCTGCTCTCTGCAAGACAAATACTGCAACCTTTGGGGTTCATGGCCTCCTGCATTCTTCTAATTCCGTATGCAAGACTGCATATGAGGATACAGTGGTATCTAGAAAGCCTATGGCGTCAACTTTCCCAGGGTCTAGAAGCAATGATTTTTATCATACCTTGCCTACGCCTACAGTTCCTTTGGTGGGCAGAGGCCTGCCACCAAAACAATGGACTACCTTTCACACCACCCCCTGCCGCCCATACCCTAACAACGGACGCATCAGACTATGCATGGGGGGGCTCACCTGGCAGGGAAGTGCATTCAGGGAAAATGGAACCCAAATCAAATGCACCTACATATCAATCAAAAAGAAGCATTAGCTGTACAGAATGCTCTGACAGCCTTCAAGGACCACATTCTTCCAGGACAACTAATGGTAAAGACGGACACCACCACTGTTATGTGGTACATAAACAAGAGGGGGGGTACACATTCTTACCCCCTCTGCAGACTAGCCATGGCATTGTGGAACACAGCCTTGAGCTACCAAGTGCACCTACAAGCTCAGTTCCTGCCAGGAAAATTAAATACATTGGCAGACGGACTAAGCAGAAACCTTATGGACCCACATGAGTGGAAACTGGAACCAAGGATTTTCAGCATGTTGACAAGCAAATGGGCGAGCCCAGAGATAGACCTGTTTGCCTCTCCCCAGAACTACCAATTGGACAAATTTTGCACAAGGACTCCCCACAAACAAGCCTGGAAAGTGGATGCTCTGTCCTTCAGTCTGTCTTCCCCCCCCTCTACCTCTGCTCTCCAGAGTACTACTAAAAATCAAACAGGACAAACCAAGGATGATTTTGATTGCTCCAGACTGGCCAGGCCAACACTGGTACCTCCCCCTGTGCAATGTGTCACTGTTATCCCCATGGCACCTGTCTCAGACTTATTCCCTGTTGTCCCAGCAGGAGAACCAGATTCTGCACCCTCCGCTTCTAACACTGAACCTTGCAGCCTGGCTAATTACCTAATCTCTCCTTTACCATCCCTCAGTAAACCTGTGATGGATATCATTTTAGAGGCAAGAAGGCCTAGTACTAGAAAATCTTATGCTGAAAAATGGAAAAGATTCTGTGCCTGGAACCAATCTCAAGGGATGAGCACAGCAGCTCCCAATTTACCTCAGATTTTACAATACTTAACTGAGATGCTTCACAAGGGCCTGTCTTTTTCCTCCATTAAAATCCACACCTCAGCCGTTTTAGCTCATTATAACACAGTACCTCCCCTCTTCTCTCATCCACTGCTCAAGCAGTTCCTCAGAGGGGCCAAAAAATTGAGATCACGCAGGAGACCTCCAACCCCTGCCTGGGACTTTAACTTTGTTTTGGAGAAACTCACTCTACCTCCTTTTAAGCCAGCTGCTACTGCGGACTTAAAAATTTCATTCTTGGAAAACAGCTTTCCTTTTAGCAATCACTTCAGCTAGAAGGGTATCTGAATTACATGCCCTTATGGCAGTGGAGCCTTTCATCATCTTTCATGCGGACAGGGTGTCCCTCAGAACCAATCCATTCTTCATGCCCAAGGTGGTATCCAGTGTGGCTTTTAATCAGTCCATTCATTTGCCAACCTTCTTTCCCAATCCACAGAACAAAGGGGAACGGATACTGCATTCCTTAGATGTGCACAGACAACTTAGATTCTACTTGGGCAGGACTAAACCTCAAAGGAAATCTGAACAACTACTGGTGGCATTTGCTGCAGGGGCAGAGGGGAAAGCTATTTCAGAGCAAACCATTTCTAAATGGATAGGCCATTGCATTCATTTCTGCTATAAGCACCATAGAAAACCTATCCCCAGGGGATCAGACCTCACTCCACCAGGGCTGCATCTACCTCTACAGCCTTTCTCAGAGGTGTCCCTACCAGGGACACCCTAGAAGCTGCTACCTGGAGTTCTGTACATACTTTCATCAAGCATTATCATTTGCCAATTTTCTCTAAATCCAGAGCTGGCTTTGCCACTGCAGTCTTGCAGGGCCTTATAGCTGGTCCTAATGCTATTTAAATTCCTCCTCCCAGTCCTAGCTTTGGGAATCTACCCAAATGTAATGACTGCAACAGTGAAACACGAAGAACATAGTACAGTTGTGTACACTTACCATAAATGTAGATGTTCGAGTGTATTCATTGTTGCAATCCTAATTACCCTCCCTCCAGCCCCCTAACGTCTTTTGGTTATACCTGTACTTTCCTTTACTATGCTTAAAAGCTTTTTGGTGTATTTGCTATTTTGTTGGAGGTATATCATTGTACTTTTATATTTAATTGCTTCCCTTTAGGGGGGCACCTGACATCTGGGGCAAGATAAACTGATGTAATGGTGTCGGCTGCATGTTTTATACCCATTATGACCTGACGTCATGGAAGAAGGGACAGCAACCGATGTAGGACCCAAGACTTTAATCAGGCCGACTGAGGGCTACCTGCAAGCAGATAACCCAATGGTAGTGACTGCAACAGTGAATACACTTGAACATCTACATTTATGGTAAGTGTACACAACTCTACTTTCCTTTTGAGCTCCTCCTTTTATCTTTTTCCTATCTTATGATAATTTTCTATAAATAGATGTATGTATTATGCATATACAGCTACAGCAACTCGATCTGAGGTAGTCTGGAGGACTAGGGCATTATAGGTAAGGGAGGAGCTCGAGAGTTGGATCCTAACCAATAGAAGGGGCTGAGCTGGATCAGAGGTTCGGATCCGAACCCACAGGTTGACTAAAAATGAAAATGGACAACACAGATGGAACGTTATGGTGAGTACATAACTTCTTTATTTGACTTGCGTCCAATAACTGTTTCAGATCATGCACTGATAAAAACTGAGATAAAAATGCAGGGTAATGAGTTAAACATGAGACACTGGCACTTTCCCATGTGTTTGTTAAAAAGAGAAGAATTTAAGGAGTAGGTAGTGGAAATTATGGAAGTTGTTAGGGAAGACAGAAATTTCTTTAGAATGGATAGCTAATGCATGGGATAAAATGAAAACAGTTTTAAAATAGGGCAGAAGTAAAAGAGAAATATATATAGTTAAGAAGTAATAGAAATGATTTAGAGGGCTGGTAAATGTTAAAGTATTGTAGAATAAGGGGAATCTCACTGACTAAGACAAGGTGCAACTGCAGAATACTAAAGAGAAAATAAGGGAGAAGCTGGATAATATGCATGAGCTTAGAAAGATTCCTGTTAAGCAACTATATTTTGATTACTTAGGACAACAAAAACTTTCAGTACAGTGACCTAGGCAACAGAAAGTAGAAAGGGTTTTCGCCAAACTTAGGGAGTCTAGGACAAAAATCATTAAACGGAGATCCCACAGAAGTACTAGAAATCTTTTGGAAATTTTATGAAAATTTGTATAAAGCAGAGGAATGTGGAAACAAAGAAGGAGCACAAATTTAATTATTTATAGAAGGCATAATTATGCTAAAATTAGAGGAAGATGAGGGTCATCATCTAATAGTTAAGAGGAGATGATGGGTCTTTGGCTCCGGTAACAGATCTGATTCAGCTGCTTTCACTAGACATTTGGTCCAAGTCTCGAGTTCCCCCACTCCCATAATACCTTGCATCTTTTCTAGTTCTCAGATCTAGTTTGCCACCATCCAGCACAGATGTGATCTGCTGTCTCTAGTGACTTAATTGGTCAGATAAATGTTTTCTTGTATTTGTCTTGCCTTTTGATAGTTTAACTATATTTCTCTCTAAAATTTTCTCTTCAGATATCTTTATCTCAATTTTTGACCGCCCATCCAAACAGTTTATTACCTCGCTCTCATTAGGGAAAAGAACTCTGTCAGTTCCTTTTTCCCCCGTATTAAAGTTAAAAGTTTTTCTCTGTGTGAGCATGTGTGTGTGTGACTTTTTATTCTTGAGTAGTGCACCATGTCAGAAAAATTTACTGGATTCAAATGGTACACATCTTGTTGGGCACAAGATCCCAAATTCTGATGGCCACAAGAAGTGTGTATACTGTTTGGGGCCAGGGCATCTTCAGGCTTATTGAAATATTTGCACAGCCTTTAATCCCTGCATTCTTTCTGACAGGCGAAATAAACTCATTTTACCTTCTTCTGGGGCTCAAACCCCCGTTAAACCATCTACATCCAAAGACCTGAAATTACGTGCCTCCTCTGTTTCTCCAAGGGCAACGTCAGGCAGCGTGGAAAACCCTTATAAAATACCAAAATTATCGGATCTGAAAGCTTCCGATCTGACAAGAAGCAGTACCCCTTCGGATCCTCCAGAACTCTTGGATCCAACAGGACATACACTTCTACAAAGGTCTGCAGCAGCATTAGTCTCCAGATACTAACACTCTGGATCCGAGACAACCATCGCAACAGTCAGAAGTCTGTTCGACTCCTTCCCAGAGCAAGTCTACCTTGGACCCAAGAACTTCGGATCTGATTTCTCGGAGCCATACTCCTACCCACCTTTTAAAGCCAATTTCTTTAGCTCCAGCCTCACAAACTCAGTCACCTGCCAAGTCTAGACATTCTTTGGCTTACTCCATATCCTTTCATAGCTTCTCACTGCACGATATGGACAGGATGATAAAAGTTTCCTCAAAGCTCAAATCCAGATGGGGATTAGCTTGTCTCTGACCCATCCTGAACCCATGAGAGAACCGACACCATCCATAGCATCTCCTTTTCCAATCCACTTTCAGTTATGGATACCCAGGATCCGGATCCCCATGGAAAGATGCTGTCAGATTCAAGAGTAACCTTTACTTTGACTCTGGCAATGTTACGACAAATTCTGCTGTGGTCACTCTGGCTCAGAGTGAGTCTCAGATTGGAGAATTCTGCTCAGACTCCAGAGGAATGGCTTTGACCGTTTTGGAGCCGTCCATTCGTTTAGGGGCCTCGGCCTTTGGCATTTCGGCCCTGATGCTGTCTGGAGGCTTTACATCTGGGGTGGGCTCTACTGTTTCTCCCCTGATAATTTCAGCAGTGAGGGAGGGAGAGGGAGTCTCCTCGAGCCAGTCAGCTTTCTGAACAACACAAAGGATGTTTTCTGCATCCAGAACTGCATCTCCTCAACATCAGATCCTGCCCTTCCTTCATCTTTTTTGGGGTTTTGAGTCTTCATGTCCTGCCATAGGTCAGCCCCACTCCCCGAACTAGCTTTCAGATCACCTCCCCCATGGGGGACCCCCTTTCATCCGAAACCTCACTTGAACATCCCACAGAGGAGGTCCATCACAAGAAAATGTGCAAAAGGAGGCACGTGGACTCCCCCTTAGAGTCACTGACCGATGACACTGATTTTGGTGAGAGGGAAGGATCCCCCAGATTTCCATCTGAAGACATCTCCTTTCAAGGCCTTCCAGAAATCCTGAAGAAAAAAGGATGATGGTCTTCCCAACCTCCTCCTACCGAGGAATCTGTGTTTCTGGAAGTTTTTGGGGCAGGCCAATCTATGTCTTGGGGGAACCAGAGCTTCAAAGAACATTTCTCCAAGAGGCTCTCTCAGTGCTCCTATAGTGTTGGCTTTCTGCCCTCCTCTTCCAAAAGGAATCTCCCCTACGTACCACCCCGTCAGAGAGAATATACCCTTCAAGAAGTTCAAAGACATCTAAAAAAAGAGTCATCCAGAGGGTCCAGAATATACTCATGCTTCTTTTTGTTGCCAAAAAGACAGGGGACCTCCGTCCAATTTTGGACCTGAGCAAACAATCTATATGTCAAGGAGTCAAAGTTCCAAATGGTTATGGTCTAGTCTATTTTGCCTCTGCCTTGCAAGGACAAATGGATGCGCTTTATAGATTTCTAGGATGTATGCTATCATATCAAAATAGACAGGCACTCCAGGAGACATTTGTGGTTTCAGCTGGAAGCCAATCATTACCAGTTCAGACCACTGTCCTTTAGACTCACCACAGTCCCTGAGGTGTTTACCAAATGCATGGTAGTGATGGCGGCTCACCTGAGACTGCAGGGATTCCATGTGTTTCCTTACTTAGATGATTGGCTCTTAACTGCCCCAACAAGGCATCAACTTCTTCGAGCCAGGGAATACCTACTGGAATTCCTCATCCATCTGGGAATCACTATAAACCTTGCAAAATCAAAGTTAGTTCCTGTACAGAACTTAGAATTCATAGGAACACAATTGAACATGATTACACAATTAGCTGCACTGCCCCAACGTGTAGCATCTCTGAGACAAGTACAAGCACTTCTAGATGCTCCCAAACTACAAGACTAACTACACTGAGATCAATGTCAGCAGCCATACTCTTAGTGCCACTAGCAAGATTTTTTCATGCGAGTACTACAATGGACCCTAGCTGTCCAATGGTCCATACTTTGCCAATCACTGTCGGTTCCTGTCAATCTAACCCCAGTTTGCAGACGTCACCTGCAATGGTGGATCTTATCAAATGACCTGTACTTGGGCAGACCTTTCTCTCTTCCCCTTTCAATACCCACAGTGAGCACAGACGCTTCCCTGGTGGGGTGGGGTGGGGCGTTATCAGGGAAAAATGGTTCAAGGCATGTGGTCACCAACAGAGACCAAGTTGTACATCAGTGCCTTGGAGATGAGAGCAGTCCTCCTAATGTTGCAAGCTTTTCATGACTTCCCACTGGGAACATTAGCAATTCATACCAACAACATGTCAGTAGTCTGGTACATCAACAAACAGTGGAGAACTCGATCATTCCCATTGTGCAGAGGCCATGAGAGTTTGGGAACGGGTGATCTTTTCAAATCACTTTCTCATTGCAACGCATATTCCTGGGGAGACCGTTACTGGCAGACACAGGAGATCTATCCTGAGCCCACACAAGTGGTCCTGAACCAATCAGCGAACCAAATCTTCGGCGAATGGGGCCATCCCTGCTGCAGCCTCTTTGCCTGGCCCATCAACAGCAAGTGGAACAGGTATTTTGTATTTTGCTCTGATCCCCCAATCGGTGATTCACCCAAAGACTGTCTAGTCTATGATTGGCCCCCCTGGTCTCCTATATGCTTATACCTCAATACCGTTGATCCCCAAAGTTCTTCAGAAAGGCAGGAAGTTGAAGAACACTATGATCTTCATAGCCCCCTTTTGGCCTCCTCAGGTATGGTTCCTCTTCCTATGGTCTTGCGGCAAATATCCCCCATGGATATTGGATCCCAATCTGGATCTAATTTCTCTCTCATCAGAGAATCAACGTCCCATTCTCCAATCCCTACTACTAGCTTTTGGTTTCTTCACTTCCAATGATTTTAAGAAAGTCTAGGCTAGCTTCTCCAGTCTGAGAGATCACCATCACCTCTCAAAAACCTTCCACCAAAAACATGTACAGTAGTAAATGGAAAAGATTTTTGATTTGGGCCTCAGAACAGAATATTGATCCCTTTTAGGCTCCAATACCCACCATTCTTCTTTTTTTTTTTTCAGTTCACTTTTTTCAAGATGGTGCCAGTTTCTCAACCATAAAGTTGCAATTGGCAGCAATTGTGAAGTTTCACCTAGGGAAAGATTCTTCTACTTTATCCTCCCTTTCAACATTCATGCTATGTAAGGCCTTCATGAAAGGCATTTGTCTACCCAGGCCCCCAATCAAAGACCCCTCTCTTTATTGGGACCTTACCATCATCCTTCAAGGTCTCACTCAGAAACCTTCAAACCAGCTGATCATTGTGATATAAAATTTTTATCTTGGATAATAATTTTTATTTGTGGCTATAACTTTGGCTAAAATAGTGTCTGAATTACAAGTCTGGTCATCCAAACCACCCTACTTCATTTTTCTAATAGACAGTGTCCCTAAGAACCAATCCTAGTTTTATGCCTAAAGTAGCCACAGAGTCAAATATTGACCAGTTTAGTAATTTACAAGTTTTCTTTCCTAATCATTCCAACAAAGATGAATTCATGACACATTTGCTTGATGTTCGTAGACAGCTATGCTTTTATCTGCACAGGACAAAAAATTTTCAGGAAATGTGAACAACTTTTTATATCCTGTTCCCCTAACCGTTTAGGTCAGACAGTATCCAAGGTTATTCTAGCCAAATGGATTACTGATTGCATTTCAACAATTTACTCGCTTAAAGGTATTCAACTTCTTCATCCTCCAAAAGCTCATTCTACTAGGGCTATGGCCACTTCTACTTTTTCTGCCAGAACTTCCATCGATAAAATTTGCGTCACAGCAACTTGGTCCAAGTCTCATACATTTGTTTCACATTATAAATTAGACGTTATCTCCAGAAACAGAGCATCATTTGGCTTAACTGTGCTCCGGCATATCCTTCCATGAGGACCACCCAAGATTTACATAGCTGGGGACTGTGACCCATCAGTGATGCAGAGTGAAATGGACAACGTCAGATTTAGAAGTTATGAACTTACCATAACTTGGCATATGTGTTCTCCAATTTCATTCTTCCTCACGTCCCTCCATCCATCCCCCAACCTAAGCTGTTGAGAGCTATCTAGAGGAAATGAGAAACCCATAGGTTTCTAGTTTGAGCTACAGACCAGGGTAATTCCTTATCATTTTTTCTTTCTGTATCCTTTTTATGTACATATAGATATTCATACTTACATGCAGATATGTTGTAGGTAACCCTTTTATAGAGCAAACTTGATCTGGGGAACTAGAGGAGATGCAGGGCATTATGGGAGTGGGAGGAGCTCAAGACTCGGATCAAAAGTCAGTGAAAGTGGCAGAATTGGATCCAAAGACCCAACAGTGAGGAAGAATGAAGTTGGACAACACAGATGCCAAGTTATGGTAAGTACTTGACTTCTAATTTAAAAACACGAACAAAAGTTGTGTTGGCTGTCTTACCCAAAGAGGACAAAGGGCCGTCAGACCAAATTTCACATAGACCCATTTCAGTTTCAAACCACAATTATAAAAATGTTTGTCTATGCTAACTAAAAGATTGGCAAAGTGTTGCCAAATTGAGAGATTTGTATTAGTGTGGTTTTGTGGAGGGGAGACCATCATTTGACATTATAAGAACAGTAATGGTCCAGAGGGAGGCAGAATGGAAAAAATACTGCTGTTGGTAGTAGTCTTGATTTTGAGCAAGCATCACAGAATAAGCTGGGATTTTATGAGTAGGGCAATGGAAGCATTTGCATTCCCTGATACAATACTAAGGCTAATTTAGAGGATGTATGAATGATGAAAGGCAATAATTAAAATGAGAGGATTCCTCTTCAATTAGTTTTGTTTGAACAGAGGAACCTTTATTTGCTTTATATTTAGAGCCACTGGCAAAGAAAATGAAGGGCTTAGAAATTGCAGGATATAATTGGTAATCAAAAAATGTTGGCTTTATTTTCAAATGATATCATTTTGTACTTGATAAATCCAGTAAAGAACATTTCGTTATTGTGAAATATTTGGACACAGTTTTGCTTCTTTTGGGATGTAAAATTAATGATGATAAAAACAGATGCTATAGCTGTAAATTATGTACCTACACCATGAACTGATTCAGTAATACCCACATTTACTGGAACACAATACGATGAAGTACTTATGAGTATGGATTAAAAAAAGCTTATGTTATGGCAGCGAGGGATATGTGGGAAGAGACTAAACAAAAGGTTATATAAAAACTGAAAAAAACAAGCTCTTGTTTATTGTTATGAATAGTAAGATACAAGCAGTGAATTTTTTTTTTTACTCTCTTTAGTTTTATATACTGGTCAGGCATATTTTTATCAACCAGAGGAGAAATTGTGGACAGTAAATAGTAAAGAGTTGAAAGACTTTTGTCCGGAAGGGGACAAGGGCTAAGAGGGATAAGTTGATCTTCCCAATAGAACAAGTTGGTTTAGGACTACTTGATGTTTAAGAGATATTTTAGAGCTACATAGTTAAGGTTCATGTACATAACACAAGCAGGTTTTAATTCAAAGTGGAAAGAGATGATGTGGGGACAGAAACTAAGAACAGTGTAAGATTTTAAATGCAGGCACAAGAACAGCAGCAACCATACAGAATATTACATGTACAAAGTAGAAGAAAATATTTTGAGAACTAAGCCAACACAAGAATGTAGAAAATAGATTTTTACTGAAGGGGTGACTTTGTAAGTAGGGGCATGGAAAAAAAGAGAAGAGGGAGATAGAATGTATTGACAAATATTAGCAAAGGTACCAAGGTATTGTTTGCAAATAGCTAGGAAGGGGAAAGTCGTAGAGTAGAATGAGTCTAGACAGAGGTTCAGATTGCAAATTGGAGACTGTCTTCCGTACCCGGGATCGATAACAAAGTACATGCATAGAGAAGAGGATAGAGTTTAATAGACCGGTTTTGGTTGAATTCACAGTTGAGTCTATAACAATTACTATATTAAGAAAAGGAGCAATTGATAGAGCATTGAAAACAATGGGTGGTGACTGCAAGAATCAATCAGAAGACATTAGAAAAGATTGGGGAATAAAAATTGAAAGGCAGTATACAAAGAAATAATAGGAGGATGTTTGTATGGCTCCCAAGTATGCAACAAAATGTAGAAGGTTTAGAACTTTTGCATGGAAGGTTTCCATAGGCATTTTTATACCCCAAGTAGACTTAAGAGAATGTTTCCACAAGTAGACAGCAATGCTGGAGGTGTAATTGAAAAGGGAGGGGTACCTGGGAGCAGCTTTTTTTTGGAAAGTAATGACTTAAGATTTTTATAAATTCCCTACAGGGTACTTCAGGCAAATTATTTTAACTAAGGGGAAGATGATTCCTTTGAGCTGGGGTTTAGAAACTGAATTGCCTAGACACAGTAAGGTCCTGCTAAGTTTAATATTGATAGCTACCAAACAAAGCAAAGACTAGGAAATGGGAATCAAAACCAAAACGAGCTGCTACAAAATTGTTGGGTGTTCTAAAGGAGTTAAAAGAACTGGAGGTAGGATCTTTAGAAATGGGAAAATATTAAACTACATAGAAATAAAATGGTATATGTGAAACAATGCATACAGCATGATGTTCTTGAGGAGTGATGTTTCTGGGAAGGCAGAACTTGATAATCTGTGTAATGTTGAATTGAGTAATTGTTATAACAGTCATATCTGTCTAATATGTGAAAGAAAAAAATTGTAATGGTTTGTTTTTTCATTTATAATTGAATGTGTACTGAACTCACTGTGCAACGTGTGGTGATAATACATTTTAAAAAATAAGCTTGTCCATTCCTTACTCAAACCGTTCTGCACTCTGGATTTTTTTGTTTTGTTTTTTTTTTTCTTAGTTTGTTTCTTGTTTTCTTGTTAAATGTTTCCTGGTAATCATCATTCCATATCACAGTACCTTGGAAATACAGGCCCATGTTTGTAGCCACCCTGGTATAGTCTTTCACATGAATCAGGAGTTCTGTAGAAGTTGTACACAGTTTCTCCTCAGAGTTGTCATTAATTGATTCTGCCCATCTTCGTGTGTGTGTGTGTACATGCTTTAACTGGAGATGAATCCAGGACAGAATGAGTTCTTCACACCCTGCATTTCTACCTATAGTTCAAGTCATACCAGAAAGGTGCACATGATTTTATGAAGCAGCTCCTTAATTTGTTTGCTGTTTTGATGGAAGGGCTTAACAGCTGTCAAGGAAACTCTTTTCAAGTGGATTGCTTACTGAATTATCTTTTGCTAACAGTCAGCTGTCTTTTCATTGGAAATATTATCAGAAACCAGTCCACTATAGGTGTGGCTGCTTTCAGTGCTTCCTTCAAAAATCTCTATTCCAGACATTTTTGCATGACCATTTACTCCTTAGTTCACTGTTTCACTAAGCATTATTTTCTGTACCCTGTCTCTGGGGGTCAGACCTTTACTGGTACTTTGGTACTACAGGAGTTATTTTTGAGCTCCTTCCATGGTTGTAGATTGAGGTTTTCCCAATCACAGACCCACCAAGGAAGGGTCTCCAGCATTATATAATATATACATTCTTGCACTATTAGATGATCTTTGAGAAAATGTTCCTGGGTAGTTTTCAGATCCCCTCCTATTGTTCCTCTGGGTTTACACACCCCTGCCATCGAGTGGCTTCTGGTGTTCCCAGTTAGTTGGGCAAGTGTATATTAATACATCACTTATAGGCACTGTAACTTTCAAACGTTCAGTGCTTTTTCTTGATTTATAGGAGCTGTGCTCGATTGGTGGGTGAGGGTGACCTGACAGGATTGGGACTTATGCCCACTGCCATAGTGTGAGAGAGAAATTTCCCAGCATTTTGCACAAGGCATGTGGTTTCCCAAGAGTGACGGTTTCAGAAAAATAGTACTGAATTATAACGAGAGAGGAAGAAGCCAGTCATAGACCAATGAGTGACCTCATACATCAATTGGTATGATAAGAGCATATTTGCTGTTTTAGAAGGTTACCAGAAAACTTGCAAAAAGTCATATTTGGAAAAATGAAAAAAAAAATCTGTCCTGATACACACATCCTGTTAATTCAGGCAGTGCTTATGGCTGACTAAAATCATTTTTTTTAATCTAGGCTTGTTTCCTTTTTACACCCACCTCTCTCATTGTAGCATGCATTTCTGAGGCAGAACTTTTTTTCAAATCCTACAGTTAAAAAAAGTAAGGGATGTACTGTACCTAATCTTCAGTATCTTGTACCTCCTTTCTAGGGTTTGACTATCAGTTGAAAAACATTTTGCTACCTTTTGAATTTGCAATTAAGTGGATTTAAATTTTCTAGCCTGGAAAACTGTCAGTAATAGCAGTAATTTCTGCTAGGAGTATTTCAGTTACATGCTTTGCTATTTAAGGTAATCAGCACAGTTTTCCTCATTGAATTATGACTGCCAAAGGTAACACTTCCTTTATGTTTAAGGCAGTGTCTTCTATTTTTCTCACTTCAGCCCTATTTTTCCCTAGAAAGAAGGTAAGGAGAAGAACTTTTGCAACTATTAAACATTTCCCCTTTGCTTGGCCATCTCTGCGGTATAAAGAGATGGAACCCTGACTTTGCCTCCATGGACATAGGATCAAATAGCTAACCAGAAGCTGAAATATCCAGCCATGGAGGGATGAAAGTGACCAGTTAACATTAGGCATCCATCCTGTGAGGAGGGGTTGTTCCAAATTCCACTGCAGGTGCAGTACTTGTGAGCCAGACTGGAGATGTTTACTACATGTTTGAAAGGAGTGGTGGTAGGTCAAGCCTGCAGATGAATGCACTATACCCTACCTGGATAATAGGAAATGAGTTGAAGCATGTATTAACATTGATTCTGGAGTAGCAGGCATTACATCAAGTCTGCCAGTGAACTTAGAGGCTTAAGAAATTGAGAAGAAACTCTCCTAGCTGGATGACAGATGAGGTTGCCAACTCCACTTTATATGGTATGGCAGAAGGCAGGTAGGATAAATTGGACAGTAATGTATGTGGATGATACAATGCCATAGGGAGACTGGGTATCCAAAACACATTTAAAATATGACCTTTATTTCTGTGAATGAAGGAAGACTGTGTAGTTGAGTCTTAAGCATGCCCCCTCAAACTGGCTAGCCTATTTTAATGCCTTGGGAACATTCCACTAGGACAGCTGCATATAAGTCACTTATTTTGAAAATGTTTCTGCTTGGGAAACTGCAGATTGGACTTCTGACCACACAAAACATTACAAACTTGTTTCTCAGTTCTAGGAAAAGAACTGTTTTTTAGGCTGGTACTAGAAAATATATATCATATTGATCATGGCTGCAGTAGCCTTAGCTGTATGGTTATATTATGCATTGACTATAACAAGTGGCCAGCTTCCAGAGTTTCAGGACACCTTCCACGAGCCCAAATCATCCATCCCTAAGCTCGAGCTGTGCTACCTAAAAAGACAGGTTCGGGCACCAAGCCTTTCAGAGCTTTCATTTGGCTGAAGAATGGTGGAAGACATAGTATGCAAAGGCCCTAGTGACTTGCTAAAGTGCTTAGTTAAAATGTCAGCCCTACACTTGTTCATTCTATTGTTAAAGTGAGCATAGAACTGACAGTTAGGTACATTGTGTTCTGGGCCTAAACAGGTTACTCAAAAGCATAAGTCAATGCGACTACCACGGTTTATGTCATACACTTTAATAAATCATAAAACATTGTATCTGAAGTTGTTTTCATTTGATCTTCAGCCTGTAGGTCTCAGATCCTGCACAGATCTGACTCTACCTTATACTCCAGCATCGGATCCAAAATCCAAGCTCTTCCCCTACCCATAATGCCCCTCTCTCCCTCCTCCCCTCAGATCTCGTTTGCCGCTCGTTTCAAACAGCACGGGTTCCAGTTGCTGCAAGCTCCTCAGGGTTCTAAGTAGTTGTAGGATGTTCTTCGTGTTTCACTGTTACAGTCATCACATTTGGGTTATCCTTGCCAGGGTAGCCCTCAGCCAGCCCAAATACCAGAGACTTAGTATTTCTGTGTTAGTTCCTGTTGCTTGAGGACTGACGTCAGGTCGTCAGTAGTATAAAGTAAGGCAGCCGACGCCATTACATCAGTCTTTCTTGCCATGGAGCCCGAAGCAGAACCAGTTCGCACGAGTGCCGGTCGGCTACATGAGTTTTCATCTACTGAATTGAAGTTTTCTAAAGCTAAGTACCCCGTGGGGATCCCTTTTTCTTGCACTAACCAGTGTCAGAAAAAGTTAATAATTATCTCGCCTGTGGAAAACAAATACCACACCGAAACTTCCACTCTTACTGCGTCACTTGTTTAGGGCCAGACCACAACGTCCCTCGTTGTCGCTTCTGTGCTTTGTTCAACACCAGAACTGTCAGTCATCGGGCCCTTATTGTAGCCAGATATTTTCGCTTACAGTCCTCGAATTCCAATATGGCTTCAGTAAGCCATTCGACAGCAGATCTTCCAAAAAAAGTAAAGATAAAGACAGAGACAGACTGCACAGGTCCAAACCTACCGATGACACTTCTATTAAGCTAGTCCTTAGCGAGGCGCTTTTGCAGCCTCTGATGCCTGCTTCTGTTGATTCGCAGGCCGCTACTGAGACCCTTTCAGGGTCCGGTATGCCGCAAAACTCTTCTTCAGTTAAAGATCCTGCGATCGTCTCAACCTTGGATTGGTCCGGAGCTGCTGAGCAGGCACTGGCTTCTGAGGAAGTCCTTCGCACTACAGAATCTCGACACAAACCGACGCCTTCTTTTGCGACTACTGTTCTTTCTAAAACTACCAAGTTTCTTAGATCCCTGGTACGAACCACACCCAAGAAACCGACGACCCACTCTCAAGTGCCTGCTACCTTGCCTCAGTCTCTGAAATGCTTAAAATGGTGGAAGACCTTATCATGCTGATCAGTGCAAGCCAAGCTACCCCCTCCAAAAGGAAGAGATCTGTCCCCTGTAGTTTTGTATGAACAAGAGTCAGATGAATCTGATGCATCTGAATATGAAGACATGCAACCCCTCTCCACTTATGAGGATTCTGATGCAGAGGATTCCATTCCTTCAGCCTCTCTCCCAGAGGATTTTTCCTTTGGGGAAACCCTGCATACCTTAAGGGAGCATTTCCAATGGGAGAGTCAGGACTACCCTCAATCTAAAAAGAGACTCAGAGAATTCCTAGATCTTCCACAACACAGACGTTTGGCCATGCCCCAGTCCTGGATGTTGTGGAGGATGTTTTCCTCAAATCCATCTCTACTCCTGACACCCTTCCTCCTGCTCCCAGAAAACCAGACAGGTAATATAGAGTCCCTGACTCTGACAAATATCTTTTTAAAAATCCTACAACTGACCCCGAGGCCATTTCTCAAGGGCCAAAAGGAATTAAAGCAACCTCTGCTAAGAATCCCACCCCCTCAGACAGGGATTCCCAAGCATTGAACAGATGGGGTAAGAAAGTATACACCTCCGCTACTCTTGCTATCAAGGCACTCAATTGTCAGTTCCGTATGCTGAAATTTAAGTAACATACCTTGGAACTCCTTAAACAAAAAATATCTTCCTTTCCTGCTTGGGCAGAATCTAAAGATTTACAAGAGTTAATGCATTCTGCAAGTCAAGTAACTAAACGCAACTTGCACTGTCATTTTGACACCCTAGAAGCTTCTTGCAGGGCAGCAGTCACTGGATATATCATTAGAAGGCATGCATGACTTAAGGAACAGCCCCTGGCAGATCATGTCAAATCTAAATTGTTGGATGCCCCCTTGCACAAAGATAACTTATTTGGCACTAAGGCAGAAGAGGTCTTAAAAAAAATGGAAGAAAAAGCAAAATCTATGCAAACAGTTAAGGATTTCTTGTAGATCCAGCCCCCTAGATTCAGCAGGCATTGCCCCTCCAAACACTGGTCCTTTCTTGCTCCCAATAAACCGGCCCAGCCTAGGCCCCGTGGAAGCAGACCCCCCCCGACAGCAAACCCAAGGAATGCAGAGAGTTAAGCAGTGGACTGCCTCCATTTCAAAACCAGGGGTTCTAAGCCACCCCTTTATGGTAAAAACTCAAAATGACTCCTGTCTTCCACCCCCTCCCTCTGCCCACATTCACTTACCCCTAGGAGGAAAACTCTCCTTTCACTCAAGCACCTGGGCCATCATTACCAAGGACCACTGGGTTCTGAACATTGTGTCTCATGGATACAAATTTTCCTTCCACACCCTTCCAGTCACAAAAGGGTTCCAAGATCTACCACCAAATCAGTGGGCAGAGGCTCAAAAGCAAATCCTTTCCCTGCTCTGTATGAGGGCAGTAGAGCACATTCCTGCAGAACAGATAGGCCAAGGTTTCTACTCCAGACCTTTTCTGGTGCCCAGAAAAGAGGGCACCTGGCACCCAATCCTAGATCTATCCATTCTAAACACCCTCCTGGTGATCCCAAAATTCAAAATGCTCACCCTCCAGCAGCTGCTACCCATGCTGTCCAAGGATGCTTGGCTAGCCTCCCTAGATCTAAAAGAGGCCTGCCTCCACAGTCCTATCAAGGAATCATATAGGAAATATCTCCGCTTCAGGGCAGGATCTCAACACTTTCATTTCTTTCCTTTGGCTTGTCTACTGCTCCCAGAGTTTTCACAAAATGTCTGGCTCCAGCCATTGCCTTTTGCAGACAAAGAAATATTCAGATTTACCCATACTTAGACGGCTGTCTTATTCAGGCAGACAGCCAGGAATAGCTGCTCAAGCACCTGGCCTTTGTAAATACCCTACTAACCTCTCTAGGGTGCACTATCAACAAAATGAAATCCAAACAGGTGCCCACCCAAAGAATAATCTTCCTGGGAGCAAGTCTGGAAACAGCTTCCCAGACGATATACCTTACTCCAGAGAAACACATTTTCCTGACAACCTACTTCTCTCAACTAGGCACCAGCCCCCAGCTAACTGCAAGGAAGAATCCTGCAAGCTCTGGGGTTCATGGCATCTTGCATACTACTCATTCCATATGCCATACTGCATATGAGGAAACTTAGTGGTACCTAAAGAGCCTTTGGTGCCAACACTCTCCAGGCCTGGAAACTCTTTTACCTATAATTCCTTGCCTCATAAAAGATTTTCTTTGGTGGGAAACAGCATGCTCCCACAACAAGGGAATGCCTTTCTCCCCACTCCCTGCCACCCAGACTCTCTCACTACAGACGTATCAGAATACGCTTGGGGTGCACAACTGAATGGCAGGTGCATTCAGGACCAATGGAGCCCACAGCAAATCCCTTTGCACATCAGTCAAAAAGAGATGACGGCTGTGCAGCACACCTTCTCTCCAGGGGCTTTCCTAATCAAAACACACACCACTGTGATGTGGTACATCAACAAGCAGGGAGGGACTCACTCCTACCCTCTATGCAGGCTGGCCATGACCCTTTGGCACACAGCCTCTGCCATGCAACTACACCTGTTAGCATAATTCCTAGCAGGCTCTCTCAGCTCTCTGGCAGACCATTTAAGCAGAAGTCTTCTGGACCCACACGAGTGGCAACTCAATGGAAGTACCTTCACCCTAATATCTCAGAAATGGGGAACCCCGAAGGTCGACCTCTTTGCCTCCCATACCAACCACCAGCTCAGCAAATTCTGCACCAGGGAGCATCACTGCATGGCTTGGAAAGTGGATGCCCTGTCCCTTCCCCTGGGTCAGTCTTATCGGTCTATGCCTTTCCTCCCCTACCTCTCATCCCCAGGGTACTGCTCAAAATAAGGGAGGAAAAACCAAAGACCATTCTCATAGCTTCAAACTGGCCCCAGCAACACTGGTACTCCTTGCTGTGTGCAGCCTGTCCTTGCTATCCCCATGGCATCTTCCTCAGATTCCAAACCTCCTGACCCAGAGGGAAGGGGAGTTCTTGCATTCCCAATGGCAGACACTCAATTTGGCAGCTTGGCTTATTCCCTAACCCCAAAGCAATCTGCCAACCTCAGTAAACAGGTTCTGGATGTTATCCATGAGGCCAGACGTCCTAGCACCAGAAAGTCTTATGCTGATAAATGGAAACGTTTCCGCACGTGGATCCAAGCTAAGGGAGACAATACGGCACAGCCCTCCCTCCCTCTCATCCTGGATTACTTAGCTGACCTACTATATAGTGGCCTCTCTTTCTCCTCTATAAAAATTCTTGCCTCTGCTATTTCTGCTCATTTTCCCACTGAGCAGCCCCTTTTCTCACACCCTTTGATCAAACAGTTCCTAAGAGGGGCTAGCAACTTGAGGCCACCCAGAAGGGCACCAACACCAGCTTGGAACCTTAACTTTGCATTGGAAAAGCTCACCCTGCCCCCTTTTGAACCAGCTTCTGCAGATCTAAAATTTCTCTCCTGGAAGACGGCATTCCTTCTGACCATCACTTCAGCCAGAAGAGTCCTTGAGCTGCAAGCAATCATGGCTGTGGAACCCTTCATCTTCTTTCATGCAGGCAGGGTATCCCTCAGAACTAACCCATCCTTCATGCCCAAGGTGGTGTCCAGCATGGCTCTCAACCAATCCATTCATTTGTCCACCTTTTTTTCCTAATCCCCAGAACAGGGGGGAAAGGATTCTTCACTCTCTAGATGTGCACAGACAGCTCAGATTCTATCTAGGCAGGACTAAATCCTTCAGAAAGTCTGATCAATTGCTGGTTAGCTTTGCTATGGGATAGAAGGCAATGCCATCTCCAAACAAACCATTTCCAAATGGATAGCACACTGCATCCATTTCTGCTACAAACAGCATGGAAATCCTCCCCCCAAGGGTATCAGGACACACACCACCAGAGCAGCCTCCACCTCTGAGGCTTTCTTCAGAGGAGTCCCCACCATGGACATCCTGGAGGCTGCCACCTGGACATCTGTTCACACTTTTACCAAGCATTACCACCTGCCTCTCTTCTCCAAATCCAGGGCAGAGTTTGCCTCAGCAGTCTTGCAGGGCATCTTAGCTAATCCCTAGATGTTCTTAGTGTTTCACTGTTGCAGTCATCACACTTGGGTTATCTGCCTGCAGGTAGCCCTCAATCGGCCCATATACCAGAGACTTAGTATTTCTGTG
This sequence comes from Protopterus annectens, assembly GCF_019279795.1. Taxonomy (NCBI): domain Eukaryota; kingdom Metazoa; phylum Chordata; order Ceratodontiformes; family Protopteridae; genus Protopterus; species Protopterus annectens. The sequence continues at coordinate 352,788,437 of NC_056738.1, forward strand.
TCGGTTGCTGTCGCTTCAGGACTGACGTCAGGTCGTCGGGGGTATAAAAACAGGCAGCCGACGCCATTGCATTAGTCTTTCTTGCTGAGGAGCCCGAAGCAGAAGCAGTTCACACTAGTGCTGGTCAGCCGCTACCTGAGTTTTTGTTTCCAAATTGAATTATCCTGAAGTCTTCTAAAGATAAGTGCCTCGTTGGGGAACCTTTTTTCTTGCTCTAACCAATGTCAGAAAAAGTTAACAATTGTCTCGCCTGTAGAAAGCAAATACCACACCAAGATTTTGTTTCTTACTGCATCACCTGTTTAGGCCCAGACCACGACGTACCTCGCTGTCGTTTTTTTTGCTTTGTTCAACACCCGAACTATTCGTCATCGGGCCCTTATTGTTGCTAAATACTTTCGCTCTCGATCTCCGTATTCGAAATGGCGTTGGTAAGCCATCAGTCTACTGATCTTCTGAAAAAACATAAGGATAAAGACAGACCGTACAGGTCCAAAACTGCCAACGACGCTTCCGATGTTCATCGTGCATACAGCTGCAGTCATAACAGATGGGTTCTCCTGCCGTCAGGCGGGTCCTCGGTCGGCCGAATTCCAAATTCTAGGTCCGGCGTCGGTTGTCGTTGCTTCTTCCCTGACGTCAGTGCGACAGGGGTATAAAGGAACCAGCCGATGCCATTTTCTTCAGTCTTTCTTGCCGCGCGGTGCCCAAAGCAGAAGCAGTTCGCAAGTGCCGGTCGGCCAGCTCCTGAAATTACGAAATTTGAATACCGAAGTCTTCTTAAAAGCTAAGTACCCCGTTGGGGAAACTTTTCTTGCCTCAGACCGATGTCAGACAAAGTTAATAATTGTATTTCTTGTGGGAAGCAAATACCGCATAAGGATTTCCATTCCCTCTGTATACCTTGTTTAGGCCCAGACCACGACGTCTCGGTCTGTCGCTTTTGTGCTACATTCAACAAATGCACTATTAAGCGTCGGGCGGAGTTCGCCCAGCATTATTTTGGGAAAGCATTTAACTATACTATGTCGTCGGATACTCCGACCCCGGTTTTGTCTAAAAAACGCAAAGACAAGGACTGACACACGAGGCCCGCGGCCTCTACCGACACCACGCCAAAGCCGACTACACATGGTCCAGTTCTCAGTGAGGCACCTACGCAGCCCCTGACTACCGGCGACACTTCTTTGACGGTGTCTCCTGTGCCCGAGGTCGCAGGCTCCTCGGCCCACACCCCGACTACAGATACCGAAGCCACTCTTGGCGTTGAAACTCAGAATGTGGACAGGTCCACCTCCACTCAAGGTGTCTTCAGACCTTCCTGTTCTTTCTCCATCAAGGCTTTCACAAAGTCTAAAGCAACCATGCACTCTAAGAGACCAGCTACACAGGGCCCATCTCCAGGCCCCATGCCTAAGAAACAGATGCTTAAAATGGCTGAGGATTTAATTACTCTAATCAGAGGTTCTCAGCCCCCACCGGACAGAAGGCCCAGAGTGGAGGAAGATTCCCCCTCCTCTGATCAGGGCTCCATTATTTCAGAGCACTCTGATGATGAGGAACATTCTTACTCCCCTTTTGAAGACTCTGATGCAGAGGAGTCCATCCCTTCTGTATCCCCCCCTGAGGATCTCTCATTTGGGGAAACTTTGCATACCTTAAGGGAACACTTCCACTGGGAAGGCCAGGATTATTCAGATTCCAAGAAAAGGCTCAGGGGATTTCTCTTGTTACCACAGCATAGACCTCTGGCTATACCTCCTGTCTTGGACATCCTAGATGATGTTTACTCGGAAGCCTGCCTTAACCCGGACTCTCTACCTCCAGCTCCAGTTAAGCCTGACAGGTACTACAGGGTTCCTGACTCACACCAATTTCTTTACAAAAGCCATGCTGCTGACCCAGAAACCATCTCACAGGGCCCCAAGGGAGTTAAGGCCTCCATTGCCAAAAATCCATTGCTTTCCGAGAGAAATTCCAGATCCTTAGAAAGGTGGGGGGAAAAGGTATATACCTCGGCTACCTTATCCATGAGGGCCTTAAACTGTCAGTTTCATATGCTAAAATACCAACAGTTTTTGTTATCGCAATTGAAGAGTAAAATGTCACAACCTGAACAACCAGACTTGAAGGAGTTGCAGGATTTGATGCATAGTGCAGAACAAGTGGGTAAGCACACCTTACAATGTGGTTTGGATGCTCTAGAGGCCTCATGTAGAGCTGCTGTTACAGGATCAGTCATACGTAGGCATGCCTGGCTCAAGGAACAAACCTTGCCTGATCTTGTCAAAGCTAAATTACTAGACGCCCCTCTTCAAAAGGATGTATTATTTGGTGCTAATGCTGAGGAGGTATTAAGGAAAATGGAGGAAAAGGCTAAATCAATGCAAACTGTGAAAGAATTTCTACAGGTTCAACCCCCACGTTTTAGTAGAAATTGGCCTTCCAGAAACTGGTCCTTTCCTGCCACAGACAGACCCCAAAGAGGCAGATACAGGCGCTCGAGGGGCAGAAGACAATCCCAAGGATCGTATAGAGGCAGACAATGGCAAGCTCCTACACAGAGGTGGTGAGGACAACTCGCAATCCTTCAGAAAGCAAACCCAATGACTTTCCCCTTCGCATGCCAACCAGGTTTCAAATGGCAGCCCCCTTAGGAGGAAAGCTGGCATTATTTTCAAAAAATTGGCATGTTGTCACAAAGGACAAATGGATCCTGGACATTATAAACAGAGGCTACAAATTCCATTTTCACACCCTTCCAAAAATGAGAGGCATGCCAAACCTGCCACACAATCAAAGGGCAGAGGCACAAAAACAAATTACAGATCTCATAAACATGAAAGCTATTCAAGAGGTACCTACGCACGAACAAGGTCAAGGTTTTTATTCCAGGCTATTTCTGGTGCCAAGGGAGGGAAAAGATTGGAGACCTATTTTGGATCTATCCATCCTAAACACATTTCTAAATTCAAGATGCTCACTCTACAGCAACTTCTTCCCATGCTGGGCAAGGAGTCTTGGCTGGTAACATTGGACCTCAAGGAGGCACACCTGCATGTCCCAATCAGACAAAATTGCAGAAGGTACCTCAGATTTCTTGCAGGTTCAACCCATTATCAATTCTCTGCATTGCCCTTTGGCTTATCTACTGCGCCCAGAGTATTCACGAAATGCCTGGCATCAGTAATTGCCTACTGCAGACTTCAAGGGATACAAATATACCCTTATTTGGACGACTGCCTGATCCAAGCGGACAGCAAGCATGTTCTTCTGAAACATCTGGCTTATGTAATAATGTTATTGAAATCTCTGGGATACACAGTCAACAAAAAGAAATCAAGGCTAATACCCTCTCGGAAGATAATTTTCCTGGGTGCCAATTTGGACACAAACACCCAGATGGCCTACCTCACGCCAGAGAAGCAGGGGCAACTAATACAATACTTCAGAACACTAGCAAATTGCACCAGGCTGACTGCAAGGAAAATCCTGCAGGCTCTGGGATTCATGGCATCTTGCATCTTACTAATCCCATGTGCAAAGCTGCATATGAGGAAACTACAATGGTACCTGAAAAACATATGGTCTCAACACAGCCACAGTTTGGAAACAATAATACCACTAATTCCATGTCTGCAAAAGGAATTTCTGTGGTGGGCTCAAGCATGTCAAACAAACATAGGTCTTCCATTCAGCAAGCCTCAAGCAAATCAAGTCATCACAACAGACACCTCGGACTACACCTGGGGGGCGCACATGACAGATCGGTGCATTCAGGGCAAATAGTCCCAAAAAGAAAAGCACCTTCACATCAATCAAAAAGAAATGCTAGCAGTAATAAATGCTATTATAGCTTTCAAGGGCCTTCTACAACCAGGCCAATTATTGATAAGAACAGCAACACCACAGTTATGTGGTACATAAACAAACAGGGAGGAACACATTCTTACCCCCTATGCAGACTGGCCATGTCACTTTGGAACATGGCCATGGACTTACAAATGGAACTACAAGCACAGTACTTGCCAGGCAAGGAAAACACGCTGGCAGACAACCTAAGCAGGAATATGACAGATCCACACGAATGGAGATTGCATCCAAAAGTTTTTACAGAAATAATCCAAGAATGGGGAGGGCCAGACATAGATCTCTTTGCCTCCCACAAGAATCACCAATTGACAAAATTCTGCTCAAGGATCTTCCATCCAAAGGCCTGGAGAGTGGATGCTCTTTCTTTCAGTTGGACATCTATGACAGTTTATGCCTTCCCTCCTCTTCCTCTGCTGCCCAAAGTTCTATTAAAGACCAAAGCAGACAGACCAAAGATGATTCTCATTGCTCCGGACTGGCCAAGGCAACACTGGTACCCACTCCTGAGGAGTCTTACGCATTCCCCACCATGGACCCTGCCTCTAATGCCTCTTCGTCTGACTCAGCACAATTTCAAAACTCTTCACAGCCAGCTAAAAACACTCAATCTAGCCGCATGGAAGATTCCTTAGCATCTAAACAGGCCCTACTCTCCAAGGAGGTGCAGGATGTCATTTTGGAGGCCAGAAGACTATCAACTAGAAAAGCTTACTCCGCAAAATGGAAACGTTTTTGTGTCTGGAATGAGAAAAAGGGCCAGGATCCTGGAAAACTGAATTTACCTCAAATACTACAATATTTGGCTGAACTGCTAAGCAGTGGACTTTCTTTCTCCTCCATCAAAATACATGCCTCAGCCATTTCTGCAGAATACAACACTGATCCACCTTTATTCTCTCACCCTCTCTTAAGACAGTTCCTCAGAGGGGCTAAGAATTTAAGGCCTCCAAGGAAACAACCAACACCTGCTTGGGATCTTAATTTCATCCTGGAAAAATTGACTTTGCCTCCCTTTGAGCCAGCTGCCTCATCAGATTTGCAATATTTGTCCTGGAAAACAGCTTTCCTTCTAGCTATCACCTCAGCTCGTAGAGTTTCAGAACTACAGGCTCTCATGGCTGTCCAGCCTTTTATCATCTTCCATCAGGACAGAGTTTCCTTACGAACCAACCCGTCCTTTATGTCTAAAGTGGTATCCAGGGTAGCTTTAAATCAGGCCATACATTTACATACTTTTTATCCTAATCCTCAAAACAAAAGGGAGAAATTACTACATTCCTTGGACATCCACAGACAGCTGCGGTATTATTTGGACAGAACAAAGCCTTTCAGAAAATCAGAACAGCTCCTTGTGGCCTATGCGGTAGGAGCTCAAGGGAAGCCAATTTCCAAACAGACAATCTCAAAATGGATAGCCCACTACATACATTTTTGCTATTCCTTTCATGGCAAAACTGTTCCTACAGGCATTAGAACTCATTCCACCAGGGCCACAGCCACCTCTGCAGCCTTCCTCAGAGGAGTTCCTACCAAGGATATTTTGGAAGCAGCCACTTGGAGTTCTGTGCATACCTTCTCCAAGCACTACAACCTACCATTATACTCCAAATCTAGAGCAGGCTTTGCCACGGCAGTCTTGCAGGGCATTTTGGCTCCTCCTAGTTCCAACTAGTGCCTACCACCCCTTTCTTAGCTTTGGGATTCTACCCATCTGTTATGACTGCAGCTGTATGCACGATGAACATAGTACAGTTTTGTACCTACCATAAATGTAGATGTTCGAGTGCTAATACAGCTGCAGTCCAGGTTTCCCTCCCTCCTTCCCCTCTTGAAACAGGCCTATAGGCTAACACATCCTCATACAACCTGATTGGGGTTTTCATTTATGATGTATTTGCTTGCAACTACTGTATTTTGATTATATAGCACTGCATTATCACACAAATTTATTATTGCCTCCCTTCTGGGGGCACCTGACATCTGGGGCAAGAAAAACTGAAGAAAATGGCGTCTGCTGGTTCCTTTATACTCCTGTCGCACTGACGTCAGGGAAGAAGCGACGACAACCGACGCCGGACCTAGACTTTCGAATTCGGCCGACCGAGGACCCGCCTGACGGCAGGAGAACCCATCTGTTATAACTGCAGCTGTATTAGCACTTGAACATCTACATTTATGGTAGGTACAAAACTGTACTTTAAGCTTGGTTGCCAGCTCACCAGTACTCAGTGAGGCACTTTCGCAGCCCCTGATGCCCACTTTGATGGATTCGCAGGCCTCTACCGAGACCTGTTCGAAGTTCGGTATGCCGCAAGACGCTTCTTTGACTACGGAACCTGTGGGTGTCTCTACCTTGGATGGGTCCAGAGCTACTGTGCAGGCACCAGCTTCCGAGGAAGTTCTTTGCATTACCAGTATTCGACCCAAACCAACTTATTTCACATCTTCAGTTCTTTCTAAAACTACAGAGTTTCTAAGGCCAAGAGTATGAGCTACTCCTAAAAATCCGACAACCCAAACTCAAGCACCTGCTTCCTTGCCACAGTCTCAAATGCTTAAAATGGCAGAATACCTGATCATGCTGATTAGGGGAAGCCCGCCTTCCCCCTTGTAAGAGAAAGAGACCTGTCCCCAGCAGCTTTAACTGACCAAGAGTCCGACGACTCTGAGGTTTCTGAATATGAAGACATGCCTTTATCTGCTTATGAGGATTCAGATGCAGAGGAATCCATTCCTTCTGCTTCCCCTCCAGAGGATTTGTCTTTTGGTGAAACCCTACATAACTTGAGAGAGCATTTCCACTGGGAATGCCAGATTATCCTTAGTCCAGAAAGACTCGGTGAATTTTTAGATTTGTCACAGCACAGACCCTTAGCTATCCCTCCTGTTCTGGATGTTGTGGATGATCTTTTTATGGAATCCAGCCCAACTCCTGATACTTTACTCCCTGCTCCAAGGAAACCAGACGTACTACAGAGTCCCTGACTCTCACACATTTCTTTAAAAAAAATCCTACTACTGACCCAGAGGTCATCTCCCAAGGGCCTAAAGGCATAAAAGCAATTACAGCTAAGAATCCCACCCCTTCGGACAGGGATTCCCAAGGTTTAGACAGATGGGGTAAAAAAGTATACACCTCTGCAACTCTCACCATTAGGGCATTGAATTGCCAGTTCCACATGCTGAAATACCAGCAACATACTATGGAACTTATTTAGCAAAAATTATCCACCTTTCCTGACTGTGCAGAAAACAAAGAATTACAGGAGCTTATGCATTCTGCAAGCCAGGTCAGCAAGCATTCCCTGCAATGTGGGTTTGACGCCCTAGAAGCATCTTGCAGGGCAGCAGTCACAGGCTCTGTACTTAGAAGGCATGCTTGGCTTAAGGAGCAGACCTTGCCAGACCATGTCAAATCAAAATTACTGGACGCTCCTTTGAACAAGGACAATCTGTTTGGCACCAAAGCAGAAGAGGTTCTAAAAAAGATGGAAGAAAAGGCTAAGTCTATGCAGACAGTCAAAGATTTTTTGCAAATGCAGCCTCCAAGAGTCAGTAGGCATTGCCCCTCGAAGCATTGGTCCTTTCCAGCCCCCTCAAGGCCATCTCAACCTAGACCCATGGGAAACAGACCCCCAAATTACAGTCTCAGGGGGGTATGCAGAGATCTAAGCAATGGGGTACCTCCACTTCTAAAACAAGGAGTGCTAAGCCACCCCCTTACAGAAAGAATTCACAATGACTTCTCAACTCCACTCCTCACCTCTGCCCAATTGCTCATGCCCCTAGGAGGAAAACTTGCCCACCATGCCAAAAACTGGACCACCATCACCAACGACCGATGGGTCCTCAACATAGTATCCCAGGAGTACAGATTTTATTTCCACACACTGCCAACCCTAAAAGGGTTCCGAGACCTTCCTGCAAACCAGTGGCAGAGGCACAAAACCAAGTTCAATCCCTGTTCTCCATAAGGGCAATTCAGCCTGTTCCTGCAGAACAGATAGGCCAAGGGTTTTATTCCAGACTTTTCCTGGTACCCAGAAAAGAGGGCACCTGGCGCCCAATCTTAGATTTTTCCATTCTAAACACCTTCCTGGTGGTACCGAAATTCAGAATGATCACCCTTCAGCATCTTCTCCCTATGCTGTCCAAAGATGCCTGGTTAGCCACCCTAGACTTAAAGGAAGCCTATTTGCACATCCCTATTAGGGACTCGTGCAGGAAATTTCTAGGTTTCAGGGCAGGATCTATGCATTATCAGTTCTCTGCACTTCCCTTTGGCTTATCCACTGCTCCCAGAGTCTTCACAAAATGCCTGGCTCCAGCCAATGCCTATTGCAGACAGAGAAAGATTCAAATATACCCTTACTTGGACGATTGCCTGATTCAGGCAGACAGTCAGGAAAAGCTGTTGCAGTACCTGACATTTGTAAAGGACCTTCTAACCTCCCTGGGGTACACTATCAACGAAAAGAAATCAAAATTAGTCCCCAGTCAAAAGATTGTATTCCTGGGAGCAAGCTTGGACACAGCATCCCAGATGGCATTCCTTACTCCAGAAAAACAAGCCTATCTAACAGGTTGCTTCACTCAAATGGCCACCAAAACCCAGCTATCCGCAAGGAAAATCCTGCAGGCTCTAGGGTTCATGGCCTCCTGCATTCTACTAATTCCATATGCCAGACTGCATATGAGGAAACTTCAATGGTAATTAAAAAGTCTTTGGTGCCAACATTCTCAGGACCTGGAACCCATCATACCTTGTCTAAGGACAGAGTTTCTTTGGTGGGCAGCAGTGTGCAACCACAACAAGGAACTTCCCTTTACACAACCCCATGCTGCCCAGACCCTAACCACAGACGCATCAGACTATGCCGGGGGGGCACATCTGGACGAGAGGTGCATTCATGGCCACTGGAGCCCAAGCCAAATTCATCTGCACATCAACCAAACATTTTTCTAATCCCTACTCTCATCAGGGCCCCTTCTAATAAAAACTGACAACACTACAGTGATGTGGTGCATTAATGAGCAGGGGGGAACCCACTCTTACCCTCTCTGCAGGCTAGCCATGACCCTGTGGTACACGGCTTAGGCTATGCATTTTCACCTGCAAGCTCAATTCCTGCCAGGCACAAAACTCTCTCTCTGGCAGACAACTTAAGCAGAAATCTCCTAGACCCACACGAATGGCAATTAGACCTCAACACCTTCAGCCTTCTAACCCTGAAATGGGGGACCCCGATGGTGGACCTATTTGCCTCCCCCAACAATCACCAACTCCACAAATTCTGCACAAGGACACCTCACAGCAAGGCCTGGAAGGTGGATCCCCTATCCTTCCAGTGGGTAAAGCTCTGAATCTTTGCATTTCCCCCTCTGCCTCTTTTTACAAGAGTATTACTCAAGATAAGACAGGAAAGAACAAGGGCGGTCCTGATTGCCCCAGACTGGCCACACCAACACTGGTACCCACTACTGCACAGTCTCTCACCAGTGCCACCATGGCACCTACCGCAGATCCCAACCCTCCTCACTCAGCAGGAGGGACAGATCTTGCATTCGCACCTGCAAACCCTGAACCTTGCAGCCTGGCTTATTCCTTGAATTTTCCTCCAGTTGCCAGCCTAAGCAAGCAGGTGCTGGACGTCATTCTTGAAGACAGAAGACCCAGTACAAGGAAATCCTATGCTGATAAGTGATAAAGGTATTGTTCCTGGATTCACTCTAAAGGAGCGGACATAGCACTGCCCTCCTTACCGCTCATCCTGGATTACCTGGCAGACCTACTCCAAAGAGGCCTATCCTTCTCTTCCATTAAGATCCATGCCTTTGCCATTTCTGCTCATTACAGCACTGAGCCACCTCATTTCTCTCACCCTCTCATCAAGCAGTTCCTGAGAGGGGCTAACAACTTAAGGTCACCAAGGAGAGCCCCTCCCTCCACCCCTGTTTGGGACCTTAACTTTGTGCTGGAAAAGCTCACACTACCCCCCTTTGAGCCTGCAGAGTTAAAATTCCTCTCTTGGAAAACAGCCTTGCTTCTGGCCATCACTTCAGCTAGGAGAGTGTCTGAGCTACAAGCACTTATGGCAGTGGAACCCTTCATTATTTTTCATGCTGACAGGGTCTCCCTCAGGACTAACCCTACTTTTATGCCTGAAGTGGTGTCCAGTGTGGCTCTCAACCAGTCTATCTATTTGCCAACTTTTTTTTCCTAATCCTCAAAATAAAGGGGAAAGGATCCTGCACTCTTTAGACGTGCACAGACAGCTCAGATTCTGCCCTGATAGGACTAAGCCCTACAGGAAATCTGACCAGTTACTAGTCAGCTTTGCACCAGGGGCAGAGGGCAAGGCCTTATCAAAACAAACAATCTCCAAATGGATAGCACACTGTATCCAATTCTGTTACAAACACCATGGGAAACCAACCCCTCTGGGGGTCAGAACCCATTCCACTAGGGCAACTTCAACCTCTACAGCATTCATCAGGGGAGGCCCTACCAGGGACTTTCTGGAAGCTGCTACCTGAGTTCTGTTCACACCTTCACCAAGCATTACCACCTGCCTATCTTTTCCAAATCCAGGGCGAGTTTTGCAACAGCAGTCCTCTGCAGGGCTACTAGCCAGCCCCAACTCTTCTTGACTGCCTAGACCCATGCTTCAGCTTTGGGAATCAACCCAAGTGTGATGACTGCAACAGTGAAATACAAAGAACATAGTACAGTTGTGTATACTTACCATACATTTAGATGTTCGAGTGTATTCACTGTTGCAGTCCTGGTTTCCCACCCTCCAGCCCCCTTGTCTCTCTCTCTCTCTCCTTCTCTAATTCTCTTACTCACCTATTACAGGGCTGTTGGTATTTACTTTTTACTGGTGGTGTTTTTTCCACCATAACTTAGATCCCCATTTGGGGGCTCCTGACATTTGGGGCAAGAAAAACTGATGTAATGTCGTCGGCTGCCTGTTTTTATACTTCTGACGACCTGACGTCAGTCCTGAAGTGACAGCAACTGATGCAGGAATACTAAGTCTCTGGTATTTGGGCTGACTGAGGGCTACCTGCAGGCAGATAACCCAAGTGTGATGACTGCAACAGTGAATACACACAAACATCTACATTTATGGTAAGTGTACACAACTGTACTTTTCATTGACTGTCTCCACCCTTTTCCTCAGCTTTGGGAATCAACCCAAATGTGATGACTGCAACAGTGAAACATGAAGAACATAGTGCAGTTGTGTACACTTACCATAAATGTAGATGTTAGAGTGTATTCACTGTTCAGTCCTGGTTTCCCTCCTCCATCCCCCTTTCTTCTTTTTTTCCTTTTATTACCATTCTAACTTGTTGTTCTTCTTTCCTTTCAAGGGACTTATTGGTATTTATTTTCCACTGTTGAGGTTTCTTCCACCAGACCCTGGCCTCCTGACAGGTTAGGGTAAGAAAAACTGATGTAATGGCGTCGGCTGCCTTACTTTATACTACTGACGACCTGATGTTAGTCCTCAAGCAACAGCAACCGACGCAGAAACACGTCTCTGGTATTCGGGCCAGTCGAGGGCTACCCTGGCAGGGATAACCCAAATGTGATGACTGCAACAGTGAATACACTCTAACATCTATATTTACGGTGAGTGTACACAACTGTACTTTTTTTTTTGCATCCTTTCATCTCTATTTTTTTTTACTCTGTTCCTACCCTATTCCTTACCCAGCATCTGCATCGTTAAGATGTTTATAAAAAAAAAAAAAAAATCCTCTCCTTTCTTTCTTCTCCCTTTGTGAGAGTGAGTGTGTGTATCCTGTTTTCCTGTCACCATGGTTGAGACTCCCAAGTCATGGTTCAAGAAGTGTGGTGTGTTTGGGGGTGCCGCACTTGAATTCATCGTATTCGATTTGTGCAGGCTTCAACCCCAATGCCCTCATTGAAAGGAGGAACAAACTGATGCTGAATGGCCTTCTCCCTCCACCGACCAAGGCCTCTTCTTCCTCCACCCCGGCTTCTGGGACTCAAACTCCCACTAAGAAATCCGGGAATGGAGAGAAGGCCCATCATAAGGAAAGGGATCATCCGAGAAAGTGATCCACCGAGCAGGCGTCTTCTGTTGAGCCACCCGCCAAGTCGCGGCCTGAGCCAGGCTGGAGTTTTCTTTGGCTCCAATCTCCTTGCTTTTCCCCGGAGCCGGAGACTTGCCAGGATGTCTCCTGTTGCGGCCTCCTCTTGGCACCATTCTCACCCATGATGGGTGGCTTCTTTGGTCCAGTCCACTCACAGCCTGTCTGAAGCCGAGGTGGACAGGATGTTGAGGTTTCTTCAGGCCCAGATCCAGCTAAGAGTCTTGCCTTCTCTGTCCCCCTCCGGGGCCGTGAGCACATAGTCTAGTTTCCTCATAAAACAGCAAAACCTGTTGTGTAGTTCCACAGAGTCAAGTTGAATTCATGCTTCCAAAATGCAAAACTTTAAATCCATATCATTTGAATAGCTGAGTTTATTCACTAAATCACAAAAAAAAAAAAATAAAAAGACTGTTAAGTGCTTTCTTCCCTCAACAATAAGCAAGGAGACTTCATCAGAACAGCCATTACACTTCAAAATCTTCCTTTTATACTGAATCAGTTAACTGGTTGTTACACCCATAACAACATTTAAAGTGACCAGTGCTTTTTACAAGAAACATCACACACAAATTTGAATGCACACAGTAAAAAATCACTTAAAAGTATGTTACTATAAAGAATTACTAAAAAACCTAATAAAAGAAGCATATGCTGTTAAGATGTAAAAATAAAATGTTAACATAATGTTGAAATGTATATTTTAATAAAATGTTTTTTTTTTAGAATTCCTTTTTTTCAAATATAATTTTTATTGCATTTCACTTCTATTTAAATACAAGTAAATAATGACACAGAAAATATACATACAAGCTACTTTGAATATCAAGTTTCAGTCGTCCAAATACGATATACATAACATAAAATCATCAATGTTAGGGTAACAATTCTACAGAATTGTCTAATAATCAAGCTGCTCTTAATGAGCTGTAAAACAGACATTTATATAAAGATAGTATACAACATATTGAAAATGTGACATTAAAACATTGCAACCAGATATTCTAGTCTACCTAAATAAACATTCTGTATTGCACTAACTATGTGCTATATACATTGATGTCACCTTAATGTTCATCTTGTATGTGTTTGCCATGACCAGTACTACACTGTTATTGTGGGTATTTCTGTAATAATTGCCTTTAGTTTCCCTTAATTATGTAAAGTAATATTGATGGTGAAGTCCCTTGGTCATAAATCAGTTTTGTCCTAGGATTTCTAAAAGTGTTTTCCAATGTTTCTGATAGTAAGCTATTTTTTTTTGGCTTCTTGTAATTAATTTGCTGGCTAATAAGTATTTTATAGCCATTCCTTTAAATTCTTTCCATGTGATTTTACTTCTATCTAACCAATTTTGGGCTATATATGGTTTGATCATTGCACACAATGTGACTATGATGTGTTTATTTTCGTTTGAGAAATTATTAGGGAATATATGTAAAATTGCCATTTCCTATGACAGGGTAGATTTGGTGTATCCCTTTTTTTCTAACTTGGTTCTTAGCGAACACCACAGCTTGTAAACATTTTTACAGCTCCAAAAAATATGAAGGGTGTAAGCAACACTGTTTTGGCATATGGTACAATAAGGGGAGTGGGAGGAATTAATTTTGCTAAGAAAAAGTGGTGTGTGATGCACATTGTTATTGATCATAATTTGGGTATAAATTAGTTTTTTAAGGGGAGTTGATTTCAAAGCAAGTTCAATAGCATCAGATTTTTGTTCATCAGTTATCTTATTATTTTTCTCTTCCCAAAATTTGGAATATAGAATTGGATCTTGATATCTAATTTTTGTTATTAATCTATATGTATTTGATAACATTTTAGATCTCAACAGTAACAGGTTAATAATTTGTTGATATACCTGCATGTCTTGGTTGTCTATTTTGACATTCATAGTAATTGTGTTGATCAGGTATATTAATTGGTTGATTGTGGTATTATAGCTTTTATTTATTTCAAGTTTTTGTCTAATATTGTCAACTGAGAAACTTTTGATCTGGTAATAGGTCCCATGCAGTGATATTTTTAATTTTTGGATAATGATTCAGGTTTAATATAGTATTGTTTAATTTAATATTAGGATTAAGGTGTACCTGCTGTCCCAATACCAAAGTATCTTTAAGATTTAGGGAAGCTACCAGCTTTTGAAATATTACTGTGTTTCTTGTTATTATGGGATGAACCTTAAAATGCTCTAAAGTCTTAGAATTTAGAAAGGGTACTGCTCTAGGGTTTAAATTGCTTGAGATTAGATGATTGTAATATATTTTAATCCACAGTGGATACCATGCTTTGTTGGATGGTTCAAAATTTGCTATTTGTATAATTTGACTAGCGTTTAGTATGTTGTAGTATGTTTGGAATTCAGGTAGGCCTAGGCCCCCTTTTTGTTTGGGTAATATTAATTTTGTGTATTTTATTCTTGTACTTTTTGGATGCCAAATAAACTTTCCTAGTAGTGTTTCAAGTTTGGAGAAGAAGTTTTTTGGTATATTTTGGTTAATAGCACTAAAATGAAACAATAGTCTTAGAAGAATATTCATTTTAACTATGACCGCCTTAGCTAGTGGAGATAGATTGAGGTTTAACCATCTCTTAGTGTCTTCAGTGATGTTAGACCAGAATTTTAAACAAGTTGTTTTTAGTTAGTGAGTGAACATAATACCCAGATAGTTGAGATTATAATCGACTTTAATTTCAGTTTCAGGGAAATAGAATTCCTTATGCCCTAGAGTATTCATAGGGAATATGATGGATTTATTAGGGTTAATCGCATAATTAAATATTTTTGAGAATTTTTCAATGGAGTTTAGTATCTTATTCAAATCAGTATTAGGGAATTCAAACTAAATGTTAAGATAGTCAGCAAAAGCTGTATACTTTATTGGGACTTTGGAAATATTCATAATATGGTGGTAAGTTCTTTGTGATATTTTAAGCAGAAGAGGTTCTATGTATATATTGAACAGGTAAGGTGATAGTGGGCATCCTTGCCTTGTACCGTTCACTATTTGAATAGGCTTTGATTGATTTTTATGTATAGATAGTGTTGTTGTGGCATTTTTGTATAAAGCCCTGACCATTTTTATATAGCCCTCAGGAATACTAAATTTCTTGAGTATATATAATAAAAAAATCTAAATTTACTGTATCAAAAGCTCTAGTTACATCTACTGACAGTGCATAGCTAGGGCATTTATCATTCGCTTTTAAACTAATGATTGAATCAATAGATCTGAAGTAGCTAACTTCATTTGTGCAGCAACATGTGGGTATCGGATCCCACTTCGGATCAGAGCCGGCAGTTTTCAACAGCTTAGATCCGAGCTCCTAGCTCCTCCCCCTACCCATAAACCCCTGCCAACTCTGACTGACCTCAGATCTAGTTTGCCGCGCTTGTTGTCAGCAGCTGGATTCTTGAGCTCCGTCATTAGCGAATTTCTGTGAGAGAAAAATAGAAAAAATTTTTACTTTTTTTCTGTACTTTTGGTGTGAGTACCCTGTGTTAGGTCCATACCTGTTTCCCTTAGCTTAAATCTTCTTTAGTTTATATATTTTCCCTCCCTCTCCCTTGCTGGTTTGTTAGGGTCTGTGTGTGTGTGTTGGGGCCTAGCGTGTGTGTTTCTTTAGTTTAAAAATGTCTGAGGCCCCAAAACCTATCTTTTCGAAGTGCACCTAGTGTGGCAATAAGCTTTCACCGGCTGATGGCCACACTCGGTGTGTTCTGTGCCTTGGGGTTGGACACCTTTCCTCTGGGTGTACCATCTGCGCGGCGTTCAACCCCAGGGCACTCAAGGACCGGAGATCCAAGCTGATCCTGGCGGGTCTCTTGCCCCCAGATTCGGCTTCGGCCTCCGGTCCTACCGTGGCTACCTCCGCGGCTTCGGCGGCGGCCACTCCTGCCTCTTTCCCCCTGGCCGGGACTCAACCTCCCTCTGTAGGCCCGGAGGAGAAGGAGGCCAGGAAAGACAAGAGGAGGGAGAAGCACCACAAGCGGAGGGCCGAGGCCTCCGCTTCGGCTCCCCCGGCTAAGCTGTCTTCTCCCTCCAGGGCTTCCCGGTCTCCTCCTCCTCAGATCCGGTCCCCTTGTTTTTCACTGGGTCCTGAGGAGGAGGAGACCCAATCTCCTTCGAGGTCATCGAGGCGGCACTCCCGTCCCGCCTCTGTGGCCTCTTCGAGATCTACGCGCAGCCTTTCCAACGCAGACCTGGACCGGATGATGCGAAGATTCCTCCAGGCCCAACTGCAGATGGGAGTGCTCCTGCCTCCCCTGGGAGCTCGACCCCTTTCTTTGCCCCGATAGCTCCTTCTCCGTCCCGCTTCCCGGGTTCGGAGCCTTCGGAGCCGGGCAGCCTTGGAACCGGGGGTGGGTCGGCGCCAACAGTACTTCGGCACCAACTCTTCCCTCGAGCCTGTCGGGTCCGTTTTTGTCGGTTCCGAGCTCTCGGAGCCGAGGGCTGAGCTTCGGATCCGAGGGTTTCAGTATGCCTTCGGCGCCGTCCAGGTCGGAGCATACTGGGCCTTCGGATCCGATTGCTTCGGCGCCGGCCCCAGTCTGCCTGTCAGATCCGAGTGAGTGGTCCGCTCTCGGATCCCAGAGAGAGCGGCTCTCCCTTGGAGTTCGACGTGGTGGAGAGGGGTCTGTTGACTGCTTCCAGGCCCCCGGTCCTTGCCACAGCTCCACCCCGCACTCCTCCTCTGTTGGGTCCGACTTCCATCATCTGGCCCCCATGGACAGCCTGCTTCAATGTCCCAGGTCGTTCCCCTGGAACGAGATGTTGCTGGTGAGGCCTCCTCGGACAGCGCCCCACCCCCCCACCCCCCGAGGAGATCCCCCACAAGCGGAAGTGCAAGAGGAGGCATTTGGCTTCCCCCGAGTCCATGACCGAAGACACGGATTTGGAGGAAGGGGAAGGTTCCCCAAGGTCACCCCCCCGAGGATGTCCCCTTTGGAGACATCATGGAAATGCACAGAATCAGAGGGGGGTGGTCTGCCCCAAAGCCGACTTTGGACGAGTCCGTGTTCCTGGAGGCATTTGATGCAGGCCCTTCTACCTCTTGGGTGTCCCCTCCGGTGGACCTGATTACCACCAGGGCGTGGAAGGAGCCGGACACTGTGGAGCCAGTCCCGAAGCGCCCTGACAGGATCCTCAGTCCCCCTGCCGATAGGCCCCATTGGAGCAAGGGTCCCCTCGTAGATGCCATGTTGATGGCGGCGGCCACTAAGAGGGAACTAGCTCAGGAGAGCCCCTCGGTCCACCCCCCCGGGCAAGGAGTCCCGAGCGATGGACCGCTTAGGGAAGCGGGTGTTTAGTTCAGCGTCCTTCTCTGTGAGGTCACTGAACTATATGGCACACGTTATCCGGCTGCAGCGGGATCTTATTAAGGAATACGCTGCGTCGCCCCCGGAGTCCATATCGGCGGAGGACAAACAACTGTACTCCACCCGTATGGCCACTCTTAGGTCCATTTCTAATACTTCTATGCGGCTACTATCCCATGCCACGGAAGGAGCAGCTAGAGCCAGCGGAGCAGGTCTCGTCGTGAGGCGTCAGGCCTGGCTCCGGCATTGTGATTTCGCGGAACCCTTCAAGGCGTCCTTCGCAAATGCCCCTTTTGATGGTTCTGCCCTATTTGGGAAGACCGTTCGCGACACCTTGGTCCAGAGCGAAAAGGACGGGAAGTCGTCTGCCGTCAGAGTCTGCTTCTCTGCTCCCCAGAGGTCCTTCTCCAAGAACCAAAAGGGACAGAAGAAGATTTGGTTCCGGAAGTCGCAACAGTCCCAGTCAGCTCCAGACCCCCAGTCCTTCCGCGGCAGAGGAGGACAGGGAGGACGCCACCCTAGAGGCAGAGGGGGCCCGAAGAACTTTGGGTCCAGAGAACCTTTCTCTGACCGGCCCACGCAACAGCCCTGAAGGGTTGCCCGACTGCTCCACTCTGGAGGCAGTCGGGGGGCGTTTCTCGAGGCACCTGGCAGCTTGGGAGTCCATCACGACAGACCGCTGGGTGCTTCGCATCATATCCAGAGGTTACCAGATCCCCTTCTTCTTGTCCTCTTCTCTTCCCCAAGCACCTCCCCAATGTCCCACCCGATCAGAGGGAGGTCGCAGCTGTGGAAATCCAGCAGCTCCTAGAAAAAAGAGCCATCCAACACATCCCCCCAGACCAGCTCGGATCGGGTTATTACTCCAGGTTCTTTTTGGTGCCAAAAAAGACGGGGGACTTAAGACCAATCCTCGATCTCTCCCTCTTGAACCTGTCAGTAACCAAAGAAAAGTTCCAGATGGTCACTCTTCAATCCATTCTCCCCCTATTACGGGAGAACGATTGGATGTGCTCGATAGACCTCAAGGATGCGTACTACCACATTCTAATGGACAGACGATCCAGGAGGTTCCTCCGCTTCCGGCTAGGGGCCAGTCATTACCAATTCAGGGCTCTTCCCTTTGGTCTCACCTCAGCCCCCAGGGTGTTCACCAAAGTGTTAGCAGTGATAGCGGCCCACCTGAGACTCCAGGGAATTCAGGTTTTTCCGTACCTGGACGACTGGCTCCTGTCCGTCTCAACAAGGCATCTACTCTGCACAGCCAGGAACTATTTTCTTCGCCTTGCTCCCTGGCTAGGGATCACAATAAATATGGACAAATCTGCTCTCACCCCGACTCAGGTCATAGATTTCATCGGGGCCAGGTTAAACACGATCAATCTTGTAGCCTTCTTAACTCCAGAGCGACTTCGAACCCTGAGGCTTCATGTGTGGGCCATCCTTCAATCTTCAGCTCCTCCTGCGGAATTGGTCCTGAGGGCTCTAGGCTCAATGGCAGTGGCAATCAATTTGTTGCCAATGGCACGTCTGAACATGAGGGTCTTACAATGGACCCTCCAAGTCCAGTGGTCTTTTCATCACTACCCTCTGAGTCATCCCATTCCCCTCAGTAGGGCTTGCAAGAGGGCTCTCATGTGGTGGCTGCAATCTCTGGACCTCTGCACGGGACGCCCCTTCTCTATGGCCCCTCCCCTTGCCACGGTGACCACGGACGCCTCTCGCCTCGGGTGGGGGGGGGCACTCCTCGGGCAGGACTGTACAAGGCTCGTGGAACGATACGGAGACCTCCTTGCATATCAATGTCCTAGAGATGAGGGCAGTGCTGTTAGCGTTGCAAGCACTTCACGACCTTCCTGTAGGGACAATTGCGTTCCAAACGGACAACATGTCGGTTGTCTGGTACGTCAACAAACAGGGGGGAACCAGGTCTTACCCACTCTGTCGGGAGGCCATGAGAGTGTGGAAATGGGCGATCTCCACCAACCGCTTCCTCATTGCAACGCACATTCCGGGACGGTCCAACATCCTGGTGGACAGACTCAAGTCGCACCATCCTTTCCCCTTACGAGTGGTCCCTCAATCCGCATGTAGCAAATCAGATTTTTGCCAAGTGGGGGCAGCCCTGTTGCGATCTTTTTGCCTCTCCCTCAAACACCAAATGCAAGTTATTTCGCTTTAATTCCCCAAGTCGGGAAAGCCCCAAGAGACGCTCTGGTGCATGCTTGGCCTCCCGGTCTGCTTTATGCTTATCCACCTCTCCCCCTGATACTAATGTTTCTACAGAAAGCCAGTCGGTTGGGGAGCAGGATTATCCTCATTGCCCCATTCTGGCCTCGTCAAACCTGGTTTCCTTACCTTTGGTCTCATCTGGTGAATCCTCCTTGGATTCTAGATCCCCTCCCGGATCTGATTTCCCACCCTCTGGGTCTCCCAATCCCGAACCTGGACAGCCTCAAGCTCACAGCTTGGCTGCTCCAGTTCCACTCCTAGCTAGGACTCCCGGCATCTCTTCCTCAGTCAAAGCTATTCTAGTAGCAGCCCACAAGCCTTTTACTAGGAAGATTTACAGTAGCAAATGGAAACGATGTTCATCGTGCATACAGCTACAGTAATCACAGATGGGTTTTCTGCAGTCAGGCGGGTCCTCGGTCGGCCGAATTCCAAAGTCTAGGTCCGGCGTCGGTTGTCGTCGCTTTCTTTCCTGACGTCAGTGCGACAGGGGTATATAAGACACAGCCGACGCCATATTCTTCAGTCTTTTTTGCCGCGTGGTGCCCGAAGCAGAAGCAGTTCGCAAATGCTGGTCGGCCAGCTCCTGAAATTACGAATAATTGGAAACTGAAGTCTTCTTTAAAGCTAAGTACCCCGTTGGGGAAACTTTTCTTGCCTCAGACCGATGTCAGACAAAGTTAACAATTGTATTTCTTGTGGGAAGCAAATACCGCATAAGGATTTCCATTCCCTCTGCATACCTTGTTTAGGCCCAGACCACGACGTCTCAGCCTGTCGCTTTTGCGCTACTTTCAATAAACGCGCTATTAAGCGTCGGGTGGAGTTCGCCCAGCACTTTTTTGGTAAAACCTTCGATTATAAAATGTCGTCGGATACTCCGACTAAAAAAACGCAAGGACAAAGACCGACACGCGAGGCCCGTGGTCTCCACCGACACCACGCCAAAACCGGCTACACGTGGTCCGGTTCTCAGCGAGGCGCCTACACAGCTCCTGACTACCGACGACACTTCTTTGGCGGTGTCCTCTGTAACCGAGACCGCAGGTACCTCGGCCCATACCCAGACTACAACCACCGAAGCCACTGTGAGTGTTGAGCCTCCTAATGTGGATAGGTCCACTTCCACCCATGGTGTTTTTAGACCCTCATCTTCCTTCTCCATTAAGGCCTTTACTAAGTCCAAATCAGCCATGCATCCCAAGAGGCCTGTTGCACAGGGCCCATCTCCAGGCCCCATGCCTAAAAAGCAGATGCTAAAAATGGCTGAGGATTTAATTACTCTTATCAGGGGTTCCCAGCCCCCTCCAGACAAGAGACCCCGAGTGGAGGAAGCTTCTCTCTTCTGACCAGGATTCCATTTTTCAGAACATTCTGATGAAGAGGAACACTTGACTCCCCTTTTGAAGATTTGGATGCTGAGCAGTCCATTCCTTCTGTATCTCCCCAGAGGATTTCTCTTTGGGGAAACCTTGCACACCTTGAGGGAACACTTCCATTGGGAAGGCCAAGACTTTTCTGATTCCAAGAAAAGACTTAGGGAATTTCTTTGTTACCTCAGCACAGACCTCTGGCGATACCTCCTGTCTTGGACATACTTGATGATGTTTACTCGGAGGCTTGCCTAAATCCGGATTCCTGCCTCCTGCCGCAGTCAAGCCTGATAGGTACTACAGAGTTCCTACCTCTCACCAATTTCTTTACAAAAGCCATAATGCTGACCCTGAAACCATTTCTCAAGGCCCCAAGGGAATGAAGGCCTCTACTGCTAAGAATCCACTACCTTCAAAGAGAGTCTAGATCCTTAGAAAGGTGGGGAAAAAGGTATATACCTCGCCACCATAGCCATGAGGGTCTTAAATTGTCAGTTCCATATGCTTAAATATCAGCAGTTTCTGTTATCACAATTAAGAAATAAAATGTCTCAACCTGAACAACCAGATTTGAAGGAGTTGCAGGATATGATGCATAGTGCAGAACAAGTGGGTAAACACACCTTACAATGTGGCTATGATGCCCTAGAGACCTCAAGTAGAGCTGCTGTGACAGGATCAGTCATTCGTAGACATGCCTGGCTTAGAGAACAAACCTTGCCTGACCATGTTAAAGCTAAGCTACTAGATGCTTCTTTACAAAAGGATGTACTATTTGGTACTAATGCTGAGGAGATACTACGGAAAATGGAAGAAAAAGCTAAATCTATGCAAACTGTTAAAGCTTTTCTACAGGTTCAACCACCACGTTTTAGCAGAAATTGGCCTGCAAAGAACTGGTCCTTTCCAGCCACGGACAAGCCACAAAGAGGTAGATACAGGCGCACAAGGGGCAGAGGACAACTTCAAGGATCATATAGAGGCAGACAATGGCAAACTCCAGCAACAAGAGGTGGCGAAGACAGTGCACAGCAATACAGGAAACAAACCCAATGACTTCCCCCTTTCCATGCCAAGCAAGTCTCAACTGGCAGCACCCTTGGGAGGAAAGCAGGCATTATTTACAAGAAATTGGCATATTATCACAACAGACAAATGGATCCTGGACATTATAAACAGAGGCTACAAATTTCACTTTCACACTCTTCCAAAAATGAGAGGCATGCCGAACCTGCCACACAATCAAAGGGCAGAGGCTCAAATACAAATTTCAAAGCTTATGGCCATGAAAGCTATTCAAGAGGTACCTACTCACGAACAAGGTCAAGGTTTTTATTCCAGGCTTTTTCTGGTACCAAGGAAAGGAACTGACTGGAGACCCATTTTGGACTTCTCCATCCTAAACACATTTCTACTCGTACCAAAATTCAAGATGCTCACATTACAGCAGCTTCTTCCCATGCTGGGCAAGGAGTTTTGGCTGGTAACATTGGACCTCAAGGAGGCATACCTGCATGTCCCAATCAAAGCTGCAGAAGATACCTCAGATTTCTTGCAGGTTCAATCCACTATCAATTCTCTGCATTGCCCTTTGGCTTATCTACTGCGCCCAGAGTATTCACGAAATGCCTGGCATCAGTAATTGCCTACTGCAGACTTCAAGGGATACAAATTTACCCTTATTTGAATGACTGCCTGATCCAAGCGGACAACAAGCACCTACTTCTGGAACATCTGGCTTATGTAACACGGTTATTGAATTCTCTGGGATACACAGTCAACAAGGAGAAATCCAGGCTAACACCATCTCAGAAAATAACTTTCCTGGGTGCCAACTTGGACACAAACACCCAGATGGCCTATCTTACGCCAGAAAAACAAGGGTAACTAACTCATTACTTCAAAATACTAGCAAATTGTACCAGGCTCACTGCAAGGAAAATCCTGCAGGCTCTGGGCTTCATGGTATCTTGCATTCTTCTAATCCCATGTGCAAAGTTGCATATGAGGAAACTTCAATGGTACCTAAAAACCTATGGTCTCAACACAGCCACAGTTTGGAAACAATAATACCAATAATTCCATGTTTGCAAAAGGAATTTCTATGGTGGGCCCAAGCATGCCAAACAAACACAGGTCTTCCATTCTGCAAGCCTCAAGCAAATCAAGTCATCACAACAGACGCCTCAGACTACGCCTGGGGGGCGCACATGACAGACAGGTGCATTCAGGGCAAATGGTCCCAAAAGGAAAAGCACCTTCACATCAATCAAAAAGAAATGCTAGCAGTGATAAATGCAATTACAATTTTCAAGGACCTCCTGCATCCAGGACAATTATTGATAAGAACAGACAACACCACAGTAATGTGGTACATAAACAAACAAGGTGGAACACATTCATACTCCCTGTGCAGGCTAGCCATGTCGCTTTGGAACTTGGCTCTGGAATGGCAAATCGAACTTCAAGCACAGTACTTGCCAGGATTGGAAAACACGCTGGCAGACAATCTAAGCAGAAATATGACAGATCCACACGAATGGAAGTTACATCCTCAAGTGTTTACAAAGATAATCCAAGCGTGGGGAAGACCAGACATAGATCTCTTCGCCTCCCACAGGAACCATCAATTGAAAAAGTTCTGTTCAAGGACCTTTCATCCAAAGGCCTGGAGAGTGGACGCCCTTTCTTTCAGTTGGGCAACATGGACAGTTTACGCTTTCCCACCTTTGCCTCTTCTGCCCAAGGTGCTCTTGAAAGCAAGAGCAGACAGACCGAAGATGATACTGATTGCCCCAGACTGGCCAAGACAACACTGGTACCCACTCCTGAGGAGTCTAACACATACTCCTCCCTGGACCCTACCTGTAATGCCTCTTCTACTGACTCAGCACAGCTACAAAACTCTTCACAGTCAGCTGAAAACTCTCAATCTGGCTGCATGGAAAATTCCTTAACACCACAACAGACCCTACTCTCCAAAGAGGTGCAGGATGTCATTTTGGAGGCCAGAAGGCCATCTACTAGAAAGGCTTACTCCACAAAATGGAAACGTTTTTGCACTTGGAATGAGAAAAAAGGCCAGGATCCTAGAAAACTGAATTTGCCTCAGATATTACAGTATCTAGCTGAGCTGTTGAACAGTGGACTTTCATTTTCCTCCATCAAAATTCATGCCTCAGCCATTTCTGCTGAATACAACACTGATCCACCCTTATTCTCTCACCCACTTTTAAGACAGTTCCTCAGAGGAGCTAAGAATATAAGACATCCAAGGAAACAGCCAATACCAGCCTGGGATCTTAACTACATTCTAGAAAAATTAACATTACCTCCCTTTGAACCAGCTGCCTCTACAGATTTGCAATATTTGTCCTGGAAAACAGCCTTCCTTCTGGCCATTACCTCAGCTCGTAGGGTTTCGGAACTACAAGCCCTCATGGCTGTGCAGCCCTTTCTCATCTTCCATCAGGACAGGGTTTCCCTACGAACCAACCCTTCATTTATGCCTAAGGTAGTATCCAGGGTAGCTTTAAATCAGGCCATACACTTACCTACCTTTTACCCCAATCCTCAAAACAAAGGGGAAAGGCTGCTACATTCCTTAGACATCCATAGACAGCTACGTTACTATTTGGACAGAACACAGCCCTTCAGGAAATCAGAACAACTTTTTGTGTCCTATGCTGTAGGAGCTCAAGGGAAGCCAATTTCCAAACAGACAATTTCAAAATGGATAGGCCATTGCATATGGTTTTGTTACTCCTTTCATGGCAAACCTGTTCCTACAGGCATCAGATCCCATTCCACAAGGGCCACAGCTACCTCTACAGCCTTCCTCAGAGGAGTCCCTACCAAAGATATTTTGGAGGCAGCCACTTGGAGTTCTGTGCATACCTTCACAAAACACTACCACCTGCCTTTATATTCCAAAACTAGAGCAGGCTTTGCCACTGCTGTGTTGCAGGGCATTCTGGCTGCTCCCAGTTCCACCTAGTGCCTACCACCCTGTGCGTAGCTTTGGGATTCTACCCATCTGTGATTGCTGCAGCTGTATGCACGATGAACATAGTACAGTTTTGTACCTACCATAAATGTAGATGTTCGAGTGCTAATACAGCTGCAGTACAGGTTTCCCTCCCTCCTTCCCCTCTTGGTAAAGGCCTAGTGGCTAACACCTCCTCATACAACCTAATTTGGGTTATCCTTCTATGGTGTATTTGCTTGCAAATACTGATTTTTAATTATATTGCATTGCTTGACTATATATGTATATATATAATTTATGTATTGCCTTCCTTCTGGGGGCACCTGACATCTGGGACAAGAAAGACTGAAGACTATGGCGTCTGCTGTGTCTTATATTCCCCTGTCGCATTGACGTCAGGAAAGAAAGCGACGACAACCGACGCCGGACCTAGACTTTGGAATTTGGCCGACCGAGGACCCGCCTGACGGCAGAAAACCCATCTGTGATTACTGCAGCTGTATTAGCACTCGAACATCTACATTTATGGTAGGTACAAAACTGTACTTTTCTCTATTTGGGCGGAACGTCAAAACTTGGATCCCTTCACAGCTCCTTTACCTGCTGTGTTAGACTTCTATTCGACCAGGGAGCTAGCTGTTCCACTGTCAAGGTGCAACTAGCTGCTATCTCTCACTATCATGTTGGACAGGATCTGCGTCCCTTGATCACTTCAAAACTGTGCAAGACCTTTCTGAAGGGCACCTTCTTACTCAGACCTCCGGTAAAGGAAGTGGTACCTCCGTGGGATTTGACATTAGTGCTTCAGGCTTTGACAGCTTCCCCCTTTGAGCCTGCAGCTTCAGTGGATCTCAAGTATTTGTCTTGGAAGACGGCCTTTCTCGTCGCCATCACCTCGGCTAGAAGAGTTTCTGAAATTCAAGCCCTTTGTGTGAAACCCCCGTATCTAACCATCCACAAGGATGGAGTTTACCTCAGGACCAATCCCTCCTTTCTCCCTAAGGTTGCTTCCGAATCGAATATCAGTCAGTCCATTAACCTGCCAGTTTTCTTTCCTAATTACCAAAACAAAGGAGAATACAAACTACACTCTTTGGATGTGCATAGACAACTTCTATTTTATATTCACAGGACATCTGGTCACAGGCATTCCGACCAGTTGTTCGTCTCCTTTGCCAAAATTAATTCGGGTAAATCGGTATCTAAAGTCACATTGTCTCGATGGATCTCGCAATGCATTCTTTTGGCTTATGAAAGTTCTGGTAGGCCCGCGCCTCAGGGAGTCCGTGCCCACTCTACCCGATCTATGTCTACCTCTGCTGCTTTTAGATCCAGGGTATCCTTAGATAATATTTGTTCAGCTGCCACTTGGGCCTCATCTCATACCTTTATCAACCATTATAAGCTGGATATTATCTCCAGAGGGAGAGCATCCTTTGGCTCTGCAGTGCTCTGGAACATCCTTCCATGATGGCCGCCCACGGTTCAGGTAGCTGGGGACGCTGTCCCATAGGTTGCAGCACAAATGAAGTTAGCTACTTCAGATTAAGAAGTTATGTACTCACCATAACGTTCCATCTGAGTAGATAAACTTCATTTGTCAGCAACCGTCCCCCCCTCCTTCCCCCTGACCTTCGATTGTTCACATTTGTTGTCTTAAGAGATAATCTTTGAAATTGATAAATGTGTAGCAGTTGCTGCTTGGGGGCAAACTTGATCTGAGGTCAGTCAGGGTTGGCAGGGGTTTATGGGTAGGGGGAGGAGCTAGGAGCTCGGATCTAAGCTGTTGAAAACTGCCGGCTCGGATCCGAAGTCCGATCTGATACCCACAGGTTGCTGACAAATGAAGTTTATCTACTCAGATGGAATGTTATGGTGAGTACATAACTTCTTAAGTGTGTTGTCATATATTTGTCTGTTGTTCATAAAGCCTAGTTGCTCAGAAGATATAATGTGAGGTAGAATTTATTTGATTCTACTAGCTAGTATTGTAGAAAGAATTTTAATATCAATATTTATGAGTGCTATTGGTCTGTAATTATTTGGGTTTGATGCATCAGATTTGGGTTTTGGTATAAATATAGTTTTTGAGTTATTGATGTACAGGTCTTTGGTACCATACTTTATTATGTATCTGTATACTTTCAGTAGTATAGGAGCTAACTGTTTCTTTAAAGTCTTGTAAAATTCTGCCACATAACCATCAGGCCCTGGTGATTTACCTGGTTTCAACTTATTTACAGCAGCAATGATTTCTTCTACACTTAAGGAAGCTTTAAGATTATTTATTTGTGTCTCATTCAGTACTGGAAATTGTAACTCTTCGGTAAATTGATGAAATAATGACTCATTAAACTGGTCTTGGGGGCCATATAGTTTTTGGTACATCTCTTAAAAGCTGCAATGATCTCTTCATCTGTCTCTAAAGTTTTGTTATTATAATTTAGTTGCTTTATTTTGGTAGGAGGATTCTTAATGTTTATGATTCTTGCCAGCGCTTTTGAGGGCGATTGAGCCCATTCGGCATATTTGTGGAGGAGTTTAATTTCATTGATTGAGTACCATTGTGTTTGAATTTCATGTAGTTGTCCTTGTAGTGTAACCATTTGACTTTCAACTATTGGTGAATAATTTACTTGCAGTTTTGACTCTATATTTTTTAATTTTGATTCTATTAATATGACTTTTTCTCTGTTTAATTTTTTTATAGAAAGCAGCTTTTTGAATTAATATACCCCTAATAGTGGCTTTTGTAGCTTGCCATTGAATGTCGTACTGTACTACTTCTAGGTTATTATAAGTTTGGGTAAGAATGTCTATGATATTTTGTGAAACATCTTTAAGCTTTAGTAAGTTAGTGTTTAACGTCCAGTTCATAAGTGTTT
This sequence comes from Protopterus annectens, assembly GCF_019279795.1. Taxonomy (NCBI): domain Eukaryota; kingdom Metazoa; phylum Chordata; order Ceratodontiformes; family Protopteridae; genus Protopterus; species Protopterus annectens. Next base: position 352,816,244 of record NC_056738.1, read on the forward strand.
GGGGTTCTTGCACTGAGCTCCCCAGCTTTAGTGTAATATTTATCTTAATGCATGATCCGATATTGTCCTAGGTTCACTATTGTATGTGACCTGTATTATTTAATAAGATTTCAGATATTAAAAATACATCTATCCTAGACCAAGACTTGTGATATGGTGAATAAGAAGTGAATTTACTAGTAGTTATACTATTTCTATAGTTTTCAAATGGGTCAACTAACTTAAAATCTTCCATTATTTCAGCTATTAGTGTAGTAAGCTGAACCGATTGCTTGTTATTCTTATTTGTCCTATCAAGTTCTGGATTCATTAACATATTCCTGTCACCTCCTATGATATAGAAGTAATTAGGATAGTTCTCTAAGATTCAGTATATCTTGTATAGATAAGTTATTTGATGCAAACATGGGGCATAAACATTCAGGACTAAGACAGATTTTTTAAACGGTGGCCATTCGCAAGTAAAATAACACCATCTACCATTTGGGTCACAGCTACCTTTCCATATATTACCATCAAAAGATTTTTTAACTTCTATGGCAACTCCCCTAGAAGCCGTACTGTCACCAGCAGCAACAGTATATTTCACCCATTTTTTTTTTTGTATCTTTCTCCCATTGCTCTTTCAACATATGCGTTTCTTGTATGAAAGTTATCTCTGCCTTAGATTTAAAAATTAAGTGCATTAATAGATTCTTTTTTTTTTCTTATCTTGTAAGCCCTTTACATTCCATGAATCCACAGAGATCATCTAAAGGGTATAATGCACAGCTTGCTGGCTTTCAGAATAAGTGGATATATATATAGGGACAAAGTAACATTTCAAAATTATTAGAATTTTTTGTACATGTCAATGGTGTGGATATAAGTGTGACATCACTCCCTTTAAACCCCCCCCCCCATGCATACCCACACTAGCCTACTACCTGAAAGAGAGGTAAAAGGAATATTAACAACTATAATACAAAAGGTTTCTGTCATTCTAAATCCCAGCAATAAAACATCATACATAACAGCATGCCCACACAAATCATGTATAAAAGATATGCATTCTAACCCTTTGTTCATTTGAAAATAAGTAAGCTGAGCATATTAAATATTTTAATAAAATGTTATAAAATATACTATATTGTTAAACAGCCATAATAGATGGAATGCACCAGGAAAACAAAATTACATATGTTTACATGAAGTGGTGGTGTAATAATTTATAATTTTAGTTCCCTCTTTTTAAGCACTGGTAATAAGGAGAGGTTATCGTTAATGCCTTAACTGCATTCAACCTCATTTGCCATTGTAATTCGTCTAATTCTATGTTCATTTTCCACCAACCACCTCTAGGATGCTTGGGGACCACCTCTAAAATACCGAGTTTGAATTTAGAAAAATGTGGGCATTCAGTACTGTGCCTAAATAGGGTATTACTAGTGTTGGCTCTCTGTATAGCATATACATGTTCATATGTTATTTTTTTTAAAAAGTCTTTCTGTCTTACCAACATAGTAATGCCCACATCCAACACATATCCCAATGTATAGAACACCTCTTGTGTTACAATTACACTTTTGCAACCTAATTTCAAAGGGTATACCTTCTAAAACAAGGGTGTTATGCTTTAATATGTACTGACATTGGTTGCAGGCTCCACAACTAGTGGTCCCTTTGTTGGGTACAATATCTCTAATAATGCTTTGTTCAAACAGTGATTTACAATTCTTACCCGTCTTGTAAATAAATTTAGGCTCCCCACCTACATATTTCATAACCTCCACATTTCCCTTAAAAATAGTCCAATTCCTGACCACTATTTCTTTGACTACCTTACTATTTGATGCATACGGAATCACCATCCCATTTTTGCAGAATGCCCTTCCTTATCGGCTTTGTTGGACATCTCCCTACTACCCAGTAATGGCTTAAACTTTGTCCCCCAACCTCTCTTTAGTTCACCACTAATATCAGCTATTAGTTTTTTAGGGTACCCCTTTCTATACACATTGAACTGATTTTGGTTACTTCCATTTCAAATAATTCAAACTCAAACTCGGAGCACATATGTGCTGCCCTGACTAATTGCCCCTTTTATACATTTCTCTTGGTGTAACCAGGTTGACAACTCTGAAAATCTAAGTAATTATAAGAAAAAGTGTCTTTTCTATATATTATTGTAATGATTTTTCTCCTTATATTGTCCTTACTAAGGGTGATGTCCAAATAATTTATGGCCTCGTTGTTGAAATTACCCATAAACTTAAGAAAGGATGGGGTTTTGTTAATATATTCTAAAAAAGATTCATTATTCTCTTCCTTTTTTTTCCAAATTATAAAGATGTCATCCAAAAAAATGGAAGTAACTTAGCCATTTGTCAAAGAAATTGCTGTTAAATATATATTTGGCTTCCCATGCATATAATATTAGGTTAGTAAACATGGGTGCACAACTTGCACCCATAACTACACCCTTGAGTTGTTTAAAATAATCTCCTTCAAAGGTGAAGTATTTATTAGCCAGAATCACTTCCATGGCCAAAATAATAAATCTAATCCAGGTTTCATCTAACCTGGTAAAACTTAGTATTGCTTCTTCAAATAATTGTATACCTTCCTGATGGAGGATGGATGTAAATAAATTAACAATATTGATCGTAGTAAAACCCACCTGTTCACTGTACCATCCATGTTCTGTTTTTGATAAGAGGTCCCATGAATCCTTGAGCATATAGTCAATCGGTGCTGCAGCATTTTTCACTGCCCTGTCTATAAATACCCCTAAAGAATATGTAGGGCCATTCTGTGCAGATATTCTAAAGGGGGGATGTTCTATATTTTTATGGACCTTGGGTATGCTAAAAGCCACCGGTATATGTTCACTCTTTAAAAATTCAAATACTTCTTCCGAAATAACTTCTTGAAACAAGAGTCCTCCAAAAGTAGTTGAATTTTTCTATGAGCTATATATATTTCTTTCTTGGAAACCTCATATTTGTCAATGTCATAAAAAATCTCAGGTAGTGAATTTATATAGTCCATTTTGTTGAATAATACAACCCCCCAAATCAGGCTTCATGACTCTTAATTCATCATTGTCGTGAAACATTCTAATAAGCTCACTTTCTTCTTTTGTAAGGTTGTAATATTTCTTTGACATCCTATTGTTATTGCTACTATACATTGAAGAGTTTAAATCCATAGAGCATGCCCCTTCAAATGCCGATATTGTCAGGTGCATAGAGGGGTTGATACAACTTTTTCGTTAAATTTATCCCAGTGTTCACATTGGATGGAATATTCTTATCTTTAAAAAACACTTTCAAATTTAACCTCATAGTAAACCGTTTTAATTCAGTCATAGCATCTACCAAACTGGCCTTAAATCAGGGTACAAACTTAAACCCTTTACTTAAGGTAAAAAAGCTTTATCTACCTTTAAGTCAGTGTAATTAAATATCTCAAAACTGCCATACTTAAAAACCCTTCCTTCCTTAATATTTTCCTCCACAGAACTCACTTCAGGGTTTAATTCATTATTTAATTTGTAAACCTCGATCCTCTCTCATCCCCTTGGGGTCCGGGGTTGTTGAAAAAAAAATCCTTTGTCGATTTTTATTTTCCAACCCTTACGACCTTCTTAAGGGTGGGTATTCTCTTTCATACTCATCCATCTCCTCATCAAATCTACTGTTATTTCTCACTTCATATTCCTGTTCGAAATGTGACCAACTATTGTCATGCCCTGCATCATTTTGTTCAAAATATACATTTGGTAAAATATATGCTGTTTTTTTATTATATTCACTTCCATCCCTGGCCATTTTTTTCTTTTTCCTCTCATCATCCCCTGTAACATAATTTTCAACTTTTTAACCACACTATCATATCTAACAACATTGTGTTCAAATAATAAATCATTCATGATTTCATCATTAAGTACATTCAATTCATCTAATAATACATTTATTTTTACATTGTTCTTTATAATAAATGACATTAGTTCATAGCCAAATCTGTCAAACATTTATAAGCTCGTCTGTTTCCACAGATCCTGCCTTCAAACCATTTGGAAATTTATAAAGTCTTAGTCCCTTAGGGACCCTTTTATTTTTAAGGCTCTCAGTTAACTACAAATTATCACATTGCAGCCCTTTCATTTTAAAAAGTTTACTTTCAAATTACTTCATTTTATAATCAAAAGTTTTAGGCACTTGCCTGTTACTGCTCACATTCTCCTTACTAGAAAAACAAATGTCCATTGTGTCCCATTTTTCAAAATTAAAACTATCTTTGTTACAAAGTTCCAAATCCACTTGACGTCCTCCAGGCACGATGTTCACCTCAGGCCTTCCCCTGCGATCAAGTGGTGACTCAGAAAAGTCTCCTTGATTAGTTAGCACTTCAAAAATACATTGGGCCGCAAAGGCCCAATTGGATTACACCAAGAGAAATATATACAAGGGGCAATTAGTCAGGGCAGCACGTATGGGCGCCGAGTTTGAATTATTTGAAATGGAAGTAACCAGAATCAGTTCTATGTGTATAGAAAGGGGTACCCTAAAAAACTAATAGTTGATATTGGTGGTGAACTTAAAAGAGGTTGGGGACAAAGTTTAAGCCATTATTGGGTAGTAGGGAGATGTCCAACAAAGCCGATAAGGAAGGGCATTCTGCAAAAATGGGGATGGTGATTCCGTATGCATCAAATAGTAAGGTAGTCAAAAGGAATAGTGGTCAGGAATTGGACTGTTTTAAGGGCAATGTGGAGGTTATGAAGTATGTTGGTGGGGAGCCCAAATTTATTTACAAGACCGGTAAGAATTGTTTGAACAAAGCATTATTAGAGATATTGTACCTAATAAAAGACCACTGGTTGTGGAGCCTGCAACCAATCTCAGTACATATTAAGGCATAACACCCTTGTTTTAGAAGGTATACCCTTTGAAATTAGGTTGCAAAAGGGTAATTGTAACATGAGAGGTGTTGTATACATCGGGATATGTGTTGGATGTGGGCATTACTATGGTGGTAAGACAGAAAGACTTTTTAAAAAAATAATATATGAACATGTATATGCTATACAGAGAGCAAACACTAGTAATGCCCTATTTAGACACAGTACTGAATGCCCAAATTTTCCTAAATTCAAATTTGGTGTTTTAGAGGTGGTCCCCAAGCACCCTAGAGGTGATTTGGTGGGAACTGAACTTAGAATTAGCTAAATTACAATGGCAAATTATGTTGAATGAGTTGAGGCACCTGGCATCAACGATAATATCTCCTTATTACCAGTGCTTAAAAAGAGGGCACTAAAATTATAAATTATTACAACACCACCTCATTTGTTTTCCTGGTGCATCTCATCTATTATGGCTATTTAACAATATAATATATTTTATTAATCATTTCAACATTGTGTTATTTTATTTTTACATCTTAACAGCATATGCTTCTTTTATTAGGATTTTAGTAATATTTTATAGTAACATACTTTTTAAGTGATTATTTACTTTCTGCATTCAAATTTGTGTGTGATGTTTCTTGTAAAAATCACTGGTCATTTTAAATGTTGCTACGGGTGTAACAACTAGTTAATTGACTCAGTATAAAAGAAAGGTTCTGAAGGGTAATGGCTGTTCTGAAGAAGTCCCCTTGCTTGTTGTTGAGGGACGAAAACGCTTAAGTCTTTTTATTTTTTGTGATTTAGTCATTAAACTTAGCTGTTCAAATGATCTGGTTTTAAAGTTTTGCATTTTGGAAGCATGAATTCGACTTGACTCTGTGGGAACTACACAAGAGGTTTTGCTGTTTTATGAGCGTTTCCATTTACCTCTTTGTTTGCTAATGAAAAAACACAATCCAAGTCCAAACCAAAGTAACAGGTCTTCAGCAACTCAAAAGACTTGGATTGTGTTTTTTCATTGGATGGGCTTGGATTGTGTTTTTTTCATTGGAATTCTGACTGCTTTTCATCCGTCTTTTGATTTGCTGAAGACCTGATGTTCATCGTGTTACCCTGCTGCAGTCATCACACTTGGGTTATCCTGCCGTCAGGTGGTCCCGCAGTCGGCCAGAGTTCCAAAGTCTTGTTCCGGCGTCAGTTGCTGTCGCTTCTTCCCTGACGTCAGTGCGCCAGGGGTATATAAGAGGCATCCGACGCCATTTTCTTCAGTCTTTCTTGCTGCGCGGTGCCCGAAGCAGAAGCAGTTTGCAAGTGCCGGTTGGCCGACACCTGAGAATTTCTAATCGAATTTCAGTGCAAAGTCTTCAATAAAGCTAAGTACCCCGTTGGGGAAACTTTTCTTGCCTCAGTCCGATGTCAGAAAAAGTTAACAATTGCATTTCTTGTGGGAAGTAAATACCTCATAAGGACTTCCATTCTTATTGTATTCCTTGCCTAGGCCAGACCACGACGTCACTGGTTGTCGGTTTTGTTAGGTTCAATAAACTAACTATCAAGCGTTGTTTTGATTTCGCTCGACACTACTTTGGTAGGAAATTTAATTATACCATGCCGTCGGAGCAACCGATGACCGGCATGCATAAAAAACGCAAAGATAAGGACAGGCAGCCAAGAACCAAGCCAAACTCCGAGGCCTCTGCTGGGCCTGTCTCTGGTTCTCCGGTTTTCAGTGAGGTGTCTACGCAGCCCCTGACTACCACAGAATTGGAACCCCAGACAGCTTTGGATTCTCAAACGGAGAGTGCTAGGCCGATGCTGCCATCTTCATTAGGCCCTTCCGACACCAGAGCAGAAGGAGATCCCAGTGCAGTAGAAACACCTTCGGTTGCAGAAGGTGTCTTCAGACCAACTACACTCAGCATTAAATCTTATGCTAAGCTTAAAACTCCATTAAAACCTAAAAAGACTGTACATCAGTCTCCAGTTCAAGGCCCCATGCCTAAGAAACAGATGCTTAAGATGGCTGAAGACTTGATTACCCTAATCAGGGGTTCCCATTCCCCTCCAGACAAAAGGCCAAGACAAGAGGAGGATTATGCTTTCTCTGACCAGGTTTCAGTTTCCTCAGATTCTTCTGAGGAACAAGATTACTCCTTTCCCCCATATGAAGACTCTGATGCTGAAGACTCTATTCCCTCAGCATCTCCCCCTGAAGACTATTCCTTTGGGGAAACCTTGCGTACCATGAGGGAACATTTCCACTGGGAAGGCCAGGACTACTCTGATTCAAAGAAAAGGCTCCGAGAGTTCCTTTTACTTCCCCAGCACAGACCACTTGCTATCCCTCCAGTTTTAGACATTGTGGATGATGTTTACTTAGAAACTAGTCTAAATCCAGACTCTCTACCTCCTGCTCCAGCCAAACCAGACAGATACTACAGAGTACCTGACTCGCACAAATTCCTTTATAAAAGCCCTGTTGCTGACCCAGAAACAATTTCCCAGGGTCCCAAAGGGGCTAAGGCTTCCATGGCTAAATATCCTGTACCCTCTGAAAGGGACTCCAGAGCACTAGATAGGTGGGGAAAGAAGGTATACACCTCAGCTACTCTAGCTATGAGAGCATTAAATTGTCAGTTTCACATGCTGAAATATCAGCAATTCCTAATGTCTCAATTAAAACAAAAGATGAGCATGCATTCTGAACAGTCTGAATTCAAGGAAATGCAGGATCTGTTGCATGCAGCTGAACAGGTGGGCAAACATACTTTACAATGTGGATTTGATTCATTGGAAGCTTCCTGTAGAGCAGCTGTGACTGGGTCTGTCATACGCAGACATGCTTGGTTAAAAGAACAAGCCCTGCCTGATCATGTTAAAGCAAAATTATTGGATGCACCTTTACAGCAGGATGTCTTATTTGGTGTCAAAGTAGAAGAGGTTTTAAAGAAAATGGAGGATAGGGCAAAGTCTATGCAGATGGTCAAGGATTTTTTACAGGTACAACCCCCTCGTTTCAGCAGAAATTGGCCAACAAAAAATTGGTCCTTTCCAGCTTCTGACAGACCACAGAGGGGCAAATACAGACACCCAAGGGGCAGAGGTCAGTCACAAGGCCCTTACAAACCTCGCCAATGGGGTGCCGCTACCCAGAAAGGAGGAGAAGATAGGCCCCAAGCTACCAGAAGACAAACACAATGACTTAACCCTCAAACTGCCAAGCAAATCTCTCTTGGCAGCTCCCTTGGGAGGAAAACTTGCACTTTTTGCAGACAACTGGCACATCATCACAAAAGACAAATGGGTCCTAGACATTGTCTCACAAGGATACAGATTCCATTTTCACACCTTACCAAGGATAAAAGGAATGCCAAACCTGCCACCAAATCAATGGGCAGAGGCACAAAAACAAATTACAGCTCTCATGGACATGAGAGCCATTCAACAGGTACCTACACAGGAGCAAGGACAAGGATTTTACTCAAGACCCTTTCTAGTCCCCAGAAAGGACAAAGCATGGAGACCCATTCTGGACCTTTCAATTCTAAACACCCATTTGCTAGTACCCAAATTCAAGATGCTAACACTACAGCAGCTTCTTCCCATGTTGGGCAAGAAGGCTTGGCTAGTAACGTTGGACCTCAAGGAGGCATACCTGCATGTCCCTATCAGACAAAATTGCAGAAGATACCTCCGTTTCATTGCAGGTTCAACCCATTATCAATTCTCTGCACTGCCCTTTGGCTTATCTACTGCGCCCAGGGTCTTCACAAAATGCCTGGCACCAGTAATTGCATACTGCAGACAAAAAGGAATTCAAATATACCCATACCTGGACGACTGCCTTATTCAAGCAGAAAGCAAGGACATTCTTTTACAACATCAGGCGTTTGTCAAACACCTTCTAAATTGCCTAGGGTGCACAGTAAACGAAAAGAAATCAAAACTAGTGCCCTCACAGAACATAATATTCCTGGGTGCCAGCTTGAATACAACGGCCCAGATGGCTTATCTCACGCCAGACAAGCAACAACAACTGACTCAGTACTTCAAAATAATGGCAACAAAGTTCCAACTCCCTGCAAGAAAAATTCTACAGGCCTTGGGATTCATGGCATCTTGCATACTACTAATACCATTTGCAAAACTGCATATGAGGAAATTACAATGGTACCTGAAAAGCGTTTGGACTCAACACAGCTTGGAAACAATGATACAACTCATTCCCTGCCTTCAACAGGTGTTTCTATGGTGGGCACAGGCATGTCACCTCAACAAGGGTCAGCCTTTTACCTTACCCACAGCCAGGCAAACTATAACAACAGATGCATCGGACTATGCCTGGGGAGCACACATGGCAGGACAGTGCATTCAAGGCAAATGGACTACAGATCAAAGGCATCTACACATCAATCAAAAAGAAATGCTAGCTGTACAGAATGCCCTAACAGCTTTCAAGGACCTCTTACACCCAGGACAACTAATAATAAAGACAGACAATACCACAGTAATGTGGTACATAAGCAAGGGGGTACACACTCCTACCCTCTATGCAGTCAAGCAATGACCTTCCTGCCAGGAAAGAAAAACACATTGGCAGATGACCTAAGCAAAAACATCATGGATCCCCACGAGTGGAAATTGGATCCACAAGTATTTGCAATGATAACTCAAAAATGGGGACGCCCAGACATAGATCTGTTTGCCAACCCCCAAAACTACCAACTTCAAACATTTTGAACAAGGACATTACCACCCACAAGCTTGGAAAGTGGACGCCCTCACATTCAGTTGGAAAACATTGACACTGTATGCCTTCCCTCCACTGCCTCTTCTAGCAAAGGTGCTGCTGAAAGTCAGATTAGAGAGGCCACAAATGATACTCATTGCTCCAGACTGGCCACGCCAGCACTGGTATCCAATACTAAGGAACATGGCCCACCATGGATTTTACCACAAATTCCTCACCTGCTCACCCAGCCAAGACAGTCAGATTCTACACAGCCAGCTCAAGACTTTAAATCTGGCTGCATGGCAAATCACCTAAACAACCAGCCAACTCCTCTATCTAAAGCTGTTATGGATGTCATTCTGGAGGCCCAGGAGGCCCAGCACCAGGAAAGCCTATTCAGACAAATGGAAAAGATTTTGCGCCTGGAACCAGGCTAAAGGCCAAAATCCCCTTGATCCAGACATTCCTCAGATTCTACAATATTTAACTGAGATGTTGCACAAAGGACTTTCCTTTTCATCTATTAAGATCCACGCCTCAGCAATTTCAGCTCACTACAACACGGATCCTCCTTTATTTTCACATCCACTCCTAAGACAGTACCTCAGAGGGGCCAAGAACATAAGACCGCCCAGGAGAGCACCAACACCAACTTGGGATCTCAACTTTGTTCTGGAAAAGCTTACACTGCCGCCTTTTGAACCAGCTTTCTCAGCTGATTTAAAGTTTCTATCATGGAAAACTGTCCTGCTGCTAGCAATTACTTCAGCTAGAAGAGTCTCAGAGCTACAGGCACTAATGGCAGTGGAGCCTTTCCTCATTTTCCATCAAGACAGAGTCTCTCTACGAACTAACCCTTCCTTTTTGCCAAAGGTGGTATCAAGTGTGGCCCTAAACCAAACCATTCATTTACCCACCTTTTTCCCAAACCCTCCAAAACAAAGGAGAAAGACTCCTGCACTCCTTGGACATTCACAGGCAACTACGTTACTCTTTGGATAAAACTAAGGCTTTCAGAAAATCTGACCAGCTCTTTGTATCCTATGCTACAGCATCACAAGGAAAACCCATCTCAGAACAGACCATTTCAAAATGGATAGGACATTGTATATGTTTCTGCTACACTCATCATGAGAAACCGGTTCCTGATAGCATTAGGTCCCACTCCACCAGGGCTACACCTACATCTACAGCCTTTCTCAGGGGGTACCAACCAAGGATATTATGGAAGCTGCAACTTGGAGTTCAGTGCACACCTTCAACAAACACCATCACTTGCCTCTATACTCTAAGACTAGAGCTGGCTTTGCCACTGCAGTTTTGCAGGGCCTACTATCTTCTTTAAACCCTGTTTAACTCCACCACCCATCCTTAGCTTTGGGATTCAACCCAAGTGTGATGACTGCAGCAGAGTAACACGATGAACATAGTACAGTTTTGTACCTACCATAAATGTAGATGTTAGAGTGTTCACCGTGCTGCAGTCCAGGTTACCCTCCCTCCAGCCCCTCTGACCTAGCTGAACCTTTCTATGCCTTTCTATCCGATACAACCTTTGTGGTGTATTTGCTTTTAGCTGAAGGTATGCTTTGTATGTTCTTTACATGTTTTATTGGCAATATGTAGTAATCTCTTATTGGGGGGCACCTGACATCTGGGGCAAGAAAAACTGAAGAAAATGGCGTTGGATGCCTCTTGTATACCCCTGGCGCACTGACGTCAGGAAAGAAGCGACAGCAACAGACGCCGGACCAAGACTTTGGAACTCTGGCCGACTGCGGGACCGCCTGACGGCAGGATAACCCAAGTGTGATGACTGCAGCAGGGTAAACCCTCGAACATCTACATTTATGGTAGGTACAAAACTGTACTTTACTTTGGTTTGTACCTCTTTGTTTGCTGGTATGATGTACACAATTTAGTTTCCTCCCGATTTCTTCTTCTCCAATCTGACCTTCGGCTTTGGAGTCTTTGGGTCCGAGATTCCCGAGTGTTGAGGAGTCTGCGTAGATGGTCCCTTGCACCTCAACTTCGACCAGTACCTTCAGCTGTTTGGCTCAGATGTCGTCGGAGCGAACCAACTGTTGAGCCTTAGCTTCGGTGTATGCTGTCAGGGACTGGCGTCGACTGCGAGACTGTCTAAGTTGTCCCTTCCCTCCCGGGGCTTCGGCCCCAAGAAGCTTGGCTCCCCCTTTGGTGCCAGGGGCAGTGGTCAGGCAGTCTCCTGTTTCTGCTCTGCTTCCTAGGATCCATTCTCCTTTGGAGTTTGAAGTGGTGGAAAGGGTCCTCTCGGCTCCTTTGAGAGCCTTGACACTTCTCTTCCTCTGATTTCATCCTGGCTCCTTCTTTTTCTGGGCCAGAGTCTTCTGTCCTGCTCCCTCAGAGACAGCCTGCTGCCAGCCTGCCTCAGGAGGTTCCTATTCAGGAATTCCCTGAAGCTTCCGAGTCCTCCCCAGAGTTCTCCCTCGAAGAGGCTTCTCAGAGGCATATATGCAAAAGGAGGCACTTAGACTCCCCACCGGAGTCTCTCACTGATGATACAGACTTAGATTAAGGGGAAGGTTCTCCTGGTCACCCCCAATTGAGGCCTCCTCTGGGAACATCATGGAAATCGTTCGCCAAAGTGGTGGGTGTTAACTCCCAACCCTGACAAGTCTGTATTTCTGGAGGTGTTTGGCACAGGACCTTCTAGTTCCTGGATGCCCCCCCCACAGATCCTTTGGTAGACCTCATTTCTAGTAGGGCATGGAAGGAACCGGACATAGTAGAGCCCATCCCCAACCACCCGAACAAGGTGCTCAGTGCCCCATCGGACAAGCCCCATTGGTCTAAGGGGTCCCCAGTCGATGCCATGGTGGTTGTGTCAGCCACCAAGAAGGAGCTGGCTCGAGAGCTCCTCACTCCATCCTCCGGACAGGGAGTCTAAAGCGATGGACCATTTTGGGAAGTGAACCTATGCTTCAGTCACCTTTACTTTACATGCGCTGAATTATTTGGCCAGTGTTATCAGACTGCAGAGGGACCTGGTCAAGGAGGCCGCTGAGTCTGCCCCAGGGCCCATGTCGGCAGAGGAGAAGGTTTTCTCCTCCCACATGGCCACCCTAACTGCTGTTTCTAACATGTCCATGTGGATACTTTCTCATGTGACTGAGGGTGCCTCTAGGGCTGCCAGGACGGGCATGGCCATTAGGCGGCACACCTGTTTCCGGTTTTGTGATTTTTCAGAGCCCTTCAAGGCATCATTCACAAAAACTTCCTATGACAGTTCCAACTTATTTAGCAAAACTGTTCATGACATGTTGACCCAGAGTGAGAAAGACGGGAAGAACCTGTCTGCCGTCAGGATCTGCTTTTCTACTCCGCAAAGGTCCTGTTGAATTGGTGTGGAGTCAAGAAGATCTGATTTTGGAAGTCTCAGGGTTTTCCCCAGGAAGCTTGTGGTTTGTCTTCCCCCAAGGGCAGAGGGGGATATAATAGACGCTGCCTTAGTGGCAGAGGGGGTCCGAAGAACCAGGGGTGTTGGGATTTGTTCTCAGACCCTTTCAGTAATCCTGAGGGATTGCCCCGACTGCTCGTCTCTGGAGGCAGTCATGGGGGCATCTGTTGCTGCACCCTGCAGCCTGGGAGTCCATCACAAACGATTGTTGGGTGCTGCAAATCATTTCCAGAGGTTACACTGTCCCCTTTCTTCATCCTCCCTCTCTGGTTCAGATGTTGGAATTCATCAGGGCACAGTTGGATACTACACAGGGCAGGGTATTTCTGCCCTCAGACAGGTTATCATTTCTTCATCATGTACATTGCATTCTACAGACCCAGCTTCCTCAGCAAGTATGGTTCTTTGGGCATTGGGGTCCATGGCAGTCACAATCACCCTTCTCCCAACTGCATGCTTCCACATGAGGTTCTCCAGTGGACCTTAATGGTTCAGTGGTCCCTTTTTGATCTCCCCATGTCGCATCCTATTCAGTTGCCTTAAGTTTGCTGGAACTCTCTTCTATGGTGGCTTCAATCCCCAGTCCTTCTTCTGGGCCTCCCTTTTGTTCTTCCTTCCCCCATGATCACAGTGACCACTGACACCTCCCTGCTCGGGTGGGCATTGCATGGAAAGGATGGTCCAAGGCACGTGGTCTTCCCTGTAGACCAGTTTGCATATCAGTGTCCTGGAGATGAGGGTGGTGCTTTTGGCATTACAAGCTCTGCACGCCTCCCTCCCTGCCCGGACGATTGCCATCCAGATGTTCAATATGTCCGTAGTCTGGTACATAACAAACAGGGGGGAACCAGATCTTACCCCCTCTGTCGCGAGACCATGAGATTGTGGGAGTGGGCGATTTCCAACCGTTTTCTGGTGGCAACGCACATTCCGGGGAAGTCTAGCATTCTAGTGGACAGGCTCAGCAAATCTATTCTGATGTCCTAAGAGTGGTCTCTGATTCCATCAGTAGCAGACAGGATCTTCCCAAGGTAGGGGCGTCCTTGCTGCAATCTCTTCACCTCTCATTCTAACATGAAGCACAGCTAGTTTTTCGTTTTGATCCCCGCTCTGGGAGAGTCGCCCATGGATGCTGTAGTCCATGCTTGGCCCTCCGGTCTGCTGTATGCTTATCATCCTCTTCCTCTGATTTCCACGTTTATCCAGAAAGCATGATGGCTGGGGAGCTGAGTCATCCTCTTTGACCCTTTTTGGCCTCATCAAGTTTGGTTCCCCCACTCTGTGGTCTCATCTAGTTTGCCATCCTTGGACTCTGGATCCGGTTCCGGATTTGCTGACACACCCTTCATGGTTTCCTCACCTGGATTTAGTCAGCCTGAAGTTCACTGCTTGGCTGCTCCAGTTTTCTTGATAGCCAGGACTCCCGCGCTCTCTTCTCCTATCCAAAATATCTTGATTGTGGCCCACAAGACTTCTACCAGGAAGATCTACTCTAGCAAATGGAAATGTTTTTCGATCTGAGCTTGTCAGCACCCTGCCATTCTGGATTTTTTAGCCCATATTTTTAATAATCCATGTGGGTGAAAATTCAGCTTCCTTAGCTTCGTCAAAGATCTTTAAGGCGTTTTTGAAAGGTACCTTTCTTCTCTGGCCTCCGGTTAAGGACCCCCCATGCCTCCTTGAGATTTAACCTTTGTGTTAAAGGCCTTGGTTTCTCCCCTGTTGGATTCAGCTGCCTCAGTTGATTTGCAATTTTTATCATGGAGACAGCCTTTTTGGTGGCTGTTACCTTGGCCAAGAGGGTTTCTGAACTTCAGGCATTATCTATTAAGCCCCATTAGTTGGTCTTCATAAAAGACAGTGTGTCCCTTTTGACCAACTCATCCTTCTTGCTGAAGGTGGCTTCTGAATGGAATATTATCCAGGTTATTAATTTTCCAGTATTCTTCCCAAATTTCCAAAGCAAGGGGGAGTACAAATTACACTTACTTGATGTACTTGATGTACACAGGCAGCTGTGTTTTTAGCTGCATAGAACCAAA
Organism: Protopterus annectens; assembly: GCF_019279795.1. NCBI lineage: Eukaryota > Metazoa > Chordata > Ceratodontiformes > Protopteridae > Protopterus > Protopterus annectens. Next base: position 352,831,348 of record NC_056738.1, read on the forward strand.
GATTTGCAGAAATCGGATCAGCTTTTTGTTTCATTCTCCAAGCCTCATTTGGGAAAGCCTATTTCTAAAGTTACTCTTGCTCACTGTATTTCTGGCTGTATTTCTTTGGGTTGTTGGTCCAAAGGTTTGTCCCCACCAGGCCCTGTCTGGGTGCATTCCACCAGATCAGTTTCTGCTTCTGTGGCTTTTTGGTCCATGGTTCCTGTTGATGATATTTGTTCTGCTGCTACCTGATCTTCATCGCATACCTTTATTTCCCATTACAAATTGGATCTCCTTTCCAGGAGCAGAGCATCCTTTGGCTCAGCTGTGCTCCAGAATATCTTTCCATGAGGACCTCCCAGGTTGTAGTAGCTAGGGGACTCTGTCCCACATGTTGAAGATCAAATCAAAACAACAACTTCAGATAAACTAGTTATGTACTTACCATAATGTTCCATCTGAGTTGTTCCTTTTCATTTGTCTTCAACTGTCCCTCCCTACTTCCCCCCTGTCTTTTTTGGGCTGTGTAGTGGACTGGACAGAAGCAGCCATTGGCTTTCTTGGCTTAAGCTGAATCTCTGTGTGTGTCGCTCCCCTTTTTGGTCAGGAATAAAGGGGTTTATGCTGTAACAGGGTTGGTACTCTTCTGCAACAAACTCGCCCTGAGGGGAGGAGGGGAGAGCGGGACACAGCAGCAGTTATTCGGGTATAAAGGCATCAGCCGACGCCATTTTCCTCAGTCTTTCTTGCCGCGTGGCGTCCGAAGCAGAAGCTGTTCGCAAGTGCCGGTCGGTCAGAACCAGAAATTACTACCGAATTCTTCTACTACTACCGAAGACTTCCAAAAAGCTAAGTACCCCGTTGGGGACTCTTTCTTGCCTCAGCCGATGTCAGAAAAAGTGAATAACTGTTTAACTTGTGGGAAACAAATACCTCATAAAGATTTCCACTCTTACTGCTTACCTTGTTTAGGCCCAGACCACGACGTAGCAGCTTGTCTAGCCTGTGCTTCTGTTCAGCAGAATAAAAGCTCTAAAAGGCTGAGTTTAATCCACATAGGCGTAAGAGGGAAAAGCATCCAAAACTTAGGGTACCGAAGGACTCTCGTTCTCCGTTTGCCAGTCCACCTAAGCTTGTTATCATTGAAGAAGGTGAGAAGCTTTTGCAGTTACCTCCAACCACGGTTGTAGCACAGGCCTCTGTCAAGATGCATTTGGAGTCTGATACATCACTAGGTCCATCTGCTTCTGCACAAGCCAAAGGACTTAACTCATTGGTTGGATCTGGAGCTGCTTTGCAGCTTCTAACGACCACTTTGAATTGATCAAAGGAGTCTCTTGTCGTCAGACATTTGTTTCAGTTCACTGTCCTGAGAATTCAGCTGTCCGTCAGTGTCCTGGCCCTAGTGTGGGCGTCACTGCTAAGGCCTGACATAAAAAGGCTGCATCCAGCTTATCCCAACTGAGGCCTACTGGCTACCACTTCCAAACTCAGACCTATCAACAGGACCCAGTCAGGGTGGCTGAGGAGTTTATCCAGATGCCTTTCTCTCCCAGGTTCTGCACTTGAATCTTCTCCTAGTAGATGGAAAAGGGATCGCCCCGGCCTCTTCTAATTCTTTTGACTCTGAGGATGACAGTGATGAATCCACCTTTGAAGGAAGGCTTAGCCATGGCTTCCTATGTGAATTAAGATTCTTATGAGAACCTTACCTCAGCCCCCCCCCATAGACATTTCCTTTGGGGAGACCCTGTGTACCCTGCGGGAACACTTTAAATGGGAAGCTGAGGACTATCCACAATCCAAGAAGAGGGTTATGGAATTTCTGAAACTCAGTCAGCATAAACCTGTTGCCATTACTCCAGTCTTAGAGGCAGTGGACACTGTCTTGCTGGATTGTTCACTACAGCCAGAACCTCCCTCCCCTTGGAAACCTGATAGATTTACAGAGTTCTGGATTCTCCTAGGCACGGGACAGTGGCAAGCAGATTCCAAAAGGCCTGTGTAATCCTAGCAGGGAGCAATTGTGACTCTTCCATGAGACTCAAATTTGTCTTCTGCTGATGCCCCGACAAAGAGATCGGCTGTCCCTCTTCTTAAGGAATTGGGCTCTCATTAACAGAGGTCAGTGGGTAGTGGAAATCATAAAAAGAGATTGCAAACTTCAAACAGCCTCTAATTTGGTCAGGTTTCCCAGATATTCCTTCATACCAAAAAACAGAGGCCTTCAAGAAAATACAGCTCCTGTGCACCCTAGGTTCTGTGGAACCAGTACCAACACATTACAAGGAAAGGGATTTTCTTTAAGGCTTATCCTCATCCCCAGAAATGAGGGTACCTGGAGGGCCTATTCTAGACCTGACAAGGCTCAACAGATTCTTGCAGGTTCCAAAATTCAAAATGCTAACCCTTCAAAAATTGCTGCCCATGATTTCACGCAGTGCTTACATGGTAACCTTAGATCTAAAAGATTCGTACCTCCACATTCCCATAAAAAAATCTCAAAGGAGGTTCTTGCTATTCATAGTAGGTGTGAGGCTTTATCAGATGTTCTTCGTGTTTCACTGTTGCAGTCATTACATTTGGGTTATCTGCTTGCAGTAGCCCTCAGTCGGCCTGATTAACATAGTCTTGGGTCCTGCGTCGGTTGCTGTCCCTTCTTCCATGACGTCAGGGGTATAAAACGTGCAGCCGACGCCATTACATCAGTCTTTCTTGCCGTGCAGTGCCCGAAGCAGAAGCAGTTCGCAAGGGCTGGTCGGCCGACTCCTGAAATTTTCATTTTCGAGTTTCAGAACTGAAGTCTTCAACTAAAGCTAAATACCCAGTTGGGGAAACTTTTTCTTTCGCTTTTCCGATGTCAGTAAAAGTTAATAATTGCATTACTTGTGGAAAGCAAATACCTCTCAAAGATTTTCATTCATACTGTATTCCTTGCCTAGGCCCTGACCACGACGTACCTTGCTGTCAATTTTGTGCTTTATTTAATCAGCGCACTATCCGTCGTCAGTATATTTTCGCCTCTAAATATTTTGGTTCTCGGTTTAATTATCCAGAAATGTCGTCGGTTAGCCATCCAACTACCGGGATTCCAAAAAAACGCAAAGATAAAGACAGAGACAGGCCGCCTAGGTCCAAAGTTGCCGATGATGCTTCTCCTAAGCCAGTCGCCAGTTTGCCGGTACTCAGGGAGGCGCTTTCACAGCCCCTGATACCCTCTGCTTCTGATTCGCAGGCCTCTACTGAGACCCTTTTGGAGTCCGGTGTGCCAAGAGATGCTTCAACTTTGGAACCCGCGGATGTCTCTACTTTGGATGGGTCCAGAGCCGCTGTGCAGGCACTGGCTTCTGAGGGTGTATTCAGGCCTACGGACTTGCATATTAAGCAGACACCTCCTCCTTCATTTAGGCCTAAATCTCAAACCATGCCTAAGAAACCAACGCCCAGGCCGCATGCTCAGGCTTCTATGCCTAAAAAAACAAATGATAAGAATGGCTGAAAATCTTGTAACTCCAATCAGGGGAAGCCAACCTCCCCCTTCTAAGAGACATAGGACTGAAGTTGTTTGAGTCTTCTGACCAGGATTCTAATTTTTCTGATTCTTCTGATGATCTGGATTTGCCCTTTTCTACTTATGAGGATTCTGATGCAGAGGACTCTATTCCCTTTGCTTCACCTCCAGAGGATTTTTCTTTTGGTGAAACCTTACATACTCTAAGGGATCATTTCCACTGGGAAAGCCAAGATTTTTCTGATTCAAAAAAGAGACTTAGAGATTTGTTACTCCTGCCTCAGCATAGGCCTTTAGCTATACCTGTATTAGACATTGTTGATGTATTTTCAGAATCTAGTTTGGCCCCTGATTCTTTGCCTCCTGCTCCCGGAAAACCTGACCGATATTACAGGGTTCCTGATTCACACAAGTTCCTTTTTAAAAATCTTATTGGGGATCCAGAGACTATTTCACAGGGACCCAAGGGCATTAAGGCTTCAACTGCTAAAAATCCTACCCCTTCTGATAGAGACTCCAGGGTGCTGGATAGATGGGATAAGAAGGTTTATACTTCTGCAACCTTGGCCATTAGGGCTTTCAGTTTCATATGTTAAAGTATCAGCCACATGTTATTGGATTGCTTAAACAGAAAATTATGTTGATTCCTGACTGTGCTGAAAATAAAGAATTACAGATTTGAAAATAAAGAATTACAGGATTTAATGCATTCTGCTGTACAGGTTGGAAAACAAACTTTGCAATGTGGATTTGATTCATTAGAGGCTTCTTGCAGGACTGCTGTTACTGGGTCTGTGCTCAGAAGGCATGCTTGGCTTAAGGAGCAATCTTTGCCTGATCATGTTAAAGCTAAACTGTTGGATGCTCCCTTAAATCAGGACCGCCTGTTTGGCAACAAAGCTGAGGAAGTTCTTAAAAAGATAGAAGATAAAGCTAAATCTATGCAAACTATGAAAGATTTCTTACAAGTTCAGCCTCCTAGATTTAGTAGGCACTGGCCGTCTAAGAATTGGTCCTTTCCAGCCCCTTCCAGGTCTTCTCAAGCCAAACCCAGACACAGCAGAAACCCCAGGTTTCAGTCCCAGGGGACACACAAGACTAAGCAGTGGGGGGGTTTCCGCACCCAAATCTGGGAGTAGTAAGACTCCCCCCTATGGAAAACTGTCTCAATGACTTGCTTTTAAAATTTCCAAGCACTTCCCAACTGAATGCTCCTTTAGGCGGAAAGATTGGTCTGCAGGCCAAAAACTGGGAACTCATTACCCAGGACAAATGGGTTTTAAATATAGTGTCCCAAGGATACAGATTTCACTTCCACACGTTACCAACACCAAGCGGGTGGCCAGATCTACCCCCAAATCAGTGGGCAGAGGCCCAAGATCAAGTACTCTCAAGCATGGGGGCTATTCAGTTGGTACCAGAGGAGGAAAAGGGACATGGTTTCTATTCAAGACTTTTCCTGGTACCCAAATAAGGTAATACATGGCGTCCTATCCTGGACCTTCCTACTTGAAACACCTTTCTGGTGATTCCAAAATTCAAAATGCTTACACTTCACCAGCTGCTTTCTATGTTAGGCAAAGATGCATGGTTGGCAACACTAGACTTAGAAGCATACCTGCACATCCCTATCAGGGAGTCTTGCAGAAGATACCTACGCTTCAAAGCAGGCTACATGCACTATCAGTTCTCTGCACTGCTCTTTGCCCTATCACAAAGTGCCTATCTCCAGACATTGCATTTTGCAGGCAAAGATATATTCAAATATACCCATACCTGGACGATTGTCTAGGCAGAAAGCCAGGACATACTTTTGAATCATCTGGCCTTTGTTCAAAGGGTGCTGACTTGTCTGGGGTACACCATAAATGAAAAGAAATCACACCTGGTACCCTGTCAACAAATTATATTCCTGGGAGCAAGCTTGAATACAACTTCCCAGATGGCTTTCCTCATGCCAGAGAAACGGATTAATTTGACAACCTACTTCAAACAAGTGGCCACAAAAACCCAGTTATCAGCAAGGCAAATACTGCAAGCCTTGGGGTTCATGGCCTCCTGCATTCTTCTAATTCCATATGCAAGGCTGCATATGAGGAAACTACAATGATATCTCAAAAGCCAATGGTGTCAACATTCACAGGATCTAGAAGCAATGATTCTTAGCATACCTTGCCTAACGCCTAGAGTTCCTTTGGTGGGCAGAGTCCTGCCACCAAAACAGAGGACTACCATTCACACTACCACCTGCCGCCCAAACCCTAACAGACGCATCAGAATATGCATGAGGGGCTCACCTGGCAGGGAAGTGCATTCAGGGCAAATGGAACCCAAGTCAAATGCACCTGCATATCAATCAAAAAGAAATGTTAGCTGAACAGAATGCTCTGACAGCCTTCAAGGACCACATTCTTACAGGACAACTAATGGTAAAGATGGACAACACCACTGTTATGTGGTACATAAACAAGCAGGGGGGTACACATTCTTACCCCCTCTGCAGACTAACCATGGCATTGTGGAACACAGCCTTGAGCTACCAAGTGCATCTACAAGCTCAGTTCCTGCCAGGGAAATTAAATACGCTGGCAGACGGACTAAGCAGAAACCTCATGGACCCACATGAGTGGAAACTGGAACCAAGGATTTTCAACATGTTGACAACCAAATGGGGAGCCCAGATATAGAACTGTTTGCCTCCCCCCAGAACTACCAATTGGACAAATTTTGCACAGGGACTCTCCACAAACATGCTTGGAAAGTGGATGCTCTATCCTTCAGATGGAAAAACCTATCAGTCTATGCCTTCCCCCTCTGCCTCTGCTCTCCAAAGTACAACTAAAGATCAAACAGGACAAGCCAAGGACGATTTTAATTGCACCAGACTGGCCATGCCAACACTGGTACCCCCTCTTGCGCAGTGTGTCACACTTGGCCCCATGGCGCCTGCCTCAGACTCCTTCCTTGTTGTCTCAGCAGGAAAACCAGATTCTGCACCCTCAGCTGCAAACCCTGAACCTAGCAGCCTGGCTAATTACCTAATCTCTCCTTTACCATCCCTCAGTAAACCAGTGATGGATATCATTTTAGAGGCAAGGAGGCCTAGTACAAGAAAATCTTATGCTGAAAAATGGAAAAGATTCTGTGCCTGGAGCCAATCTCAAGGGATGAGCACAGCAGCGCCCAATTTACCTCAGATTTTACAATACTTAACTGAGATGCGTCACAAGGGCCTGTCTTTTTCCTGCATCAAAATTCATGCCTCAGCCATTTCAGCTCATTATAACGCAGAACCTCCTCTCTTCTCTCATCCACTGCTCAAGCAGATGTTCATCGTGTTACACTGCTGCAGTCATCACACTTGGGTTATCCTGCCATCAGGTGGTCCCGCAGTCGGCCAGAGTTCCAAAGTCTTGGTCCGGCGTCGGTTGCTGTCGCTTCTTCCCTGACGTCAGTGCGCCAGGGGTATATAAGATGCATCCGACGCCATTTTCTGCAGTCTTTCTTGCCGCGCGGTGCCCGAAGCAGAAGCAGTTTGAAAGTGCCGGTCGGCCGACTCCTGAGATTTTCGAAGTCGAATTTCAGATCCGAAGTCTTCAATAAAGCTAAGTACCCCGTTGGGGAAACTTTTTTCTTGCCTCAGACCAATGTCAGAAAAAGTTAATAATTGTATTTCTTGTGGGAAGCAAATACCTCATAAGGACTTCCACTCTTACTGTATTCCATGCCTAGGCCCTGATCACAACGTCACTAGTTGTCGGTTTTGTGCTAGATTTAACAAACACACTATAAAAAGACGTTTTGATTTTGCTTTACACTACTTTGGACGAAGGTTCAATTATATTATGCCGTCAGATCAGCCGATGACCTCAATACCGAAAAAAAACGCAAAGACAAGGATAAAGACAGGCATCCGAGGTCCAAAGCCGACGACGAAACCTCTTCTAGGCCAGTCACCGGTTCTCAGTGAGGCGCTTTCGCAGCCCCTGACACCCGCTACCTCAGAGCCACAGGCCGCTTCAGACTCCCACGTGGAGACAGCTAGGACTCTGGAAACTCAAGGTATTGGGCCTACGGAAACTAATCCCTCAGATGGGTCCAGAGCCGCTGAGCAGGCATCCGCTTCTGAGGGTGCTTTCAGACCTTCACAACTTACCATTAAAACAACAGCCAAGACAAAGGTACCATTAAAGACAAAGAAACAAGTACAGCATTCTTCTGGACAGTCCTCCATGCCTAAGAAACAGATAACAGATGCTTAAAATGGCCGAAGACCTCATTACTCTAATCAGGGGTTCCCATCCCCCTCCTGAGAAAAGGCCTAGGCAGGATACAGACTATGACTCCTCTAATCAGGTTTCCATTTCCTCTGATTCCTCTTCAGACCAGGGATACTCTCTACCCCCTATGAGGACTCTGATGCTGAAGAATCTATCCCTTCAGCCTCTCCTCCTGAGGATTATTCTTTTGGGGAAACTTTACATACCATGAGGGAGCATTTCCATTGGGAAAGTCAGGATTATTCAGAATCCAAGAAAAGGCTCAGGGATTTCCTCAGCACAGGCCCCTGGCTATTCCGCCTGTGCTAGATATTGTGGATGATATGTTCTCTGAATCCAGCCTATCTCCTGACTCTTTGCCCCCCTGCCCCACCCAAGCCAGATAGGTATTCCTGACTCTCACAAGTTTCTTTACAAAAACCCTTCTGCTGATCCAGAAACCATTTCCTAGGGTCCAAAAGGGGTTAAGGCTTCCATTGCAAAAAATCCAGTGCCCTCTGACAGAGATTCCAGAGCTTTGGATAGATGGGGAAGAATGTATACACGTCTGCAACTTTAGCAGTAAGAGCTTTAAATTGCCAGTTTCACATGCTTAAGTACCAACAATATTTAATGGCTCAGTTAAAACAGAAAATGCTTGCAAGCTCAGAAGCTCCTGATTGTAAAGAAATGCAGGATTTATTGCATGCAGTTGAACAGGTGGGAAAACATACTCTGCAGTGTGGTTTTGATTCTTTAGAGGCCTCTTGTAGAGCCGCAGTTACAGGTTCTGTTATTCGAAGACATGCTTGGTTAAAAGAACAGAGTTTACCTGATCATGTTAAGGCAAACTTATTGGATGCTCCTTTACAGCATGATACCTTGTTTGGTGTTAAGGCAGAAGAGGTGTTAAAGTAAATGGAGGATAAAGCTAAATCTATGCAAACAGTCAAGGATTTCTTACAGGTACAACCACCTCGCTTTAGCAGAATTGGTCCTTTCCAGTGTCAGACAGGCCACAGAGAGGCAGATACAGACGCCCAAGAGGCAGATCTCAACCCTAAGGCTCAAACAGACAATGACAGTGGGGCACCTCAACCCCAAAAGGAGGTGAGGACAAGTCTCAACCTTACAGGAAACAAGTCACAATGACTTTCCTCTTCGTATGCCAAGCACGACCCTTTTGGAAGCCCCCTTAGGGGGGAAAACTAGCACTTTTTTCTCAAAACTGGCAAACAATCACCCAAGACAAATGGATTCTGAATATTGTGTCTTAAGGTTACAGATTCCACTTTCATACTTTGCCAAGGCTAAAAGGAATGCCAGACCTGCCACAAAATCAATGGGCAGAGGCACAAAAACAAATCTCTGCCCTCATGGACAGGAGAGCTGTTCAAAAAGTACCACAACAGGAACAAGGACAAGGATTTTACTCAAGGCTCTTCCTGGTCCCCAGAAAGGACAAGGCCTGGAGGGCCCATACTAGACCTTTCAATTCTGAATACTTGCCTGGATATTCCGAAATTCAAAATGTTGACATTACAGCAGCTTCTACCCATGCTGGGCAAGAAGGCTTGGCTTGTTACTCTGGACCTCAGAGGCATACCTGCATGTCCCTATCAGACAAAATTGCAGAAGATACCTCAGATTCAAAGCTGGTACAATGCACTACCAATTCTCTGCACTGCCTTTTGGCTTATCTACTGCGCCCAGGGTCTTCACAAAGTGCCTGGCACCAGTAATTGCATTTTGCAGACAAAAAGGAATTCAGATATACCCATAACTGGATGACTGCCTCATTCAAGCAGAGACAAAGTACATTCTTCTACAGCATCTGGCGTTTGTAAAAAGGTTGCTAATTTCTCTAGGGTACACAGTAAACGAAAAGAAGTCAAAACTAGTGCTCTCGCAACGGATTATATTCCTGGGTGCCAGCTTAAATACAACGGCCCAGATGGCTTACCTCACACCAGACAAACAAGTTCAACTAACTCAATATTTTCAGTTACTGGCAAAAAAGTCCCATCTCCCTGCTCGAAAAATTCTGCAGGCCCTGGGATTCATGGCATCCTGCATACTACTAATTCCATATGCCAGACTGCATATGAGGAAAATACAATGGTACCTAAAAAGTGTTTGGACTCGACACTCTCACAGTTTAGTAGCAGTAATACCAATGATTCCCTGTCTACAACAGGAGTTTCGATGGTGGGCACAGGCATGTCACCTGAACAAGGGTCAGCCTTTTACCCAACCCACAGCCAGGCAAACTCTAACAGATGCTTCGGATTACGCCTGGGGAGCACACATGGCAGGAAAATGCATTCAGGGCAAGTGGACCACAGACCAGATGCATCTTCACATCAATCAAAGAGAGATGTTGGCTGTTCAAAATGCCCTAACAGCTTTCAAGGACCTTCTACATCCAGGACAGCTATTACTAAAGACCGACAGCACTACAGTAATGTGGTACATAAACAGGCAAGGGGGCACTCATTCTTATCCCCTATGCAGGCAAGCCATGACCTTGTGGAACACAGCTGTAACGTACCAAGTTCACCTGCAAGCACAATTCCTGCCAGGAAAGAAAAATACTCTGGCAGACGATCTAAGCAGAAATATCATAGACCCTCACAAATGGAAATTGAATCCGCAAATCTTCAGCATGGTAACGCAAAAATGGGGATGCCCAGACATAGATCTTTTTGCCTCCCCACTGAATTGCCAACTACAAAAATTCTGCACAAGGACTCATCACAAACAAGCATGGAAAGTGGATGCTCTTCTGTTCAGCTGGAAAAACCTAAAAGTTTATGCTTTCCCACCACTGCCTTTCCTTTCAAAGGTACTCCTAAAAGCCAGACAAGAAAAACCACAAATGATCCTGATTGCTCCGGACTGGCCACGCCAGCACTGGTACCCTACCTTAAGGAACTTGGCTCAGGGCCAACCATGGATTTTGCCTCAAATTCCACACCTTCTGACTCAACAAAACAATCAGATCCTGCACAGTCAGCTCAAAACCCTAAACCTGGCTGCATGGCAGATACATTAGCCAAATGGGCAACACCTCTCTCTACAGCTGTTATGGATGTCATTTTGGAGGCCAGGAGGCCTAGCACCAGGAAAGCTTACTCAGAAAAATGGAAGAGATTCTGCGCCTGGAACCAGGCTCAAAGCCTTGGCCCTCTTGTTCCAAACATTCCTCAGATTTTACAATACTTAACTGAGATGCTGGACAGAGGTGTATCCTTCTCATCAATTAAGATCCACGCCTCTGCCATTTCAGCACATTACAACACGGATCCTCCTTTATTCTCTCATCCCTTGCTAAAGCAGTACCTCAGAGGGGCTAAAAACATAAGACCGCCCCGGAGAGCACCAACACCAACTTGGGACCTCAATTTCGTTTTGGAAAAACTGACCCTACCACCTTTTGAGCCAGCCAATACAGCCGATGTCAAATTTTTATCATGGAAAACAGCTCTGCTCCTGGCAGTAACTTCAGCACGAAGAGTCTCAGAGCTACGGGCATTAATGGCAGTGGAACCTTTTATAATTTTTCATCAGGACAGGGTATCTTTCAGGACAAACCCTATCTTTATGCCAAAGGTGGTATCTAGTATGGCTCTTAACCAAACCATCCATTTGCCAACCTTTTATCCAAACCCCCAGAATAAAGGGGAGAAACTTCTGCATTCTTTGGACATACACAGGCAGCTACGCTTCTACTTGAACAAAACAAAAGCTTTCAGGTAAACTGAGCAACTGTTTGTGGCATATGCTGCAGGATCACAGGGCAAGGCTATCTCAAAGCAGACTATATCCAAATGGATAGGACACTGTATTCGGTACTGCTACACACAGCATGGAAAATCAGTCCCAAATAACATTAGACCACATTCGACCAGGGCAACAGCCACTTCAACAGCCTTTCTCAGAGGAGTACCTACCAAGGAAATTTTGGAGGCTGCAACTTGGAGTTCAGTGCACACCTTTACCAAGCATTACCACCTGCCTCTTTACTCTAAATCCAGAGCAGGATTTGCCACTGCAGTTCTGCAGGGCCTCATAGCCAATCCTAACTCTTTATAGACCAGCCACCCAACCTTAGCTTTGGGATTCTACCCAAGTGTGATGACTGCAGCAGTGTAACACGATGAACATAGTACAGTTTTGTACCTACCATAAATGTAGATGTTCGAGTGTTCACACTGCTGCAGTCCAGGTTACCCTCCCTCCATCCCCTCTGAACTAGCTGGACTTATCTATACTTTTCTATCCTGTACAACCTTTGGGGTGTATTTGCTGGTAACTGAAGGTATTGTTTTTATTTTATATGTATATTTTTGATTAGCAATATGTATTGCCTACCTACTTGGGGGCACCTGACATCTGGGGCAAGAAAAACTGCAGAAAATGGTATCGAATGCATCTTGTATACCCCTGGCGCACTGACGTCAGGGAAGAAGCAACAGTAACCGACGCCGGACCAAGACTTTGAAACTCTGGCCGACTGCGGGGACCACCTGACGGCAGGATAACCCAAGTGTGATGACTGCAGCAGTGTGAACTCTCGAACATCTACCTTTATGGTAGGTACAACACTGTACTTTCCTCAGAGGGGCCAAAAATTTAAGATCACCCAGGAGAGATCCAACCCCAGCCTGGGACTTTAACTCTTTCTTGGAGAAACTCACTCTTCCTCCTTTAGAGCCAGCTGCTACTGCAGATTTAAAATGTCTTTCTTTGAAAACAGCTTTCCTTTTAGCAATCACTTCAGCAAGAAGGGTATCTGAGCTACAGGCCCTTATGGCAGTGGAGCCTTTCATCATCTTTCATGTGGACAGGGTGTCTCTAAGAACCAATCCATCCTTCATTCCCAAGGTGGTATCCAGTGTGGCTCTTAATCAGTCCATTCATTTGCCAACCTTCTTTCCTAATCCACAGAACAAAGGGGAAGGGATACTGCACTCCTTAGATGTGCACAGGCAACTTAGATTCTGCTTGGACAGGACTAAACCCCAAAGGAAATCTGAACAATGCTGGTGGCATTTGTTGCAGGGGCAGAGGGGAAGGCAATTTCAAAGCAAACCATTTCTAAATGGATAGGCCATTGCATTCATTTCTGCTATAAGCACCATGGAAAACCTATCCCACAGGTGATCAGACCCCACTCAACCAGGGCTGCATCTACCTCTACAGCCTTTCTCAGAGGCGTTCCTGCCAGGGACATCCTAGAAGCTGCTACCTGGAGTTCTGTACATACTTTCACCAAGCGTTATCATTTGCCAATTTTCTCTAAATCCAGAGCTGGCTTTGCCACTGCAGTCTTGCAGGGCCTTATAGCTGGTCCTAATGCTATCTAAATTCCTCCTCCCAATCTTAGCTTTGGGAATCTACCCAAATGTGATGACTGCAACAGTGAAACACGAAGAACATAGTACAGTTGTGTACACTTACCATAAATGTAGATCTTCAAGTGTATTCACTGTTGCAGTCCTGGTTACCCTCCCTCCAGCCCCCTGACTTCTTTTGGCTGTACCTCTACTTTCCTTTACTATGCTTAAAAGCTTTATGGTGTATTTGCTTTTTTGTTGGAGGTATATCCTTGTATATTTATATATTTAATTGCTTCCCATTAGGGGGGCACCTGACATCTGGGGCAAGAAAAACTGATGTAATGGCATCGGCTGCATGTTTTATACCCCTGATGACCTGACGTCACTGAAGAAGAGACAGCATCCGACACAGGACCCAAGACTTTGTTAATCAGGCCGACTGAGGGCTAATGCAAGCAGATAACCCAAATGTGATGACTGCAACAGTGAATACACTCTAACATCTACATTTATGGTGTGTACACAACTGTACTTTTCTAATAGCTGATATTCGGACAATAGACTCTCTACCCCTGCGCTTGCAATCTGAGGTCGCATATCAAACGGTGCCCCGGCTGACTGGCAGCAGTGATAACCCATGCTACAACAGTGATCAGAAGGACATGTACTGTTATGATAATTTCTTACATAACTATACATCTGATGTTATCCAGTCACCATTCCTCACGTTAGGGTCTTGGACTCGATATCAGATCCGAGTCGGCATACTCAGAACACAGCTTAGCTCAAGCTCCTCCCCTCCCATAATGCTCTGCTGCCCTACACTCCCTCAGATCTCGTTTGCCACTCAGTCAGTCAGACGCAGATTCCTCAGCTCCTATTAGTGTAAGTGTTTCTTGTAAGGTTTCTTAAATATTTTTTATTTTTTCTGGGTTGTAGTGTTAGTAGGTAATTTTCCTTTCTTAGCTATCCCCTCTTGGTCAAGTCTTACCCTTCTTTTAAGTCTTTTTCTCGGGGTTTGTGTTTCGGCCTAGTTTTTTTGTGGTGTGCAAGTAGTTGCTTAGTTTAAGTGTGTGAGTGTGTTTTGGACAGATTTAGCAGGCTTTTCGAACTTTGGCTTGTTTGCTGACTTCGATGTTCTTTGTGTTTCACTGTTGCAGTCATCACACTTGGGTTATCTGCCTGCAGGTAGCCCTCAGTCAGCCCGAATAACAGAGACCTAGTATTTCTGCGTCGGTTGCTGTCACTTCAGGACTGACGTCAGGTCGTCAGGGGTATAAAAATAGGCAGCTGACGCCATTATATCAGTCTTTCTTGCCAAGGAGCCCAAAGCAGAAGCAGTTCGCACGAGTCCTGAGTTTTTTTTTTTTCCGAATTGAATCATCCTGAACTCTTCTAAAGCTAAGTACCCCGTTGGGGATCCTTTTTTCTTGCTCTAACCGATGTCAGAAAAAGTTAATTGTCTCACCTGCGGAAAGCAAATACCACACCGAGATTTCCAGTCTTACTGAGTCACCTGTTAAAGCCCAGACCACGACATACCTTGCTGTCAGTTTTGTGCTTTGTTCAACGCCCAAACTATTAGTCGTTGGGCCCTTATTGTAGCTAAATACTTTCGTTCTCGATCTCTGTATTCTGAAATGGCTTCGGTAAACCATCCGTCTACTGATCTTCTGAAAAAACATAAGGAAAAAGACAGAGACGGACCGCACAAGTCCAAAACTGCCGACGACGCTTCCGTTAAGCTAGTCGCCAGTTCGCCGGTACTCAGTGAGGTGCTTTTGCAGCCCCTGATGCCTGCTTCACTGGATTCGCAGGCCGCTACTGAGACCTGTTTGTGATCCGGTATGCAGTGAGACTCTTCTTTGGCAACGGAACCTGCGGATGTCTCTACCTTGGATGGGTCCGGAGCCGCTGTGCAGACACTGGCTTCCGAGGAAGTTCTTCGCATTACCGATATTTGACACAAACCAATGACTTCTTTCGTGTCTTCAGTTCTTTTCTAAAATGGGTTTCTAAAGACAAGAGTATGAGCTACGCCTAAAAAACTGACTACCCAAACTCAAGCGCCTGCTTCCTTGCCACAATCTCAAATGCTTAAAATGGCAGAAGACCTGATCATGCTGATTAGGGGATGAATCTAATGCGTCTGAATATGAAGACATGCAACCCCTCTCTGCTTATGAGGATTCTGATACAGAGGAATCCATTCCTTCTGCCTCTCCACCCAAGGATTTTTCATTTGGTGAAACCCTACATACTTAAAGGTAGCATTTCCAATGGGAATGTCAGGACTATCCTCAGTTAAAAAAGAGACTCGGGGAATTCACACAGCACAGACCTTTAGCCATTCCTCCTGTCCTGGAATTTGTGGATGATGATTTCCTGGAATCCAGTTTGACTCCTGACACCCTTCCTCCTGCTTCCAGGAAACCTGAAAGTACTACAGAGTCCCTGACTCTTACAAATTCCTTTTCAAAAATCCTACTGCTGACGCAGAGGTCATCTCCTAAAAAACCTAAAGGAATTAAAGCAACCTCAGCTAAGAATCCCACCCCTCAGACAAGGATTCCCGAGCTTTAGACAGATGGGGTAAAAAAGTATATACATCTGCAACTGTTGCTATTAGAGCACTAAATTGTCATTTCCACATCCTGAAATAGCAGCAGCATACCATGGAACTCCTCAAACAAAAAATATCTTCCTTTCCTGCTTGTGCAAAAAATAAAGAATTACAAGAGTGGAGTTTTTAACTAAATTGTTTAATGAAATCCTGGAAAGTGAGAGGATGCCTGAGGAATGGAGAAAGTGTCTTGGTACCAATTTTTAAGAATAAGGGTGATGTGCAGAGCTGTAGTAACTGCAGAGGGATTAATCTGTTCAGTCACAGCAAGAAGTTATGGGAAAGAGTAGTGGAAGCTAGGTTAAGAAGGGAGGTGACGATTAGTGATCAGCAGTATGGTTTCATGCCAGGAAAGAGCACTACAGATGCGATGTTTGCTCTGAGAGTGTTGATGGAGAAGTACAGAGAAGGTCAGAAGGAGTTGCATTGTGTCTTTGTGGACTTGGAGAAAGCGTATGACAGGGTGCCTAGAGAGGAGTTGTGGTATTGTATGAGGAAGTCGGGAGTGGCAGAGAAGTATGTAAGAGTGGTACAGGATATGTACGAGGGTAGTGTAACAGCGGTGAGGTCTGCGGTGGGAGTAACGGATGCGTTTAAGGTGGAGGTGGGATTACATTAAGGATCAGCTCTGAGCCCTTTCCTATTTGCAATGGTGATGGACAGGCTGACAGACTAGATCAGACAGGAGTCCCCATGGACTATGATGTTTGCAGATGACATTGTGATCTGTAGTGAGAGTAGGGAACAGGTGGAGGAGACCCTGGAGAGGTGGAGATATGCTCTAAAGAGAAGAGGAATAAAGGTCAGCAAGACTAAGACAGAATATATGTGTGTGAATGAGAGGGAGGATAGATGAATAGTGACGCAGGGAGTAGAGGTGGCGAAGATGGATGAGTTTAAATACTTGGGATCAACAGTTCAGAGTAATGGTGAGTGTGGAAGAGAGGTGAAGAGAGTACAGGCAGGATGGAGTGGGTGGAGAATAGTGTCAGAAGTGATTTGTGACAGACTAGTACCAGTAAGAGTGAAAGGGAAGGTCTACAAGAGGGTAGTGAGACCAGCTATGTTATATGGGTTGGAGACAGTGGCACTGACAAAAAGGCAGGAGTCAGAGCTGGATGTGGCAGAGTTAAAGATGCTAAGATTTGCACTGGGTGTGACATGGGTGGACAGGATTAGGAATAAGTATATTAGAGGGTCAGCCCTGGTTGGAAGGTTTAGAGACAAAGCCAGAGAGGCAAGATTATGTTGGTTTGGACATGTGCTGAGGAGGGATGCAGAGTATATTGGGAAAAAGATGCTAAGGATGAAGCTGCCAGGTAACAGGAAAAGAGCAAGGCTTAACATAAGATCTGAAGTAGGATATTCATTTGTCTGCAACCTGTGGGTTATGGATCCGATATCGGATCCGAACCGGCATAGTTTCCAGCTATGGATCCAAGCTCTCAGCTCCTCCCCTCACCCATAATGCCCTGCTCTACCCTCATGACCTCAGATCTTGTTTGCCGCGCTGGTAACTGGATGTGGTTTCTTTAGCTCTCAGCTAAGTGGTATTTTCTTGTTAAAAAAATTGAAATTTTTTGCTTTCTTTAAACTTTTTGTGTGAAAGTTGTAGGTTCCCTTTGTGTATTGACTGTTTTTAGTTTAAATTTATTTACAGTAGTATTTTTTATTCCCTCGCCTCGCTGGTAGAGTGTGTGTGAGGCCTGTGTGCTTGTTTTAGTTTTTGTTAAGTTACTTCTGTAACTTTTGGGAAGTTTTGACTATGGCTGACCAGCCTAAGTCATTCTTTTCTAAATGCCCGAGTGTGGCCATAAGCTCTCACCGGCTGATGGCCACACTCGGTGTGTTAAGTGTCTTGGGGTTGAACACCTCACATCTGGCTGTTCCATTTGTGCAGGGTTCAACCCCAGGGCACTGAGGGAGCGGAGGTCCAAGCTGGTCCTGGCGGGTCTTTTACCGGACTCGGCTCCGACCTCCGCACTCCTGCGGCTGCAGCTGTTCCCCTGTAGCACCCCTCCTGCTCCTGGGACTCAAACTCCCGCTTCAGGACAGGAGGGATGCTTCTAGAAGGACGGAGGGAGAAGCACCTGCGGCGGGCGAGACCTCTGTTTCGCCCGCCTGGGCTTCTCCCGGCTCCTGTTGGGCGGTCTCCTCCTTCTCGGCTCCGGTCACCTGTGTGCTTCTCACGGGTCCTGAGGAGGAGGAGACCCGATCTCAGCGAGGCTATCGAGGAGGCATTCCAGGCCTACCTCGGTAGCCTCGTCGAGATCTAGGATGCTGATCTGGACGGATGATGAAGGTTCATCCAGGCCCAGATGCAGATGGGAGTGCTCTTGCCTCCCCCTCGGAGCTCAACACCCTTTTCAAGCCTATTGCTCCTTCTCCGACCCGCTTCGGGGGTGGAGCAGCTGGAGCCGAGCAGCGGGCGGGGAGGTCGGATCCGATAGTACTGGTACCGGATCCGACCATGCCCTCGAGTGCGTCGGACCCGATCTCGGAGCCTGGATCCGAGCCGGATCCGGGGATCAGTGCTCCTTCGGCGCCGTCTGTGTCGGGCGCACTGTCGCCGGATCCGGGTGTGTGGCGCCGGCTCCGATCCACTCTTCGGATCCGAGGGGAGCGATTGCCGGATCCTTTGGTGGTCGGCTCCCTTTGATGTAGTGGAGAGGGCTCTGTTGAGGGTCTCCGGACCCCGGAACGCCGGCTCCGTCCGCTCCCTCTGCACTGGGCCAGGCTTCCACCATCCGGCCCCTGGGACAGCCCGCTTGTGCCCCAAGTTGCTCCTATGGAGCAAATGGCTGCTGAGGACTCCTCTGACAGCCCCCAGAGGAGGCTCCGTGCAAAAGGAGGCACATTGACTCCCTGAGTCTCTCACTGAAGACACGGACTTGGAGGAAGGGAAGGCTCCCACGGTCACCCCGAGGATGTCTCGGAGACATCATGGAAATACTCCGTATCAGGGGGTGGTCTGCCCCAAGTCTTCCTCGGACGAGTCCGTGTTCTTGGAGGCATTGAAGCGGGCCCGTCTACCTCTTGGGTGTCCCCCCTGCCGACCCCTGGTGGACCTTATTACCACCAGGGCGTGGAAGGAACCGGACACCGTGGAGCCAATTCACAAAAGACCTGACAAAATCCTTAGCCCGCCTTCTGACAGGACCCATTGGAGTAAGGGGCCTCCTGTAGATGCCATGTTGATGGCGGCCACAAAGAGGAACTGGCTCAGGAGAGTCCTCAGTCCACCCACCGAGCAAGGAGTCTCGGATGATGGACCGCTTGAAGCGGATGTTCAGTTCGGCGACCTTTCGGTGGCGCTGAACTATTTGGCACGTTATTCGGATGCAGCGAGACCTTATTAAGCACGCTGCATCCCCAGTCCATTTCGGAGGAGGACAGAGCTCTGCACTCCACCAAATGGCCACTCTAGGTCAGTCACGAATACTTCTATCGGCTACTCTCCCATGCTACGGGCGCCGCTAGAGCTGCGGGACAGGACTGGTCACTAGGCGTCAGGCCTGGCTCCGCCACTCGATTTTTCTGAGCCCTTCAAGGCGTCGCCCCTTTGATGGTTCTGCTCTGTTTGGCAAGACCGTTCGGCGTTGACCCAGAGCGAGAAGGACGGAAGGCGCTGTCTGCCGTCGAATCCGCTTCTCTGCACCCCAGAGGCCCTATTCTAGGAACCAAAAGGGTCAGAAGAAGATGTGGTTCGAAGTCGCAGCAGTCCCAGCCTGCTCGGACAACCAGTCCTTCCGTGGCAGAGGAGGACAGGGAGGACGCCCTAGAGGCAGAGGGGCTCCCAGAAACTTGGTCCAGGGAACCTTTCTCTGAGCGGCCAGCAGCTCCTGAGGGCTGCCCGACTGCTCTACTCTGGAGGCAGTCGGGGCGTTGGGCACCTAGCGGCATGGGAGTCCATAACATCGGACCGCTGGGTTCTCCAAATCATATCCAGGGATATCACATTCCTTTCCTTCACCTTCCAAAATGCAGTCCCTCCCAGGCGTACCACCCGGTCAAAGGGAGGCCGCTTTAGAAATTGGCCATCTGCTAGAGAAAAGAGCCATCCAGCCCGTTCCCCAGACCAGATCGGATCAGGGTTCTACTCCAGGTTCTTTTAGTGCCAAAAAGACGGGGAACTAAGACCAATCCTAGACCTCTCTCTCCTGAATCTGGCAGTTCCCAAAGAAAAATTCGAATGGTCACTCTACAATCTATTCTCCCCTTCTGGGAGAATGCCACTGGATGTGCTCGATAGATCTCAAGCAGCGTGCTACCACATCCTAATGGACAGGCGCCAGGAGGTTTCTCCGCTTCGGCTGGGAGCCAGTCACTACCAGTTCGGGTCCTTCCCTTTGGTCTCACCACAGCCCCAGGGTGTTTACCAAAGTACTAGCAGTGGTAGCGGCCCACCTGAGGCTTCAGGGGGTGCAGGTCTTTCCCTACCTGGACGACTGGCTCCTTACCGCCCCAACAAGGCATCTACTTCTCTCGTTGCGAGACTCCTTTCTCCATCTTGCTCCATTTCTGGGCATCACAATAAATACAAAAAGTCCAACCTGGCACCCACTCAGCTCTTAGATTTCATAGGGGCCAGACTAGACACAAGGAGTTCTGAGCCTTCCTTACTGCGGACAGGATTCTGAATCTGCAGCTCCAGGTGCGGGCCATTCTCCATTCAAGTTCTGTTCCAGCGGAGTTGGTCCTGAGGGCTCTAGGGTCCATGGCTTCGATAGCTCTTCTTCCTCTTGCCAGGCTCAATATCGCATTCTACAGTGGACGCTCTTAGTACAGTGGTCTTACCTTGCTCTCCCCATGTATCATCCCATAGCGATCAGCAAGGCTTGCAAGCGGTCCCTCTTGTGGTGGCTCCACTCCCGGATCTCCAGCCCATTTTGTGCTTCTCCCCTCGCCACGGTGACCACGGACGCCCCGCCTCGGGTGGGGGCACTAGCGGGCCGGACAGTCCAAGGCACGTGGAGCGATACAGAGACCTTACTGCATATCAATGTTCTAGAGATGAGAGCTGTGCTCTTAGCGTTGCTAGCACTTCAGGACTTTCTTCCCTTGGGAACAATTGCGATTCAGTCGGACAATATGTCTGTTGTCTGGTACATCAACAAGCAAGGGGGAACAAGGTCTTACCCTCTTTGTCGAGAGGCCATGAGAGTTTGGGAATGGGCAATCTCCACCAATCGCTTTCTCATAGCAACGCATTCGTCGGTCCAACATCCTAGCGGACAAGCTCAGTCGCACCATTCTGACCCCAGTGGTCTCTCAATTGTCAAGTAGCGGGCATATTCGCACGGTGGGGAACCCTTCATGCGATCTTTTGCCTCTCCCTCAAACACCAAGTGCGACAGTTTTTCGCTCTGATACCTCCTCCGGAGGTACCCCAAGGCTCTGGTGCATGCTTGGCCACCCGGTCTTCTGTATGCCTATCCACCCTTGCCTCTGATGCTGCAAGTTCTTCAGAAAGCCTCTCGGGTGGGTTGCAGAATGATTCTCATTGCTCCGTTCTGGCCTCGACAGATCTGGTTCCCCTTCCTAAGGTCTCACTCTGTGAATCCTCCTTGGATTCTAGATCCTATTCGGATCTGATATCCCATCCATCCTGCATTCCTCCTCCGAACCTGGACAGCCTGAAGCTGAGGCTGCTCAGTTCCACTCTTGATAAGGACTCGGTATCTCTTCACCGGTGAAGGCTATTTTGGTGGCGGCTCATAAACCAGCCACTAGAAAGGTTGAAGCAAATGGAAACGTTTCTCTGTGTGGGCGGAGCGGCAAGGCCTAGATCCCTTCACGGTTCCTCTCCCCGTTGTGCTTGATTTTCTAACCTCTCTCTTTAATGATGGTGCCAGCAGTTCCACAGTCAAAGTTCAACTGGCGGCAATTTCTCACTATCACATTGGTCAAGAGTCTAATCCTCTTATGTCAGCCAAATTGTGCAAAACCTTTCTTAAAGGTACTTTCCTTCTCAGGCCCCGTATTAAGCAAGCAGTTCCTCCTTGGGACCTATCACTGGTCCTACAGGCCTTGACCGCTCCCCTTCGAGCCAGCGGCTAGAGTGGACCTCAAATTCTTGTCTTAGAAGACAGCCTTTTTGGTAGCGATTACTTCAGCCAAGAGAGTTTCTGAACTTCAAGCTTTATCAGCTAAACCTCCTTACTTGGTTTTATCCGGACCGTGTCTCCCTCAGGACCAACCCGTCCTTCCTTCCTAAAATCGCTTCTGAAGCAAACATCAATCAATCTATTAACCTCCCTGTTTTCTTCCCTAAGTATGAAAACAAAGGTGAATATAGGCTACACTCACTAGATGTTCACAGGCAACTAAGATTTTATCTCAACAGGACAGCTGGTCATAGGCAATCCGACCAGCTGTTTATTTCCTTTGCAAAATTCAATTTGGGCAAGCCAATTTCCAAAGTTTCTCTGTCCCGCTGGATTTCACAGTGCATTTTATTGGCTTATCAAGCGTCAGGAAGGCCGCCGGAGGGTGTTCATGCCCATTCAACCCGGTCAGTATCTACCTCAGCAGCCTTCAAGGCTAGGATTCCTCTGGATGATATTTGTGCAGCAGCTACATGGGCTTCGTCTCATACATTTATTTCTCACTATAAGTTGGATCTTGCATCCAGGGGTAGAGCATCCTTTGGCTCAGCGGTGCTCGGAATATCCTTCCATGATGGCCGCCCAAGATTCAGGTAGCTGGGGACTCTGTCCCACAGGTTGCAGACAAATGAATATCCTACTTCAGATTTAGAAGTTATGTACTCACCATAACGTTCCATCTGAGTAGGTGTATTCATTTGTCTGCCATCCTCCCTCCTATCCCCCTGGCCTTTCAGTTTCCTGCATATTACTGGTTACCCTTTTGAGGGTATTGTTGCTTTGGCAAACTCGATCTGAGGTCATGAGGGTAGAGCAGGGCATTATGGGTGAGGGGAGGAGCTGAGAGCTTGGATCCATAGCTGGAAACTATGCCGGTTCGGATCCGATATCGGATCCATAACCCACAGGTTGCAGACAAATGAATACACCTACTCAGATGGAACGTTATGGTGAGTACATAACTTCTAAGTTTATGGATGTGGTGAGAGAGGACATGGAGGTGGTTGGTGTGACAGAGCAAGATGTAGAGGACAGGAAGAAATGTAATCAGATGATCTGCTGTGGCGACCCCTAACGGGAGCAGCTGAAAGAAGAAGAAGAGCTTATGCATTCTGCAAGCCAAGTTAGTAAGCACACCTTGCAATGTGGCTTTGACGCCCTTGGAGCGTCTTGCAGGGCAGCAGTCACTGGTTCTGTCCTTAGAAGGCATGCTTGGCTTAAGGAACAGAGCTTGCCAGACCATGTCAAATAAAATTTATTGGACACACCATTAAACAAAGACAATTTCTTTGGCACCAAGGCAGAAGAGGTCTTTAAAAAGATGGAAGAAAAAGCTAAATCTATGCAGACAGTTAGACGTTTTACAGGTTCAGCCTCCGAGGTTCAGTAGGCATTGCCCCTCCAAGCACTGGTCCTTTCCGGCCCCCTCCAGGCCAGCTCAGCCCAGACCCAGGGAAAGCAGACCCCCCCACCCCGCCCATACAGCAGTCCCAAGGAATGCAGAGATCTAAGCAATGGAGTTCGTCCTCTTCAAAAACAGGGAGTGCTAAGCCACCCCCTTATGGTAAGAACTCACAATGACTTTACACCTTCACCCCTTACCTCTGCCCAGCTGCTTGTGCCCCTAGGAGGAAAACTGTCCTTCCATGCAAACAACTGGGCCTCTATTACCAGCGACCGATGGGTCTTCAACATAGTGTCCCAGGGATAAAAATTTTATTTCCACACACTGCCAACTCCAAAAGGGTTTCCAGATCTTAATCCAAACCAGTGGGCAAAGACCAAAAACAAGTCCTTTCCTTGCTCTCCATGAGGGCAATACAGCATGTTTCTGTAGACCAGATAGGCCAATGTTTCTATTCCACTGCTCCCAGAGTTTTCATAAAATGCCTGGCTCCAGCCACAACCCATGCCACCCAGATCCTCACCAGAGATGCATCAGACTATGCCTGGGGTGCCAACCTGGATGGCAGGTGCATTCAGGGCTATTGGAGCCCAAATCAAATACATCTGCACATCATCCAAAAAGAGATGCTAGCTGTTCAGCACGCCCTGACAGCTTTCAGACCCCTAGTCTCCCCGGGGCCTCTACTGATCAAAACAGACAACACCACAGTGATGTGGTATATCAACAAGCAGGAAGGGGACTCACTCTTATCCTCTCTGCAGGCTCGCCATGACCCTTTGGCACACGGCCTAAGCCATACAAATACACCTGCTAGAACAATTCCTGCCAGGCTCTCAACTCTTTAGCAGACAACTTAAGCAGAAACCTGCTAGACCCACACGAGTGGCAGCTAGACCACAGAACCTTCACCCTTGTAACCCAGAAATGGGGCACCCTGAAGGTGGACTTCTGCCTCCCACTCCAATCATCAGCTGAGAAAATTCTGCACCAGGAAACCTCACAGCAAGGCCTGGAAAGTGAATGCTGTATCCTTCCAATGGGTAAACCTCTCAGTCTATCCATTTCCCCCTCTACCACTCATTTCAAGAGTACTGCTCAAAATAAGGGAGGAAAAACCAAGGGCAATCCTGATTGCACCAGACTGGCCATGCCAGCATTGGTACCCACTGCTGCACAGCCTGTCACCCTTACCACCATGGTACCTACCTCAGATCCCAACACTCCTGACCCAGAAGAATGGAGAATTCAGAAGAATGGAGAATTCATGCATCCCCAATTGCAGACCCGTAGCCTGGCAGCCTGGCTTATTCCTTGACATCTCCTCCAGCTGCCAGCCTAAGTAAACAAGTCCTAGAAGTTATACGTGAGGCCAGATGCCCCAGCACTAGAAAATGCTATGCTGACAAGTGGAAAAGGTTTTGCACCTGGATCCAGGCTAAGGGAGCCGAAACAGTACAGCCCTCCATACTTCTCATCCTGGATTACCTAGCAGACCTACTACACAGGGGTCTATTCTTCTCTTTTGTTAAAATTCATGCCTCTGCCATCTCTGCTCATTACAGCACAGAGGCCACCTCTCTTCTCACACCCACTAAGAGGGGCTAACAACGTAAGGCCATCCAAAAGAGCTCCTACCCCAGCTTGGGACCATAACTTTGTGTTGGAAAAGCTCACCCTACCCCCCTTTGAACCTGCAGCTTCAGCAGAGTTAAAATTCCTCTCTTGGAAAACAGCCTTGCTTCTGGCCATCACTTCAGTTAGAAGAGTTTCAGAATTACAAGCACTCATGGCTGTAGAGCCCGTCATCATTTTCCATGCTGACATGGTCTCCCTCAGGACTAACCCATCCTTCATGCCTAAAGTGGTGTCCAGTGTGGCTCTCAACCAATCCATTCATTTGCCCACCTTTTTCCCTAACCCACGAAACAAGGGGGAAAGGATTCTGCACTCTCTAGATGTGCACAGACAGCTCATATTCTATATGGATAGGACTAAATCCTTTAGAAAAACTGACCAATTGCTAGTCAGCTTTGCAGCAGGGGCGCAGGGGGCAAGGCCATATCCAAACAATCTCCAAATGGATAGCACACTGCATCCATTTCTGCTACAAACAGCACTGGAAATCGCCCCCAAAGGGGATCAGGATGCATTTCAGCAGGGCAACCTCCACCTCTGCAGCTTTTCTCAGAGGGGTCCCCACCAGGGACATCCTGGAGGCTGCACCATGGACTTCTGTTAACACCTTCACCAAGCATTACCACCTGCCTATCTTCTCCAAATCCAGGGCAGGCTTTGCACTGCAGTCTTGCAGGGCATCCTAGCCAGCCCCCAGTCTTCTTGACTGCCTCCACCCTTTTCCTCAGCTTTGGGAATCAACCCAAGTGTGATGACTGCAGCAGTGAAACACGAAGAACATAGTACAGTTGTGTACACTTACCGTAAATGTAGATGTTCGAGTGTATTCACTGTTGCAGTCCTGGTTTCACACCCTCCATCCCCCTTGTCTCTCTCTCTCCCTCGCCCTCTTCCTCTCTCCTTACAGGGAATTTTTGATATTTACCTTCTACTGGTGGTGTTCTTCCACCATAACCTAGCTCCTTATTTGGGGGCTCCTGACAGTTGGGGCAAGAAAAACTGATGTATGGCGTTGGCTGCCCGATTTTATACCATTGACGACGTGACATCCATCCTGGAGCAACAGCAACCGATGCAGAAATACTAAGCCTCTGGTATTTGGGCTGTCTGAGGGCTACCCCTGGCAGGATAACCCAAGTGTGATGACTGCAACAGTGAATACACTCGAACAGCTACATTTATGGTAAGTGTGCACAACTGTACTTTGCCATGAAAGGTGTAACAAAAGGAAATAGCTTTAGAAATCCAAGAAATAGTTTGCTTGGATACAGCTGGACCCAAAGATTTATGGTAAAAAGAAACAAACAACTGATCAGATTTTCAGATCGCCTTAGTCTGCTCCAAATAAATTCTGAGTTGCTTATGCACAGCCAAAGTATGCAGCACCCCCTCATTTTCAGACTGCAGAGAGGGGAAAAAAGTAGGCAGATTAATAGACTAATTAAGGGAAAGCTTGTTAATCTTAGGCATAAAACAGGGATTAGTGCATAAGAACACCCTGTCCTCATGAAAAATCAAAAAAGGAGGACAAGCCATAAGGACCTGTAACTCGGACATCTGTCTGGCAGAAGTAAGAGCTAACAGAACAGTCCCCCAATAACAACGCTGCAAGGAAGCTGAAACAGCAGGCTCAAAAGGAGCCTGAGTCAACTTCTCCAAAACAAATTAAGATCCCAGGGAAGCAGAACAGGCTTCCTCAGAGGTCTAATATTAAGGACACCTTTGAGAAATTGTTTAATCTCGCTAAAGGAGGAGAGAAGGGCAGACAAGCAGAGATGGCTGATAAGTGGGCCTTAATAGAAGAATAGCCCAAACCAGCATTAAGCAACTCACACAAATAAGATTGAACCAGAGGAACATCCACAGTACGTGGGTTCAGGTTACGAGACAGACACCAAACAGAAAACTTCTTCCATTTGGATAAGTAGGATGTCCTATCTCGCCTTCATTCTTAAAATGATGGGTTCGGAGCCGATTCTCGGCTCCGACTCAGCCGAATACATAGCTGAAAGTCTTAACCGTGTCTCGTGGCAAGAGGGCATCCCACAATGCAGTGGTGTAATTCCCAAGATGTTCTTCATCTCACATTGCTGCAGTCCTTACTTATGGGTAGTCCGCTGTCCTCGGTCGGCCCGAATACCAAAGTATTAGGCTGACGTCGATCATGGGCGCCTAGATCTGACATCAGAGCATCAGGGTATAAAGGCGCATGACCGACGTCATATCCTCAGTCTTTTTTGCCCTATGGTCCAATGCAGAAGCAGCGTTGCAAGTGCCGTTCGGCGTTCTGAAATTTTTCGTTTTCGGAGTTTCAGACCGATACCAAGTTGGGCTAAGTACCCCGTTGGGGAATATTTTTGTTTTTTCTTGCTTCAGTTACTTACCGGATGTCAGAAAAAGTGAATAATGGTATTTCTTGTGGGAAACAGATACCGCATAGGGATTTCCACTCGCTTTGTATTCCTTGTTTGGGACCGGAGCACGACGTAGTTGGGTGTCTGTTCTGTGCTAGGTTTAATAAGCGCACTATAAAACGGAGGTTAGATTGCGCTAGGTTGGTCTTTGGCAAGAGGTGTAATTATAATATGCCGTCGGACGTTCAGACGCCTGCTTCTACTAAGAAGCGCAAAGACAAATCTTTAAAGCCTAGGCAGGATGATTCGTCCGTCTCGGACGCCGGACCTTTAGAAGCTACTGCTGAACAGGTGGATCCGGCTGAAGTTTCTGTTGAGTCCCAGGGGGAAACTTTGATTTTACATGATGTGGCCTCTCAGGAGGCAGGTCAGGCTGAAGGGGCCTCTCAGGTTACTATTCTCCCTTCTATGCCTAAGGTGGTTAGGCCTTCTGTTACTGTTCCTACGGCTCCTTCTAAGGGCAGGTCTGTTTTGCCTTCCTCTGGTGTCAGTTCTGGTTCGTCAGGGTCTTTGCCTAAAAAGCACATGCTTAAAATGGCAGAGGATTTGATTACTTTAATTAGAGGTTCTATGCCCCCTCCTGATAAGAGGCCCAGGATGGAGCCAGAGTTGGAAAGTTTGGAGCAGGCCTCAGATGATTCAGAGTCTTCTGCTGAAGACATTCAAGATTTCCCTCCTTATTCTGATTCTGATGCAGAGGATTCCACTCCTTCTGCTTCTCCTCCGGAGGATTTTTCATTTTCAGAAACTCTGCATTCCATGAGGGAGCATTTTGAGTAGGAAGGACAGGATTACTATGATTCACGGAAGAGACTTAGGGAGTTCTTGTTTTTACCACAGCATAGATCCTTAGCTATACCTCCGGTTTTGGATGTTGTTTCAGATGTTTTCTCGGAAGCTTCCCTTAATCCAGATTCTGTGCCTCCTGCTCCAGTTAAACCGGACAGGTATTACAGGGTGCCTGCGGCTCATAAATATCTGTATAAGAGTCCTAGGGCGGACCCAGAAACTATTAGTCAGGGGCCTAAGGGTGTTAGAGCCTCTGTTGTTAAGAATCCGGTTCCTCTGGATAAGGAAGCTAGAGTTTGGATAGATGGGGTAAGTAGTTGTATACCTCTTCTACTTTAGCAATGAGAGCTTTGAACTGCCAGTTTCATATGTTGAAGTATCAGAATTTCCTCCTTTCTCAGCTAAGATCTAAAGTGGATGCTTTGGCAGAGGGCATAGAGTGTAAAGAATTGCAGGATTTAGTGCATGTTTCTGAACAGGTGGGTAAGCACTCTTTGCAATGTGGTTTTGATGCTTTACAGGCTTCTTCTAGGGTGGCTACCACTGGTTCAGTTATTCGTAGGCACGCCTGGCTTAAGGATCAGAATTTGTCTGAGCATGTTAAGTCTAGAATTCGGGATGCCCCTTTACAGTCTGAAGTTTTGTTTGGTCCTCCTGTGGAGTCTGTCTTAAAGAAAATGGAAGACAAGGCTAAGTCTATGCAGACTGTTAAAGATTTTTTGCAGGTACAACCTCCAAAGTTTAGTAGAAATTGGCCTACTAAGGGGTGGACGTACCCTTCTTCTGATTCTCAGTCTAGGGGTAGATCTCGGCGTGGTAGGGGCAGAGCTCAGAATACCTTCAGGCCGAGACAATGGAGTTCGCCTGCTCAATCTGCTGGTGAGGGCAGGGGCCGGTCCTTTCGTAAACAGGCCCAATGACCTGCATTTTCAGCTGCCAGATCCTTCTTGCCTGGCAGCTCCTTTGGGAGGAAAGTTGGCTCTTTTCAAGCAAAATTGGCATTTAGTCACCCAGGACAAATGGGTATTGGACATTATAAACCAAGGTTACAAGTTCTATTTCCATACCATGCCTCCTTTCAAAGGCATGCCAGACGTCCATCCTCAGCAAAGGATAGAGGCTCACAGACAAATTTCTTTACTTCTTCAAATAGGAGCTATACAGCCAGTTCCTCTGTCAGAAGTGGGCCTAGGATTTTATTCTCACCTGTTTCTAGTTCCAAAGAAAGGGAACACGTGGAGACCAATTTTGGATTTATCTATCCTCAACACTTACCTGGACATTCCAAAATTCAAGATGCTGACTTTACAACAACTTTTACCTCTGTTGGGGAAAGATTACTGGATGGTTACTCTGGATCTCAAAGAGGCTTACCTTCATGTTCCTATCAGGCCCAGTTGCAGGAGGTACCTGGCTGGAAATTTACATTATCAGTTCTCTGCATTGCCCTTTGGCTTATCTACTGCGCCCAGAGTGTTCACGAAGGTTCTGGCTCCAGTGATAGCCTTTTTCAGACTAAGAGGAAGACAGATTTATCCTTATTTGGACGATTGCCTGATTATTGCACAAGAAAAGGAAGAACTTCTTCATCATCTACAGTATGTGATGGCAGTGTTAAGATGCCTAGGGTATTCTGTGAACGAAACAAAGTCCAGTCTAGTACCCTCTCAGGACATGTGCTTTCTGGGTGTGAGACTGAATACAGCTTCCCAGATGGCTTTTTTGACCCCGGACAAACAAAGAAGCCTTTCTCTTTATTTCCATCAAATGTCTCTACGGTCCAGGCTGACTGCAAGGACAGTCCTTCAAGCCTTGGGGTTCATGGCATCTTGTATTCTGGTGCTTCCCAATGCCAAATTGCATATGAGGAAGCTTCAATGGTATCTCAAAAATGTATGAACACAGCACTGCCAAGATCTAGACACGGTCATTCAGATAATACCAACTTGCATTCAGAAGGAGTTTTTGTGGTGGGCGCAGGAATGTCACCTAAACAAGGGACTCTCTGTGACCCGGCCAGAGGCGAGTCAGATTCTAACGACAGATGCCTCGGACAAGGCTTGGGGAGCACACCTCAATGGAAAATGGGTGCAAAACACGTGGCCTGTCACACTCCAACATTTGCATATCAACTTGAAGGAAATGTTAGCAGTCCAGTTTGCATTGATGGCTTTCAAAGATTTACTTCACCCAGGGCAGGTGTTGATTCAAACAGACAACACCACTGTCATGTGGTACATCAACAAGCAGGGGGGAACCCATTCTTACCCTCTTTGCAGGCAAGCGATGATTCTGTGGGAAACTGCTCTCAATCTACACCTCAATCTTCAGGCAAGGTTTCTACCAGGAGCACAGAACTCCTTAGCAGATGTATTGAGCAGACAAATAGTGGATCCTCACGAGTGGAAATTGGATCCTCATGTATTTCAAAAGTTGACAGTGTTATGGGGAACTCCAGACATAGATCTGTTCGCTTCTCCACTAAATTACCAGTTGCCAAAGTTTTGCACAAAAATGTTTCATCACACAGCTTGGAAGGTGGACGCCCTATCATTCAGTTGGAACAATCTGCATGTATATGCCTTTCCACCTCTGCCTCTTCTTCCCAAGGTACTTTTGAAGGCCAGACAAGACAAGCCAACCATGATTTTGATAGCACCGGATTGGCCTCGACAACACTGGTACCCACTACTGAGGAGTTTAGTACGAGAACCTCCATGGCCTCTGCCTTTGATTCCGCACCTTTTGTCACAAGAGGACAGTCACTTCCTCAATGTCAAGATTCAGTCTCTGCATCTCACAGCCTGGCATATTCTGTTTTAGACTCTGGAGGGTCTCAGCTTCCACAACAAGTTTGGAATGTTATTTTGGAGGCCAGGCGGCCTAGTACCAGAAAAGTTTACGCTGATAAATGGAGGAGATTTATTATTTGGAGCAAAGGAAAGGACTTTGATGTCTCCAAACCTGATTTAAGTGTTGTTCTTCAATATCTTACTGAGTTTCTGAGAGGGGCAAAGAATATAGGACCCCCACGTAGAGCTCCTACTCCTGCTTGGGATCTCAATTTTGTGTTGGAAAAACTTACTCTACAACCTTTTGAGCCTGCAGCTACTGCCGAGTTAAAGTATTTGTCATGGAAAACTGCTTTTTTGTTGGCCATTGCCTCTGCAAGAAGGGTTTCTGAATTACAGGCCCTCATGGCAGTGGAGCCTTTCCTGATTTTTCATAAGGATAGGGTATCTTTGCGTACTAATCCTTCCTTTATGCCTAAAGTGGTTTCTAGTGTGGCCTTAAATCAAACTATTCATTTGCCTACTTTTTATGCAAACCCCAAAATAAAGGGAGAAAATTTTGCATACTTTGGATATTCACAGGCAGTTGCGTCATTATTTGAGCAGAACCAAGGAGTTCAGACAGTCTCAGCAATTGTTTGTTTCTTTTGCTTTGAGTTCACAGGGTAAACCTGTTTCAAAACAAACTATTTCAAAATGGATTGGGTTTTGTATCTCTTTCTGTTATTCCCATCATGGTAAGGAGATTCCTGCTGGGATCAGGCCTCATTCCACTAGGGCTACTGCTACTTCTACGGCCTTTCTAAGGGGTAGCTACAAAGACATTTTGGAGGCAGCTACTTAGAGTTCAGTGCATACCTTTTCTAAACATTACCACCTTCCTCTTTATTCTAAGTCTAGGGCTGGATTTGCCACTGCAATTTTACAGGGCATTTTAGCCCCTACTGCTTTATGATTTTACCATCCTCCCTTTCCCGTTGCTTTGGGATTCTACCCATAGTAAGGACTGCAGCAATGTGAGATGAAGAACATAGTACAGTTTTGTACCTACCATAAATGTAGATGTTCAAGATCCACATTGCTGCAGTCCAATCCTCCCTCCTTCCCACTGTAGTTTGACTTGGTGCTATGCTTTAGGTGATGGTTGTTGTTGGGCATGTTTTGGGAGGTATTCTCTTTGGCTGTGGCCTTTCTGGTTTGGTCTTCTGACATCTGGGGCAAGAAAAGACTGAGGATATGACGTCGGTCATGCGCCTTTATACCCTGACGCTCTGATGTCAGATCCAGGCGCCCATGATCGACGTCAGCCTAATATTTTGGTATTCGGGCCGACCGAGGACAGCGGACTACCCATAAGTAAGGACTGCAGCAATGTGGATCTTCGAACATCTACATTTATGGTAGGTACAAAACTGTACTTTCTCATTTGCCGTTTTACGAGGTTGGATGCTTTCATCTTGGCCGTGGCTAAGTTGTGACAAATTTTCTATTACTTCTTCCTCAAAATTGTTATATTTGCTAATAGCTTATTTGTTATATTTAATTAGTTATTTCTTATATTTAATTTGTTGTACCTTTTATTGCTTTTCTGTTAGTGATAGTTTGTTCCCCTTTAGCACAGCTTTTGCTGTTGCTTTGTAGGCCTATTGTTATCCTTTGTAGTGGTTGTTGCTTCTGTCTGCTAGTTTTATCTGTAGCTCGTTTAAGTTAGAGAGCTATTCCCGCATTTAAGTTAGAGGGCTTCAGGTTAATTATTGTCTTGTCTAGAAAATAGGACCATTTGAGTTAGAGGTCCTCTTTTCCTCTCCCTGGTTGTCTTTTCCTTGTGTTTCCCATAGTTACTGTTCAGTGTAGCTTTAGCTCTTCATTAGTCAATAGCTAAATATTTTCTTGTTGTTGCTTTTGCGGTCTTACCTTAACTATGTCCAAAGACCCAAAAGAGAGAGAACATAAGCCTTCGGGCTTTAAAAAATGTCAGAAGTGCTCACAAAAAATGTCCGTCACAGATGGACATGTTATATGTGTTTATTGCCTTCAAGAAGACTACACTTTGTCAATCTTTCAGAGCTAGAGTACTTCAAGAAGAGAGAAACAAATTGATTCTGAAAGGGCTCTTAAAGCTGACTTTTGAGGAAGCCATCCATAGATGTTGTTCATGTTTCACTGTTGCAGTCATCACATTTGGGTAATCTGCTGGCAGGTTGCTCTCAGCCAGCCTGAATATCAAAGTCTTGGGTCCTGTGTCAGTTGCTGTCTCCTCTTCCATGATGTCAGGTCGTCAGGGGTATAAAACATGCAGCCGACGCCATTTTATTCAGTCTTTCTTGCCGCACGGTGCCCGAAGCAGAAGCAGTTCGCAAATGCCGGTCGTCCGACTCCTGAAATTTTCACATTCGAGTTTCAGAACCGAAGTCTTCAATTAAAGCTAAGTACCCCATTGGGGAAACTTTTTCTTGCTACTTACCGATGTCAGTAAAAGTTAATAATTGCATTACTTGTGGGAAGCAAATACCTCATAAGGATTTTCATTTGTACTGTATTCCTTGCCCAGGCCCAGATCATAATGTGCCTTGCTGTCAGTTTTGTGCTAGATTTAACCAACGCACTATTAAGCGTCGGTATATTTTTGCTTCAAAATATTTTGGATCCAGATTTAATTACCCTGAAATGTTGTCTGATAGCAATCCGACTACCGGAGTTCACAAAAAGCGCAAAGAAAGACAGAGACAGACCGTCGAGGTCCAAAACCAATGACGAAGCTTCTCCTAAGCCATTCGCCGGTACTCAGTGAGGCACTTTCGCAGCCCCTGATACCCGCTACATTTGAGTCGCAGGCCTCTACCGAGACCCATGCGGAGTCCGGTATGCCGCGAGATTCTCAGAGTATTGAACCTGCGGATGTCTCTCCTTTGGATGGGTCCGGAGCCGCTGAGCAAGCACCGGCTTCTGAGGGTGTTTCAGGCCTCAACATTTCTATATAAAACCAACGCCAGCTTCAAAAACAAAAACAACTTCTAAGTCTAAAAAACCGACGCATGAGCCATGTGCTCAGGCCCCTATGCCTAAAAAACAGATGATCAAAATGGCTGAGGACTTAATTACATTGATCAGGGGTTCCCAACCCCCCCCCCCCCCTGCTAAGAGGCCTGGGCAAGACACTGATTATGAATCTTCAGATCAGGTTTCTATTTCCTCTGATTCCTCTTCTGATCAGGAATTTTCTATACCACCCTATGAGGATTCAGATGCAGAAGAATCCATCCCATCTGCATCTCCTGAGGATTATTCTTTTGGAGAAACCTTGCATACTTTAAGGGAACATTTTCATTGGGAGAGTCAGGATTTCTCTGAATCAAAAAAGAGGCTTAGGGATTTCCTTCTTCCTCAGCATAGGCCTTTGGCTATACCTCCTGTATTAGACATGGTTGATTATGTGTTTTCGGAATCAAGCATGGCTCCTAATTCCCTACCTCTGGCTCCTAGTAAGCCAGACGGTTATTACAGGGTTCCTGACTCCCACAAATTTTTATTCAAAAATCCTGCTGCTGATCCTGAAACTATCTCACAGGGTCCCAAAGGTGTAAAGGCCTCTACAGCCAAAAATTCTACCCCCTCTGATAGAGATTCCAGGGCACTGGATAGATGCGGAAAGAAGGTTTATACGTCTGCAACCTTGGCAGTTAGGGCTTTAAACTGCCAGTTTTATATGCTTAAATATCAACAGCATGTTATGGGCTTATTGAAACAGAAAATTATGTTGATTTCTGATTGTGTGGAAAATAAAGAATTACAGGAATTATTGTATGCAGCAGAACAGGTTGGAAAGCATACTTTGCAATGTGGTTTTGATTCCTTGGAGGCCTCTTGCAGGGCCGCAGTTACTGGATCTGTGATTAGAAGGCATGCCTGGCTCAAGGAGCAAAATCTGCCTGATCATGTTAAAGCTAAATTGTTGGATGCACCTTTACAGCATGATACTCTGATTGGTAATAAGGCAGAAGAGGTTTTAAAGAAAATGGAAGACAAAGCTAAATCTATGCAAACTGTAAAAGATTTCTTACAAGTGCAGCCACCCAGATTCAGTAGGCACTGGCCTACTAGAAATTGGTCCTTTCCTGTGTCCAACAGAGCCTCACAAGGCAAATCCAGGTGCTCAAAAGGCTCTAGATACCAATCACAGGGTTCTTACAGGTCAAAGCAATGGGGTGTCTCTACCTCCAAATCTGGAGGAAACAAAGCACAACCCTACAGTAAGCAGTCTCAGTGACTTCCCTCTACCATCACCAAGCACTTATCTTTTGGCAGCCCCCTTGGGGGGGGAATTAGCACTTCATGTTCAAAATTGGCATTTAATTACCCAGGACAAGTGGGTATTAAACATAGTATCCCAGGGGTACAGATTTCATTTCCATACTTTGCCAATTCCAAACGGTTGGCCAGATCTGCCATAAAACCAATGGGCTCAGAAACAAGTTATGTCCCTCACAGATATGTTTTTTATTCAAGACTGTTCCTGGTACCCAGACAAGACAATGCCTGATGTCCAGTACTGGACTTATCGATTTTGAACACGTTCTTGGACATTTCAAAATTCTGACTTTACAACAGCTACTGCCCATGCTGGGCAACAACACTTGGTTAGGGACTCTAGACTTAAAAGAGGCATACCTGCATATCCCAATAAGGGAATCGTGCGGAAGATGCCTCTGCTTCAAGGCAGGTTTTATGCATTACCAATTCTCTGCACTGCCCTTTGGCTTATCTACTGCGCCCAAGGTCTTTACAAAGTGCCTGGCACCAGTAATTGCATTTTGCAAACAAAGAAGCATGCAAATCTATCCTTACTTAGACGACTGTCTCATTCAAGCAGAAAACAAGGACATTCTTCTTCAACATCTGGCATTTGTAAAAAGGCTTCTAACATGCCTAGGTACACAATAAACGAAAAGAAATCACAACTGGTACCCAATCAAAAAATTACATTCCTGGGTGCAAGCTTGAATACAACTGCCCAGATGGCTTACCTTACGCCAGACAAACAAAGGCAACTGACTATATACTTCAAACAGATGGCAGCAAAAACCCAGTTATCTGCAAGACAAATTCTGCAGGCTTTGGGATTCATGGCATCCTGCATTCTACTAATTCCATATGCAAGACTGCATATGAGGAAACTTCACTGGTATCTAAAAAGTTTATGGAGTCAACATTGTCACAGTCTGGAAACAATGATTCCTCTCATTCCCTGCCTACAACAGGAGTTTCTTTGGTGGGCAGAGACATGTCACCAAAACAAGTGACAGTCTTTTACTCTACCCCTGCCACCCAAACTCTAACTACAGATGCATCAGACTATGCTTGGGGGTCCACCTGGTGGGGAGATGCATTTGTTTTGGGGTCCATATGCCCTGAATGCATCTGCATATCAACCAGAAAGAGATGCTAGCTGTTCAGAATGCCCTGACAGCCTTCAAGGATTTACTTCATCCAGGACAACTACTGATAGACAGACAACACCACGGTTATGTGGTACATAAACAAGCAGGGGGGGGGTACACATTCCTACCCCCTTTGCAGACTAGTCATGGCATTGTGGGACACAGCCTTGATTTACCAAGTACATCTTCAAGCACAATTCCTACCAGGAAAACAAAATACTCTGGCAGACGACCTAAGCAGAAATCTTATGGACCCTCACGAGTGGAAACTGGATCCACACGTCTTCAGCATGGTAACACAGAAATGGGGGAGCCCAGACATAGATCTATTTGCCTCTCCCCAAAATTATCAACTGGACAAATTCTGCACAAGGACTTATCACAGACAAGCATGGAAAGTGGATGCCCTATCCTTCAGTTGGAAAAACTTATCAGTCTACGCCTTTCCTCCTCTGCCTCTTCTCCCCAAGGTCTTACTAAAGGTCAGATAGGAAAAAACAAAAATGATCCTAATTGCCCTGAACTGGCCTCGCCAGCACCGGTACCCAATTCTAAGGAATATGTCCAACTCCCTCCTTGGTACTTGCCTCAAATACATCATCTACTGTCTCAACAGAGCAATCAAATTCTGCACACTCATCTCCAAACTCTGAACCTGGCAGCATGGCTGATCATGTAATTATTTAAACAACACATCTCAGTAAATCTTTGATGGATGTCATTTTGGAAGCCAGAAGGCCTAGTACTAGAAAATCTTATGCTGATAAATGGAAGAGATTCTGTGCTTGGAAGTAAGCACAAGGGACGGACACAGCAAAACCAAATATTCCTCAGATTTTACAATACTTGACTGAGATGCTTGACAAAGGCCTATCGTTTTCTTCAATAAAAATCCATGCCTCTGCCATCTCGACTCATTACAACACGGAGCCTTCCATCTTTTCTCATCCTCTGCTAAAACAGTATCTTAGAGGTGCCAAAAATTTAAGGCCTCCCAGAAGATCACCAGCTCCTGCATGGGACCTCAATTTTGTGCTGGAAAACTCACCCTGCCTCCTTTTGAACCAGCAGCTACTGCGGATATAAAGTTTTTATCTTGGAAAACTGCTTTCCTTCTGGCAATCACTTCAGCAAGAAGGGTTTCAGAACTACAGGCCCTCATGGCTGTGGAGCCTTTTATTACATTGTACCTGGACAGGGTGTCCCTCAGGACCAATCCTTCCTTTATGCCTAAGGTGGTATCCAGTGTGACTCTTAACCAAACTATTCACCTGCCAACATTTTACCCAAATCCGCAGAACAAGGGAGAGCGGATTCTGCATTCCTTGGACGTACACAGACAGCTAAGATTCTACTTGAGCAGGACTAAAGCTCTAAGAAAAACTGAGCAATTACTAGTGACATATGCTGCAGGACCAGAAGGAAAGGCCATTTCAAAGCAGACAATTTCAAAGTGGATAAGCCACTGCATCCGTTTCTGCTACTTACACCATGGTAAATCTGTGCCCAAGGGCATTAGGTCTCATTCCACCAGAGCTGCAGCTACTTCAGCAGCCTTTCTCAGAGGAGTACCAACCAAAGACATTCTAGAGGCAGCTACTTGGAGTTCTGTTCACACCTTTACAAAGCATTATCATTTGCCTCTCTACTCTAAGTCCAGGGCAGGCTTTGCCACTGAAGTTCTGCAGGGCCTTATAGCCACACCTAATGCTGTTTTAACTCCAGCCTCCCAACCATAGCTTTGGGATTCTACCCAAATGTAATGATTGCAACAGTCAAACACGAAGAACATAGTACAGTTGTTTATGCTTACCATAAATGTAGATGTTCGAGTGTATTCACTGTTACAGTCCAGGTTACCCACCCGCCATCCCCCAGTCATTCTGGAGTTTATCTATCCTTCTCTATCTTCTACAACCTATGTGGTGTATTTGCTTGTAGATGACGGTAAAGTTTATATTGATGCATGTATATATATATTTTTTTAATATATTTTGCTACCTTTTGGGGGGCACCTGACATCTGGGGCAAGATAAACTAAAGAAAATGGCGAAGGCTGCATGTCTTATACCCCTGACGACCTGATGTCATGGAAGAGGAGACAGCAACCGACGCAGGACCCAAGACTTTGGAATTCAGGCCGACGGAGGGCAACCTGCCAGCAGATTACCCAAATGTAATGACTGCAACAGTGAATACACTCTAACATCTACATTTATGGTAAGTGTACACAACTGTACTTTATCTCCCCCCACCAATCATGCAAAGACGCATCTTTCCAACTTCATGGTGACACTCGACCACGTACTGTGGCATCCGTTTACTTGCTGTAACAGGAAGCATCCCCAGGGTTGGAGTCAGAAACCCATAGCTGCAGTAAAAGGAACCATAGCTTAAACAAAGTGAATTTAAAATGAATGAACAGAAGGGTATGATTGGAGACTACATATTCCATGTAACTCCAGTAGATTAAATTAGAGTGGCTTGATGGAAAAGATAAACATAAGCATAAGGATCCTTTTCAGAGAGTAACTGGTAAAGTAAGAGTATATTTATTGTTTTAGTTTCTTAATAGAAAAAGTAAAAAGGGTATGGAGTAGTTGGCCTTTTGTATGGAACATGCATTAGTCCATTGGATGTTGTAATAAGAGGCTGTTAAAGCCAGCATAAAAGAGAATTCCAGATTGTTTAAACGTCAAGCTGGAAGATGACCAGCTTTGCTAATTGGAATTTTTTTTTTTTTTTTTTGTGGGGGCCTCAGACCTCATAATACCAGCCTAGCCCCCCAGTGTTCCATGTCCTTGTCAGGACTATAAGCCACCCTGCTACCCCCCCCCCTACTATTCCAGTATTTGCTGGGGGTGGATGTGTATTCATAGATTGTTACTAGGCCAACTATCCAGGCAGCCTTTCTAAGCCTAGCCAAGTTTTCCCAAAAAAATAATAATGTCCTGTATCCAAGTAAGACATTGAGGGCCAGGCATTTATAAGCTACCTCTGCCCATAAGGGACTTGGGTGCCAGGCCCGGTGTAAATTTCCTATTCCCCATCCACTGGTCTAGGCTGTGCTTAAATTGGGTAATAGATTAACTCAGCTTCACATGGATAGGAGGCCTGGTCCACAGGAAGGGCAGTCTCTGGGGGACGTATCTGTCTGTCTGTCTAGCATGTTCTGTTTAAGTCACAGACAAAATTCAGGTCTCTTGGCTTTGTATTTTGGGTACTCTAACTTATGAATATGTAGGAGATTCGTAGGTGTGGGGTTTACAAATGCCTTGCAAACTAGGCATAGATTACCCCTCATCAATCTGTAGGAGGCTGAGTAGAGGGAAAGGGCTTTAAGGTGCTCTTCATAAGGCAGGTTTGTTATGCCTTGTATTCTTCTTGTAAGGAACCTCTGAGGTCACTCTAGTTGCTGCGTATGCCTAGTTAAGTACATACCAAAGGGGGCATTGTGCTCTATGATTTGGTTTGATAAGGAAGGAATACGGTGGGATAATGACCTGTTAGGACCTAGATGCCATGCCCATACTTATACGTTGCACAACATAAAAGGATTTCCTCATCACTGTGACCACAGTGGTCAAAGGTAAGGCTACTGTCTATGTGCTTACCCCCCTGACCACTGAGTCGACTCCTAGAGGCATATTATCAACATGATAATTAGTCAGGATGGTTGACTTTCCAAAGGGTACAATTAAGCATTTCTTAGCATTGTGTTTAAGGCCATGGATCCTAAGGGCATCCTGGGGGCTCTGCCATCTGGGCTTCCATCCGGGAGTGGTGATTTTTTTATATTCTCTGTTCACTTTTCCTTTCTCCACAAACTACCCTTGTTGACTGTGTCTGAGGTAACTCCCCTCTGTGGACTACGCCTCCCATTAGGGAGCATTGTCGATAAGTGACTTCCATCCTGGCAGGAACACTCCCATCTCTCCCTGCAGCACCATCAGTTGACCGTGCTGCAAATTGAACCTGGGTCAGTAGGCTGTAGTTAGGGCTTTATCCCTCTACGTTACTACAGTGGTCATAGTTGGAAGGCCTTTAGTTGTACTTCTGCAAGGAGTCTGTTCTTCAGAGGTGCTGTTAAAGTACCTCAAACAAGTGTACTTTCTCAGTATGATATAATGGACTTCAGCGTTTGTGTTTATTTAATTTCTACTTCCAGTGGTGTTTTTAATTTAAAAAAAAAATTACTTCTTGTGGTGTTCCCAAGTCCATTCCTCTAAAATTTCACTTGTTTCCTGTGGCATTCAACATAAAGTAAATAAGTACTAGAATTATGGATACACACACACACATGCACACACACACATATATGTTATCTATATATATTCTATACCATATTTAAGCATGTTAACATAATTAAGCCAGTATCTAACAGCAGGTCTACACATGGTGTAAATCAAGTTGTTAAATGAGTTTAGCATAGTCTGTTTTATTCACTTATCTTTAGTATGCAACTGCAGTTCCATGATTGTAGCTATTCCTTATTTTCTTGAGTTTTAGGCTCGTAGTAAAACGTTTTGTGATTGTTAGCTCACTTAGCATAGTGGGATAAAGGCCTTGTGTCCATGGTGACCTGGGTTTGATTAGTGACTTGAGAGTCTGTTAGGAGCTAGTGTGAGAGTATGAATGTCCTGTGAGGGAGGGGCTGGATCAGGGCTGTCTAATAGTGTCAATACTCAGAGGAGGAGGAGTACACCCCCCTACCCCAGTAGTGGCTCACAAAGCAGCTGCTTGGCTAACTGGTTAACCTGTGTGGATAACTTTCACCTCCATGGGGGGACAAATGGGCTGTAGTCCCATGGGGGGTAGGCTATGGATAGCAGATATACAGGGAAAAGGATATCAATATAAAGACATCTTGTGAATGCATGGTTTAGCTTGTACCTCTTATTTGTCATGGAGTGATTCATCATATCCTGTAACCATGCCCAACTGGTACCAGGGACCAGTAGCATTTCTTAACCTCAAAAATTGTCATGCAGATTTACATATTCTGTAACAGCATTTTTTGCTTAACTTCTAAGACAGTTTCATTCCTTTCTTCTTTGTCTAAGATAGATTAGATAAGCTTCCATGTTATTTTATGCTGAACTGTAATAAACAGATCTGATGTTGTTGATCTTTTTTCCATTCATCACTGATGGGTTCAGTTCCAAGCTCAAGGAACAGAGCCGGCCTATTACCAAGCTCGCACCAGCCAAAAACTCTCAAGCTAAGCTTCTACCCACAATGCCCTTCTCCCTGTTACCTCAGATCACGTTTGCCGCATAGCTGTAAAGCTGCGTTTCAGCCGAGCTCTCAGTTAAGTGGAAAATTTTTGATATTTGTGTCTAAACTAGTTTGTTTCTAAAATTTTGTGAGCTATAGTTTATTCCTATCCAATTACAGTTGTTATTCTTCCCTCGTTTTCTACCAGTTGATAACCTTTTCAGTACCATTGCTGGTACGGTCCTTTTCACCTTACCCTTGAGGTACCTCGTTGACTAGCATAGTTGGTATTCCTTCTCTGTTCTTTCTACTGGTGTGTTTTTGATATTGGATTT
Organism: Protopterus annectens; assembly: GCF_019279795.1. Taxonomy (NCBI): domain Eukaryota; kingdom Metazoa; phylum Chordata; order Ceratodontiformes; family Protopteridae; genus Protopterus; species Protopterus annectens. The sequence continues at coordinate 352,873,200 of NC_056738.1, forward strand.
ATTTATATTTTCTGCATGTGTTTAAAGCTTTCCTGTCTTAGGAATTTAGAGTTTCTTTCTTCTGAAGTTTGAATTGTGATTACTTCTCAAGGTGTCTGATAAGAAAGGTACATCTGGTTTCAAACACTGTACCTCGTGTAATGGTAAACTAACAAATAGCGACGCTCATGATTATTGTGTTTATTGTTTGGGGGGTACCCCACCTTTTGGTGCAACCTCCCTGTGGGATTTGCCAGGGTTTCAGCCAATGCACTCTAAACGAGTGCAAGAATAAGCTAATCTTGAAGGGACTACTAAAATCTCCTTTTTCAGAGGCCCTTTCTGCGACAGAGGTCCCAACCTCTCCTATGAAAATTAAGAAAAGGCCCCATGCAGTTCCCTCTTCATCCCTGGGTGACCAGAGTAAGCCTGAGAAACCGAAAATTCAGAAGTTATCCTCGGAGCATAAGCCTGCCTCCTCGGCACCATCCTCATCTGCTCCGAGCACTTCGACTATTGCTACATCGGTGCCGGCTTCATCGCTGGCTCCAATGCTTCCTCTGGCACCAACTATAGACTTCACCACGCCTGCTACGACTTCAGCACCTGTGGCCACTTCGAAACAGTGCACGCCTTTAATGCCAATCTCTGCAGTGATGTTTGAACCTCCTGTTTCAGCTCCGAGTGTTCCTTCAACACCGAGCTCTATTACAGCAGCACTGGATTTAACACCACTACTTCCTGTCTCTAAACTCGAGACATCAGTTCCGGCAGATCACGCACCACGGACCCCGCTACTCCCCATCCATAGACCCTTTCTTAGGCCAGCTGTATAGCCCGTTCTTAGATCAACCTGAATCCCCGTCTGGAGTATCCACTAGATCCACCAGGAGCCTTTCTGAACTTGATGTAGTGTGTCTTGTGGATCAGCTGTTGGCAGCCATGGGGATACCCGTGCCTTCCAAGACCCATCCTCCGGCAGGACATGGGTTGACCTCTCCACAGACTCCGTCCTACTCTTCTCCTTCGACCATCCTGGTTCCGAAGCCTTCTGCTCCGATGTCTTTCTTGGAACCCCCCGCCTCGGCGCCTGTAGTGGACCTCACTGAAGCTCCAGGTCCGTCCCTCTGGTCCTCGGTTCCTGCTGAACCGGTCCTTCCTCAATCTCGTGATTGGGCAGCTGGCTCCTCAGTTCGGGGCACGGTTTCGTGTGGCCCTTTGGTTCCGTCATCGGTGCCGGTAGCCTCCTCTGCACCAATCCGGCTTGAGGTTCCATCCTCTGGAGCGGGTTCGATGGAGTGGGGTGTGACCCCAGTTCAGAGGCTGTCCTTCTCTGTTCCAGGCTCCCATCCCTCTTTGGGTGGACTTGCTTTCCATGTGATGGAGAGGGCTCTTGCTTCAGGAAGCATTCTGCCGACGTCAGAACCCCAGTTTTCTCCCCCTGAGCTACAGCTGCCACAGACCACATCCCCGGGAAACCACAGGAAACCCCAGTTCAGGGTACCCACTCTTCTGAGTCCTCTGACGTCCCCACTAAGGCGCCCCCACGGAAGAGATTGTGCAAGAGGAAACACGTTGACTCATCTGAAGAGTCTTTAACAGAAGACACGGATTACGATGATTGTGAAGGGTCCCCATGGTCATCCCCTTCGGAGACATCCTTGAAATGTTAAAGCAGAGGGGTGACTGGAAGCCCTCCAGCCCTTCCTCTGAGGAGTCCATGTTCCTGCAGGCTTTCTGTGCCCAGCCATCTACATCATGGGTGACCCCGCCTGCCAACGAACTAGTCCAGCTCATTGTACAACGGGCATGGAAGAACCCTGACTACTGAGGCGATCCCTCGGAGACGTGACAAAATTATTTTCCCTCCCGAGGAGAACCCACGCTGGTCCAGAGGTTTACCAGTTGACGCTATGATGGTGGCGGCGACAGCCACAAAAAAGGATCTGGCTGAAGAGACTCCTGCTGTCCATCCACCCAACATGGAGTCCCGTGCCGTGGAGGATTGGGGAAGCGAGTGTTTGCATCAGCGACCTTTGCCATTTGGTCCTTGAATTACTTGGCACATTTTACGAGGCTTCAAAGAGACTTGATCTCAGAACTCTTTGGAATACTCGCAGCTTGCAACCCCGGAATCGATCTCCAACTCCTCCATGAGGTTGCTTTCACATACAACCAAAGGGGTGGCTAGAGCTGCGGGTTCAGGCATTGTTATGAGGCGTCATGCCTGGATCTGCATTTGTGACCTCACAGATCCTTTCAAGTCTTCCTTTCTGAATGCTCCCATTGAAGCATCTTCCATTTTTGATTCCAAAGTGAAGGACATGCTAGCCAGGTGCGAGCAGAATGGTAAAACCCTTTCTGCCATAGGCTTTCGTTTTTCCAATCCTCAACGCTCCTTTTCCAGGAACCAGACGAGTGGCATGATGTGGCATAACAAATCTTTGGGTCCTTTCTGTGCTGCACGTGGTGATGATACCCCCAGAGGCAGAGGGGATAACTCCGGAAGACACCCTTATAGAGGCAGGGGATCCACGTAACCAAGGCTCCGGAGACTCTTTCTCTGGACAGTCTTACCAGCGCTCTTGAAGAGCTGCCCGAATGCTTGCCTCTGGAAGCAGTCGGGGGTTGTTTCTCTCTGCACCAAGCTGTCTGGCACTCTATTACCACTGATTGCTGGGTGCAGAGTATAAATACCAGGGGTTACACCTTTCCCTTTATTTCTTATCTGAAACTTCCAACAAAACCTCCGGACATTCCACCCAGTCAGAGGGAAGAGGCAACTTCAGAAATAGAAAAGCTATGCCAAAAAATGTCATCCAACCAGTCCCACCAGACCAATGCAGATCTGGATTTTACTCAAGATTCTTTTTGGTGCCATAAAAGACAGGGGACTGGAGACGCATTCTGGATCTCAGCAGCTTGAACAAGTCTGTCGCCCAAACTAAATTCCAGATGGTCATGTTTCAGTCCATCCTCCCCTTTCTGAGGGAGGGTGATTGGATGTGCTTGATAGATCTCCAGGATGTGTATTACCATATCAAAATGGACAAGTGCTCCAGGAGTTTGCTTCACTTCTGGCTAGGTGCCAATCATTACCAGTTTTGTGCCCTGCCATTCGGTCTCTCTACAGCCCCCAGAGTGTTCACAAAGTGCATGGCAGTGGTCACAGCTCACTTGAGACTGCAAGGATTCCAAGTGTTTCCATATTTGGATGATTCCCTCCTCATTCTGGTAACAGCCCTACAGTACACACTTTCTCTGGTGAAGATTTTGGGATAACTTTGCATTGGGAGAAGTCAAACCTGGTCCCTACCCAGCAGATAGAATTTATTGGAACTCTTCAACACTGGATCCTGTCTGGTGTCGCTCACAGACTACAGAGATTGATACTTCAGCTCCAGGTGATACTCTGTCAAAACAAAGTCTCTGCGAGAGAAGTTCTTCAGGCCCTAGGATCCATGACAGCTTCAGTCCTGATAGTGCCTCTCGCCAAGCTGCACATGCGAATTCTCCAGTGGTGTCTTTTTTTTTCAGTGGTTCCCGGATCACCACCCTCTACATTTCCAGATAACCAACTCTTGCAAACAGGACCTTCTTTGATGGATGAGGCTGGACGGTACGCCTCTTATCTCACTATGTTTATATAAAACGTTTCTCAAAGGAGATGTTCATCGTGCATACAGCTGCAGTCATTACAGATGGGTTATCCTGCAGTCAGGCGGGTCCTCGGTCGGCCGAATTCCAAAGTCTAGGTCTGGCGTCTGTTGTCGTCGCTTCTTCCCTGACGTCAGTGCGGCAGGGGTATAAAAGAGGCAGCTGACACCATTTTCTTCAGTCTTTCTTGCCGCGCGGTGCCCGAAGCAGAAGCAGTTCGCAAGTGCCGGTCGGCCAGCCAGCTCCTGAGATTTACGAAAGTATCTCAGCCGAAGTCTTCTTTACAGCTAAGTACCCCGTTGGGGAAACTTTTCTTGCCTCAGACCGATGTCAGACAAAGTTAATAATTGCATTTCTTGTGGGAAGCAAATACCGCATAAGGATTTCCACTCTTTCTGTATACCTTGCTTAGGCCCAGACCACGACGTCTCGGCCTGCCGTTTTTGTGCTAGGTTCAACAAGCGCACTATTAAGCGCCGGGCGGAGTTCGCCCTTCATTATTTTGGCAAAAAATGTAATTATATCATGTCGTCGGATACACCGACACCAGTTTTGAGCAAAAGACGCAAAGATAAGGACCGACATCCCAGGTCCGCACCGAGTACTGAGACCACGCTTAGGCCGACTACCGGTTCTCCGGTTCTCAGCGAGGCGCCTACACAGCCCCTGAATACAGATGAAACTACATTACCGGTGACTTCAGAACCCGAGGTCGCAGGCTCCTTGGTCTCCATTCCTACTGCAGATACCGACGCCACTCTTGGCGGGGAAACTCAAAATTTAGTCAGGCCTGCCATTTCTGAAGGCGTCTTCAGGCCTTCCACCTTCTCTATTAAATCCTTCACTAAATCTAAAGCAGCCATGAAAACTAAAAAACAGGGTCCTCAAACCTCCTCTCAAGGCCCCATGCCTAAAAATCAAATGCTTAAAATGGTTGAGGATTTGATTACTCTCATCAGGGGTTCTCAACCCCCCTCTGACAAAAGACCCAGATTGGAGGAAGACTACCCTTCCTCAGACCAGGCTTCTATTACCTCAGAACACGCTGAGGACCAGGATTTTGCCTATTCCCCTTTCGAAGACTCTGATGCTGAGGAGTCTATTCCCTCAGTCTCCCCCCCTGAGGATTACTCTTTTGGGGAAACCCTGCATACATTGAGGGAACACTTTCACTGGGAAGGCCAAGATTACTCAGATTCCAAGAAAAGACTCAGGGAATTTCTACTGCTCCCCCAGCATAGGCCCCTGGCTATCCCTCCTGTTTTACATATTTTGGATGATGTGTACACAGAAGCCAGCCTTAATCCAGATTCTTTACCTCCAGCCCCTGTTAAACCAGACCGGTATTACTGGGTTCCTGATTCTCACCAGTTCCTTTATAAAAGCCATACTGCTGACCCAGAAACTATTTCACAGGGTCCTAAGGGAATAAAGGCCTCTACTGCTAAAAACCCTTTACCTTCCGAGAGAGATTCCAGAGTATTAGAAAGGTGGGGGAAAAAAGGTGTATACATCTGCCACTTTAACCATGAGGGCATTAAACTGTCAATTCCATATGTTAAAGTACCAACAGTTTTTGTTATCTCAGTTGAAAAGCAAAATGACACAAACAGAACAACCAGATTTGAAAGAGTTGCAGGATTTGTTGCATGGTGCAGAGCAAGTGGGTAAACATACCTTGCAGTGTGGTTTTGATGCTTTAGAGGTCTCATGTAGAGCTGCTGTCATGGGGTCTGTTATACGTAGACATGCTTGGCTCAAAGAGCAAACCTTACCAGATCATGTCAAAGCAAAGTTATTAGATGCACCACTTCAGAAAGATGTATTGTTTGGTGTTAAAGCTGAGGAGGTACTAAAGAAAATGGAGGAAAAAGCAAAATCAATGCAAACAGTGAAAGATTTCCTGCAGGTACAACCTCCACGCTTCAGCAGAAACTGGCCTTCAAAAAATTGGTCCTTTCCAGCCACGGACAGACCTCAAAGGGGCAGATACAGATGCCCAAGGGGTAGAGGACAACCTCAAGGATCTTACAGAGCAAGACAATGGCAAGCACCAACCCCAAGAGGTGGAGAAGATAGATCAGTCATTTAGAAAACAGACACAATGACTTCCCCCTATATCTGCCAAGCAAAGCTTTAATGGCAGCACCTTTGGGCGGAAAACTGGCATTATTTTCAAAAAATTGGCATATTGTTACAAAAGACAAATGGATTCTGGACATTATAGACAGAGGCTTACAGGTTCCACTTTCACACCCTTCCAAAAATGAGAGGCATGCCAAACCTGCCACAAAATCAAAGGGCAGAGGCACAAAGACAAATTTCTGCTCTCATGGATATGAAAGCGATTCAAGAGGTACCTACAAAAGAACAAGGTCAAGGTTTTTATTCCAGACTATTCCTGGTACCAAGGAAAAAAAGATTGGAGACCTATCTTAGACCTATCCATCCTAAACACATACCTACAGGTGCCAAAATTCAAGATGCTCACATTACAGCAGCTTCTTCCCATGCTGGGCAAGGAGTCTTGGCTGGTAACATTGGACCTCAAGGAGGCAAACCTGCATGTCCCTATCAGACAAGATTGCAGAAGATACCTCAGATTTCTTGCAGGAGGTTCAACCCATTACCAATTCTCTGCATTGCCCTTTGGCTTATCTACTGCGCCCAGAGTGTTTACGAAATGCCTGGCATCAGTAATTGCCTTCTGCAGACTACAAGGAATACAAATCTACCCATATCTGGACGACTGCCTGATCCAAGCGGACAGCAAGGACATTCTATTGCAGCATCTGGCGTTTGTAATAAAACTGTTAAACTTCCTGGGATACACAGTGAACAAAAAGAAATCAAAACTAATACCTTCTCAACAGATAATTTTCCTGGGTGCCAGCTTAAATACAACCACCCAGATGGCCTACCTCATGCCAGACAAACAAGGGCAACTGTCTCAATACTTCAGCAAAATGGCAACTTTCACCAGGCTAACTGCAAGGAAAGTTCTGCAGGCTCTGGGATTCATGGCATCTTGCATCCTACTAATCCCATGTGCAAAGCTGCATATGAGGAAACTACAATGGTACCTAAAAAACTTATGGTCTCAACACAGCCACAGCTTGGAAACAATTATACCACTCATTCCATGCCTTCAAAAGGAATTTTTGTGGTGGGCTCAAGCATGCCAAAGAAACACAGGTCTCCCTTTCTGTCTACCTCAAGCAACTCAAATCATCACAACAGACGCCTCAGACTATGCCTGGGGAGCACACATGGCAGATCAGTGCATTCAGGGAAAATGGTCCCAAAAAGAGAAGCACCTACACATTAACCAAAAAGAGATGCTAGCCGTGCACAATGCTCTTATGACCTTCAAAGACCTACTGCATCCAGGCCAGTTATTGATAAGGACAGACAACACCACAGTCATGTGGTACATAAACAGGGGGGAACTCATTCATACCCCCTGTGCAGGCAAGCCATGACCCTATGGAACACAGCACTGGAATTGCAAATTCAACTACAGGCACAATTCCTGCCAGGGAAGGAAAACACACTGGCAGACAACCTAAGCAGAAATATGACAGATCCACACGAATGGAAGTTGCATCCTCAAGTTTTCTCAAAGATAACTCAGGCATGGGGACAGCCAGACATAGATCTATTTGCTACCCACAGAAATTACCAGTTGAAAAAATTTTGTTCAAGGACCTATCATCCACAGGCCTGGAAAGTGGACGCACTCTCTTTCAATTGGACAACATTGACAGTCTATGCCTTCCCTCCTCTGCCTCTACTGACCAAAGTTCTATTAAAAGCCAGAGCAGAGAGGCCACAAATGATCCAGACTGGCCAAGACAACACTGGTATCCGCTCCTAAAGAGCCTGACACACTCCCCACCATGGATCCTACCTCTAGTCCCTCTTCTGTTGTCCCAGCACAACTACAAAACCCTTCACAGCCAGCTCAAAACCCTAAATCTAGCTGCAAGGAGAATACCTTAATTTCCCAACAGACTCTCCTCTCCAAGGAGGTGCAGGATGTCATCTTGGAGGCCAGAAGACCTTCTACTAGAAAAGCCTACTCCGCCAAATGGAAACGATTTTGTGCCTGGAATCAAGAAAAGGGCCAGAATCCTTGGGTAATAAATATACCTCAAATTTTACAGTACCTAGCTGAGATGTTAAACAGTGGCCTTTTCTTCTTCTCCATAAAGATCCACGCTTCAGCCATTTCTGCACAATACAACACAGACCCTCCTTTATTCTCACATCCTCTCTTAAGGCAGTTCCTCAGAGGGGCAAAAAATATAAAGCCCCCAAGGAAACCACCAGTTCCAGCTTGGGACCTCAACTTCGTATTGGAAAAGCTGACCCTGCCCCCCTTTCAGCCAGCTTCTTCAACAGAGCTACAATACTTGTCATGGAAAACAGCCTTCCTTCTGGCTATCACCTCAGCATGCAGGGTTTCTGAACTACAGGCCCTCATGGCTGTGCAACCATTCATCATTTTCCATCAGGACAGAGTTTTCTTATGAACCAACCCTACCTTCATGCCAAAGGTAGTATCCAGTGTAGCTTTGAATCAGACTATCCACTTACCTACCTTTTATCCAAATCCACAGAACAAAGGGGAGAGACTACTACATTCCTTGGACATTCACAGACAACTTCGTTATTATTTGGACAGAGCAAAGCCATTCACGAAATCTGAGCAACTCTTTGTGTCCTATGCAACAGGTGCTCAAGGAAAGGCCATTTCCAAACAGACAATTTCAAAATGGATAGCCCACTGCATACGCTTTTGTTGTTCATTTCATGGAAAATCTGTGCCTGCATACATCAGATCCCACTCCACCAGGGCCACAGCTACCTCTGCAGCTTTCCTCAGGGGGGTCCCTACCAAGGACATTTTGGAAGCAGCTACTTGGAGTTCAGTGCACACTTTCTCCAAGCACTACCACCTTCCACTATACTCAAAATCTAGAGCGGGCTTTGCCACAGCAGTCTTGCAGGGCATCCTCGCTCCTGCTAGTTCCACTTAGTGCCTACCACCCTTACGTAGCTTTGGGATTCTTCCCATCTGTAATGACTGCAGCTGTATGCACGATGAACATAGTACAGTTTTGTACCTACCATATATGTAGATGTTCGAGTGCTCATACAGCTGCAGTCCAGGTTACCCCCCTCTGTCCCCTCTTAGGACAGGCCTTATGACAAACACCTTTATCATACAACCTATTTGGGGTATTCTTTTATGGTGTATTTGCTTGCAACTACTGTTTTTTGATTTATCTATATTGCATGTTTGCATAACATTATGTTTTGCCTTCCTTCTGGGGGCACCTGACATCTGGGGCAAGAAAAACTGAAGAAAATGGCGTTGGCTGCCTCTTTTATACCCCTGCCGCACTGACGTCAGGGAAGAAGCGACGACAACCGACGCCGGACCTAGACTTTGGAATTTGGCCGACCGAGGACCCGCCTGACGGCAGGATAACCCATCTGTAATGACTGCAGCTGTATGAGCACTCGAACATCTACATTTATGGTAGGTACAAAACTGTACTTTTCACACATCAGGCTCCCTGTCAGGCAGCCTATAGAGCCATGGAACCTCACGTTAGTTCTTCAGTCATTGATTCAACCCCCCTTTGAACCCGCAGCGAAGTGTGACCTGAAATTTTTGTCTTGGAAATCCTTGTTTTTGATAGCCATTACGTCAGCCAGGCAGGTTTTGGAGCTACAGGCATTGTGCATCAAAAGACTCTATTTGGTCTTTCACAAGGACAGAGTATCACGCCGGACGAATCCATCTTTCCTCCCCAAGGTTGTTTTTGACTTCTCCATTAATCAGTCCATTGACCTACCAATGTTCTTTCTGAATTTCTGTAATAAAGGAAGACTACTGTCTACATTCCTTGGATGTGCACAGACAACTGAGATTTTATTTAGACAGAACCAAAATTATGCGCAAGTCTGGCATGCTTTTGATTTCTTTTTCTGGACCTAGAATAGGAAATTCGGTATCCAAAGTTATTTTATCGAAATGGCTAAGGGACTGTGTACGTTTCTCCTTCTCTTCCACAAAAGAACCTATGCAACTGGTTAAAGCCCATTCCACTAGATCTGTGGCAACATCTATAGCTTTTCACTCCAGGGCTTCTATGGATGTCATTTGCACAGCAGCCACTTGGGCTAAACCCCACACTTCCATCAGTCATTATAAATTGGATGTGGTCTCTAGAGGGAGAGCTGCCTTCAGTGCAATACTACTCGGGAACATTCTTCCACAAGGGCCGCCCATTTGTCTCAAGGTAGTTTGGGATTCTGTCCCATCAGTGATGAATGGAAAGAAGATGAACAACATTGGATAAAGAAGTTATGTCTTATCATAACGTTCCATCTGTGTTGTTCATCTTCTTTCATTCATCACTTCCCTCTCCAAAGGCTCCTGGGGGATACTTTGGGTCCAAGTGGTGTCTTAGGGCATTTGCGCAGAAGGGGCCTCTGCTTTCTTGGTCTATCACGGACAAACTCAATCTGAGGTAACAGGGAGAACTGCATTGTGGGTAGAAGCTTAGCTCGAGAGTTTTGAGCTGGCACAAGCTTGGTAATAGGCCAACTCAGTTCCGAGGACTCAGAACCGAACCCATCAGTGATGAATGAAAGAAGATGGAACAACACAGATGGAATGTGGACATAACCTTTTTTCTATTTGTCATTAAATGAAAATTAGTATGCCTGGAATCAAGTGATTGTCAGTACCTCATGCCAAAACTTAGATGAGAAAGCACTGACTGTGTAGACCATTTCTGGCCAGTGTCTGGTGATATTTCTACTTTTTCTTCATTGACATCATCTCTTCTAGCTGCATATTGCATCTCAATGAATTATATTCTGAATAGACATGAACTGGATGCATCCCATATCATCTTTGAGGTTTAATTTTGCAGGCAGATTCTGTTCTTTTTCTTCCATGTTTGTAGCATTGTAAGTTAAGTGGCAGTGTTCACATTTTTAGTTTATGCTCTGTTATGTGTGATTTTGAAATGCATATCTTGTTTGTCTGTATCTTTAAGGGAAAAAAAGGGCAGAATGGAAAGTTGAGAAAGAGATACAAATGTTATTTAATATATATGTATTTTTTTTTTAGTTAATGAAGGATGCCCATGTCGACGCAGTGATGATCCTAGGAGAAGCCTTCTCGTCTTCTGAACCCTTTGACTTTGGCAGCCAGACCACAACCCGACGCATTCATAACATCATCCCCATCATGTTCAAATACCGTTTGACTCCTCCTCCTGAGGAAACTTACTCTCTTCATCGCAAGATGTCAGGCTCCTTTTTGATTTGCACAAAGCTGCGAGCCAATATCCCCTGCAAGTCCATGTTTGATGAGGCCTATTCCAAGTATTGGCAGGCCAGGCCTAAGTAAAAATAAATAAATAAATTAAATAAAAAAGTCTGTAGCCAAAGGATCAATTTGCAAGGCTTTTAAGGTGTTTCCCAATATATTTCCTTCTGTCTGCCATTTGTCTTCCTATCTTTTCTCACTGTTTTAAACTGCCAAAAACCATGAATTTTTTTAATACTGGAGCCCTGTCAGATAAGATTAATTTGAACTGGAAGAATACTGAAGACTTGTTCGTAAGATATGCTCATCTTGCAATTTTTGGCTCTGGGATCAGTAGTGCATGGTGCTTCAACTCTTAAATGGAGTGAAACAATCCAGCTGACGTTTAATGTGGTGTGGGGAATGGACAGTGAAGATTCCTCCAGGATTTCTTCCATATGGTTTGGACTTTGGGTGGTCCTTGCTTCAAATTGAAGCACGACGTGTATTTGTGTTTTAAAAACTATATGCTGAAAAATGAAAGCTGCTTAAAATAAGCAAACCCTTAGTAAAAACAGACTAATTTGACAGTTTTGGCAACCCCAAAATTTAAGTTTAAGTATTAGTATCTGTTTGGGGGCCTTTAAACACGTTGATTTTGTGTTGTCTCGTGGGATACACAAACACAGTCTGATACAGCTGTCTTCACAAAATTATGCATTATCCGCATATACTGTTGTCATCTTCTTGGTCATTTGGCTTTACTTGCCTTGAGCACTACAAGGAAGAAATGCCAGAGCAGAGACTTAGTAAATGTCCTCTTAAGGTCTTTTGCGCTTGAACAGAAAGCACTTGTGTGTTCTCCAGCTGAAGTTGGATTCTTTGTTGCTAGATCTAGTTCTCAGAATTGTAATTGTTCATTATACTCCAGTGATGCATACACTGGTCAAGTTTCCTCTGTCAGTGAATTGTAATATTATTTTGGCTTCTCTTTAAAGCAGAATTTTAAGTGTTTAGAAATCCGGACAGTTGAACTGAAGTACTTGAAATTAACTGAAAGTGAGCTAACTAGATCTGGTATGTAACACAGCAGTCACTGGCAGAGTAGAAGGTGCAAGAACTGGGTATACTCGTCTGTTCTAGTCGGAACTTTGAAAGAGTTGATTGACACGTTACAAAATGTGAAAATTTGAGAAACAGTGTTAACTTTGGCTGCTGCACTGAGGTAATACAAGTAAGTGAAACTCAACACCAGTTTCTCAGTTTGTCAAGCCCCGAGTTACTCAGTTAAGTTGTTAATTTTTTCCCCTCAAATCTGGAAGGTTTGCTGTGTTGTAAAGTTCATTGCCAGTTCAGTAGCTCTTCCTGCGTAGACACTGACATTATGTAGAATAGAACTTTTTTTTAGAAAACTGCTTCACTGAATGTCTTGTTTTTATTGATAGGTTTTGCGAGTGTCAGTGTTTAGACTGCATTGTATAGAAAGTGGTAGTGAAGCAAAGCTGTTTTGAGAATCCTTATGTGGGGTCTGTTAATTGATGTAGGCTGAATGCATGTGTAAGATAATGTGCAGATCCTATATCCACTTTGTATTTTCTACAGGAATTGAACTTGTGTTATTGTCATAGAATGCCAGTGTCATATTTGCAGATGTAAAACTACACCAGCTTGCTGACACCTGTTGGGCTCACATAACATCTGACTTAGTGTATCCTGCATGCCCAAACTAGATCACAGTTGTATTGGAAGCAGAGCACTGGAGATGTGGGAAGCCCTGAAAATGTGCAGCTGTTACTCCCAACTCCAGTGCTGTCTGAAAAAAACATCGAAGGGGCTGAGATAGCACTTTAGAGATACTGATTATAATATACCATACCAGTGTAGAGTAGGAGGGGAGAATGCTGCTTTAATTGCTGCATCTGGAATTCACTTTCTTTGCCTTGCCTTGGTATAGTGGAATAGTGATCGGGCTAAGAAGGTATCTTCTATGAAAGAGGGTGTGCCCACACATTATCTGTAAATGCATATAAATCCAGCAATGTGCTTCGCTTGTCTTGAAGGGGCCTAATTGCTAAATTAAATAGGAACCAGTTTTATAAATTATTGCATAGGCTCTAACTGATACAAACTTCTGCCAGACTAGGAGTTAATTTTTATGTGCAACAAAAGGTATTCACTGGCATAAACTCCATTTCCAGTTTATTTTCTTCATGTTAATTTCACAGCTGTAGTTTCCAGTTCTGCGAATTTAAAGTCTGTATTTTTTCATCATAAGAAGATGTAAATGAACATTTTTGTGACCTCTTTCTTCTCTGGATTTGCTATAGTGGACTGTAATTTTTTTACATTTCTATACATTAATGCATCATTTATGTGGCTCATCTGATCACTTGTCAGTTGTCACACAAGTATGGTGCTAGTTACAGAACAAAATTTATAAACAGTAGGTTGCTTTTCTATAACATAATCCTGATTTTATAATATGTATTTTTATCACGTAGAAGTAAAGATAATTTAACATTTTAGTTTTGCTCATTTCTAAATGCTGGAATTGCATGTCTGTTTTGCTGCTTAATCTTAAGAGAGTATGGTAAGTTGACTGTAAAACTTTGAGTCCAGAGTTAGTTAATTTATGGTTCTTAAAATGAGGAGTAGATTAGAGAAGTTTGCATTTCTAAAGTAAACTGAATGCATTCTTTAACTGTATTGAAGAGTAAGCGTCTCACTGCATTATCCTGCAGCTGTAATAAATTTGAAAGTGTAACTTCAGGTATTAAAATTCTGACTTGGTGATTTAAGTTACTGCAGGATGTCTCTTGACAACAGATTCATATATTAGCTATTTTCATTGTTAGTATCCCCTGCTAGAGTTTCCAATATTCTTTCACGTGCATTACTTCCTATAACAGTGCACCTCCTCTTAACATCAGTCCGTATATAAGTAGTTCTCGTATGTGCCTCCCATGTCTTTTCCTTTGTAGAAAAAATGCTTGATAAGTGTCTGCTGTCATTTTATGCTAGGTCTTCTGAGTCACCATGTAGTCTGAATTTTCCATTTGTTGGACCTTTTTTTATGTCCTGTTTCTTCCCCCAAGTATACCTCTCAACCTCTTTCTTTGTATTTGTTGACTAGGCAAGTAGACATATCTATTGACCCTTTACAGCCATGACCCAGGCTCACAGAGCAATAATACAATGCAATTATTAGTGACAAGTATACAGTAAAGTTAAATATGTAATAGGTAAACCAAATGAGTATCAATTGATATAAAAAAGGTACATTCCCCCATAATAGGGGAAGGAGTAGCATAATTCAGGAATACAAAATCAACACTGAAAATAGTATGATTCATTCACTAACATTTACTAATAGTAGCACCCATGAATTAGTGACTGTGTGTGTGTACATATATATATATATATATATATATATATATATATATATATATGTACACACACACACAAGTTCCCTTTGGAATCTTGAAAGACTGAAATGTTGAATTTCAGTATTTTGAGACCAAATTGCTGAGTATGCAGTTGCGCAAAACTGAAGTATATCGAACCCGGAAATGTCAAACCCGCGGTACTAATACCACGTTAGGGAAGTGTTATGTTTTTTAAGGGTTTTTGGGAGGGTTTGTGTGTATGTGAGTGTGTTGAGGAGTGTTAGGTGTGGGTTAGGGTAGGTAAGAGTATGTCACTGTTGAGAGTGATGGTGTTTGTATGTATGTGATGTGTGTTTGTGCAAGGGGGGTGTAGAATGTGTGGTGGTGGCTTTTCTGTCTTTCTGTGTTTAGTGCGGCCTCGGAGTTAGTATATATAAGTAGCGGGGGTGTGGGGGGTGCAGGGGTGCTTGCCCACCTGCTTATAGGAAGGGTAGGTGTGTGTGTTTGTTTTGTGTTTGTGTGTGTTGTTTTTGCTTTTTTTGTTGTGTCGGGAGGTAGGTGTATTTGTGTTTGTATGTGTGGTGTAGTGTTTTGTTTACGTTCGCGGTTTTGGCTTTCGGCTTTATAGTCTTGAGATACTGAAATTAGATATTTTAGTATTTCAAGATTATAAAGTGAATCCATATATATATATATATATATATATATATATATATATATATATATATATATATATATAATAAAATATCAATACACAGGATCTTCTTGATTGTTGTGGACATGTTTGACGAAGGCAGAGAGTAAAATATCTCATGGAGAGTTAACCATTTTATTTTGAATGACCAGGTAGGTAGAGAATTTTTATTTTTAAAAATTCTTTCATGGTAGTTATTGATCTAATTTCCCTTGGAAAATGTTCCTTCTGGCAGGCCCTAGCCAAGAGAAGACTATTTTACCTATTGCGGTCTTGAATTTGGACATTTTGAGCATGATGCTATTGTCTTAGCTAAGCCCTAATGGGCATAGCAGTTTCCTCAAGCTTAGTTTGCTTCTTAGAGATTGGCAGTATCCAGGACTTAAATTTTTGAAGATAATGCAGCTGAGCATAAACCTGTGGAGTCTTTTAATGAAGTCACAGTGGTGGGTTTGGAATTTGCTAGTAAAGCAAATTTGAAAATCTTGTTTTCTGTCACTTGACTCCTTTGGAGTCTTAACAGAGTACATAGTCATAATGGGTAAGCAATACTGAAGGTTAGGAAGAAGGTCATTTTTACCTGTAGCCTTCCTAGCTACTGGAGACAGAAGGTGAGATATTTTATAACATAACTTGAGTTGAGATAAGGTTTTATTTATACTGTTATCTAAGTGAGTATTGAAGGCAAGATAGGGGGTCAAGTTTGACCCCTAAGTATTTAAATTCAGAGACATTAGGAGTGATGTTTCCATGTGGGAGGGTTGTTGCTGCTTAAAGCTCATATGATGGGGCACTTGAAAGAAATGCATTTATTTCTGTAATTGAGCACAGGAATGTTTTGTAATCAGCATAAGATGCATTGGTGTTAGCAGAGTCTGTGGGTACGGCAGAGAAATGTGTGATTTTTCTTGTTATTTTTTTTCTTTCCAGAATAACCTATGATTGTCAACAGGGCATACCTGTTTAAAAATGAGATTTGGCAGAATTGGTGGTGATTCTTGTAATCCTCCGTTGGGTAAGGTAGTTTTCTGTAATTGTTTATCATTTGGGTTTTGATTCCAGACTTAAAAGTCTGTTCTTTGTTTTATTATGGCAAGTAGTTCAGTATCAAACAAGAGGCATAATTTGCCTCTTGGTCTATGGCATACAGTTGGGAAAAGGGCATCTAAATCTCAGAAAGGTTAGGGGTGAAGTAATGAGTAAGGGTTATGGTTGAAGTTGAATCCAGGATATTGTAAAATAAGGCAGCAAACCTTAATCTTTTCCAGTCAGAAGACCTTCTTTTCCAGAATCATCATTTGTTTTTACTTTTTGGTTGAATTGCTTGACAGTGTCTATTTGGATCTGTTGGAGATTTCAAAGACCAGGTATAGATAATACAACAATGGTCATTAAAGTGGTTTGACAGTATGGAAATGTTGGTGCATTTTTAATGTTGGTAATTGTAGTTAATGAGTTGGGGCTGGTACAGGTTTTTACTAGTTGTTCACGACTGTATTGCTGCAACATTTTGTCTAATTGTTTACCTTCTGTGCAGTTAGTATTGATATTGTAGTTCCCTAGCATTATTGTATTTTAGGGATTCCCTGTGGGAACATTTCTAGAATGGTTTGTTTGGTTGCTGCAAGAGAGAAGGGAAGGGAGGTGTATACTGAGGCTGTGTGTAGATTAGTTAAGTTTTCTTATTTTAAGTGGTCTAGTACCCATTTAGCAGCTGTGTCAGTCATGGGACTGCATTTAGATTTTTTTTTTCATTGTATTAAAGACTGGGTTTTGTTTAAGTAATGGGAGGGCTCATCTAGCAATGAGTATCAGGTATTATGGTTGAGAAACAGAAATTGTCCTTTATCCAGGTTTCAGAATATGCTACAGTATACAGTATTACTTTCAACAGTTAGGCAAGCTTCAGATGTTAAGTTGTCAATCCTGCCTTCATTCTTGCTGGATGGGTTCGGAGCCGATCCTCGGCTCCAACTCGGCACTTGCTTTAGCTTGAGAACTCCTTTTACCAGCTCGAGGCAACCCTATATCCCATGATGCAAGGTGGAACTACCTCAGATCTCGTTTGCCGCTTAGCGAAAGAGGTCTCCTTTGCCAGCTGAGGTAAGTAATTTTTTGTCAAAAGAGAAAAAAGCTTAGTTAGGGATTTATTTCCCCCTTGTTTTCCACTTTCATAGTCTGTAGTGTGTTTACAGCCCACCCTATTCCCTTATAATTCAAAACTTTTAAATTCTTTTGGTAATTGTATAAAAGTTTAGTTAGGCCTAGACCCCATTGGTTAATCCCTACCTGTGTGTCTGTGTGTTAGGGGATTAATTGTGTGTGTTTGTTGGGGTTTGTGTGTGACTTCTTCCTTAGAAATATGTCAAAGGAAGGCAAGGTCTCAGGCTTCAAGAAGTGTGACTCGTGCTGTCAGAAAATGTCTCTGACAGACGGTCACACTTCTTGTGTTTACTGCCTGGGGCCTTTGCACCTGCAGGACTCCTGTGCTTTGTGTCACTCTTTTAGCCAGAGAGTCCTGCAGGAACGGAGGAATAAGTTAATCCTCCGTGGCTTACTTAAGCCAGAAGGTTCTCCCTCTAAAACAGGGTCTGGTAAACCTTCTAAGCCACCGAAGGTTCAGGCTACAGTATCCAAGCCTCCTCTGGTGGCTCCAGCTCCGAGATCGCTGGAACCGATCTATCTGGTTCCAAATTAGTGGGTTCGGCACCGATTGGTTCCGACACCGGTCTACTGTGGCCTTGTCGGCTCCGGCTGGAGCCGACACCTTATCCACCATCGAGCCGAGAAACCTTCGGCTCCATCTGGAATTCAGGGACTTCGGCTCCGATGACTTCGTCCCGAAGAGATCTCGGTCCCCTTGCAGAGTATCCACTCGGCTCCGGGGTCTCCTCTTTTGTCGGAGCGGAGCCATCGGAGCCGATCTTCGAGATCTTCCAGGCTGTCTGACCACGACTTAGAGAGGGTGGTAAGCAGGCTGTTGAAGTCGCAGGCACTGGCCCAAATGCTCCATAGCCCGTCTCAGCAGACTTCGGCTATTGTTTCACCCCTTGAACTTCCTCCTCCGACTCCACACCAGAGTTCGGAGCCGGAGCTTCTCGGGACAGCGACTGTTTCGGCGCCGGAGCCGATACATCCTTCGGCTCCGTCGTCCTCGGCTCCGATCTCCTCCTTGAGGCCTTCCTTGGAGGGATCCGGTCGTCGGGTTTCCCTTGTCGGCTCCGAGGGGGCTAGTGGCATCGGACCCTTGTCCGACCCCCCTCCCTCTCGGGGCTTCGGCTTTGGTAAGCTCGGCACCGACATCGGCCTCGGAGCCTTCCCTCTCAGTGGAGCCGGGAATTCCTGTATCCTCGGATCGGGGATATTCCGGCCTCCCGGGGAGGGGAGCCTTTGAGGTGATGAGGAGTGTCCTGGCTACTGAGCCAGGTCAACGGTCCATCCCTCTAGCTCCTCCCTCTTCGGTGCCTGTAGACACCTCTTGCCAGCCTCTTGCTCTCAGGCCCAGGGATCCATCGCCCCAGGTTTCCCCATTGGGAATTTCCTCCTCTTCCGAAGTTTCTCCTGATCCGGCAGGTGAACCCCCTCGGAAGAGGACGTGTAAGAGGAAACACACAGACTCCCCCGAGTCTACTACATCTGATACCAACTTAGATGAGTCGGAGGGTTCCCCACGATCCCCCTCTGAGGATGTCTCCTTTTCAGACATCCTTGAGCTCCTCAAACAGAGGGGGAATTGGCCATCCATTGATCCCTCCGAAGATGAGTCTGTATACCTGGAGGCTTTTGGATCCCGACCCTCCACCTCCTGGGTGTCTCCGCCTTTCGACCCACTTATGCAGGTAGTGGCTCGGAAGGCGTGGGTGGCTCCAGATTCTGTGGAACCTGTCCCCAGGAGACCATCCAAGTTTATCACGGCCCCTACGGACAAACAGTTTCTTTCCAAGGGCGTCTCTGTGGATGCTATGGTGGCGGCGGACACTAAGAAGGAACTGGCGGATCCTTCAGTACCTGTCCATCCTCCTAACAAGGATTCTAGGACCATGGACAGGTATGGAAAGCGGATGTTTTCTTCAGCGACCTTTGCTATGCGTCGCTGAACTACCTTTGTCACTTCACCAGGCTTCAAAGAGATATTCTCAAGGAACTGGGTGAAGTGGTCCAGGATCCTTCTGCTGCTGGGGCTCAAGAAAAGATTGCCTCACAGCTAGCAATCCTGAATTCCCTATCCAACTCCTCCATGCGGCTCATATCCTATGCGGCCGATGGAGCGAGCAGGGCCGCAGGCACAGGAATTGCTCTTAGACGCCAAGCCTGGATGCGGCTTTGTAATTTTGCGGACCCCTTTAAGGCGTCCTTCACTAATACCCCCTTTGATGGTTCGGCTTTGTTCGGACCTCAGGTGAAGGATACCTTGACCAGGTGTGAGCAGGACGGTAAAACTCTTTCTGCCGTTGGAGTCCATTTTTCCACCCCTTCTAGACCATATCCCAAGGATCAGAAGGGAGGGAAGATGTGGTTCCGCAAAGCCCAAGGAGCTACACCGGACACACGTGGTCAGTTTACCCCCAAAGGCAGAGGGGGTAACAATAATAGACGCCGCCCTAGAGGCAAGGGGGGTCCTCAGAACCAGGGCAACAGGGAGTCTCTTCCTGAGAAGCCCTTTCAGCATCCCTGAGGTGTTGCCCGACTGTCCACCCTTGGAGGCAGTCGGGGGAAGGATTTCGCTGTACCCAGTAGCCTGGCATTCCCTCTCACAAGATATGTGGGTACAGTCGATCATATCCGAGGGTTACAAAATCCCCTTCGAAAGGTATCCCGTACCTCTACAATCCCTTCCAGACATCTCACCCGGTCAAAGGGATTTGGCAGAACAGGAGGTTTCAAAGCTCCTAGGAAAAAGAGCCGTCCAGACTGTGCCGGCAGACCAGGTAGGATCCGGCGTCTACTCGAGATTCTTTTGGTCCCCAAAAGGACGGGAGATTGAGACCAATATTAGACCTGAGCAGTCTAAACAGATTTGTCAAGAAGGCAAGATTCCGGATGGTCACGCTTCAGTCCATTCTGCCCTTTCTGGGCAAGGACAACTGGATGTGCTCCATATACCTTCAGGACGCGTACTATCACATAAAGATTCACAGGCGCTCCAGAAGGTTTCTCCGCTTTTGGCTAGGGACCAGTCATTACCAATTCAGAGCCCTGCCCTTTGGCCTCACTTCAGCCCCCAGAGTGTTTACCAAATGCATGGCAGTGGTCACAGCTCATATGAGACGTCAAGGATTCCAGGTGTTTCCTTATTTGGACGACTGGCTCCTCTCCGCCACCACCAGGTGTCAGCTTCTTCAGACCAGAGACTACACTCTGCAGCTTTGCAGGAGTTTGGGAATTTCAGTAAATTTCGAAAAATCTTCTGTGCTGCCTTGCCAATCTATCACCTTTATAGGCGCAGAATTAAACACCGTCAAAATGTTAGCCAAACTAACAGATCAAAGAATTCTGGACATCCAAAAATTTGTTTGGATTCTATTGCAGAGCAACAAGGTCAAAGCCAGATTTATACTGAAGGTTCTAGGTCTTATGGCTGCGGCCATTGTTCTTCTACCACTGGCTCGCTTCCACATGCGTCTTCTGCAGTGGATGCTATTCACGCAGTGGTCGTACCACAGTCTCCCAATGAGGCACGAAATCTTAGTCACACAGTCGCAGAACTCATCTGAATTGGTGGATATCTTCCCTCTTCTTCATCAGGGCCGACCCTTTGTTCCCTCCTCCAGTTGCCACAGTCACTACGGATGCCTCTCTGATCGGGTGGGGGGGGCATTATCAGGGCAGGATGGTCCACGGGACGTGGCAACCCATAGAATACCATCTGCACATAAATGTCCTGGAGATGAGAGCGGTGCTTTTAACGTTGCAGGCCCTCAACGACTTTCTTCCCACAGGGACTATTGCAGTACAAACGGACAACATGTCCGTGGTCTGGTACATCAACAAGCAGGGCGGGACCAGGTCCTATCTGTTGTGTCGAGAAGCTCTCAGACTTTGGCAATGGGCAATCTCCTCTCATCAGTTTCTGATAGCAATGCACATCCCCGGCAGGTCCAACCTCTTGGCGGACAGGCTGAGCAGATCCATTCTGATGCCTCACGAGTGGTTTCTCAATCAATCTGTAGTGGATCAGATTTTTCTGAAGTGGGGCACTCCTTGTTGCGATCTTTTTGCTACTCCTCAAAACAACAAGTGCCCCGATTTTTCACCCTCTTTCCCCTTCCAGGCCAACCCCTGAGAGACTCTCTAACCCAGGATTGGCCCCGGGGACTTCTGTACGCTTTTCCTCCTTTTCCCTTGATTCCACAAGTCATTCAGAAAGCCACCGTTTTGAGGGCCAAGTTGATTCTCATTGCCCCTTATTGGCCTCGACAAATTTGGTTTCCGTCTCTGCATCGTCACCTTCTGGTGCAGCCCTGGCATCTGGACCCAGTTCCGGATCTCTTGATCCACCAGTCGGGTCAGCAGCACCGGGCCATTCATTCTCTCAACCTCACTGCTTGGTTGCTCCACTTCCTTCCCTAGCCAGGCTACCGATGATCTCTGACTCAGTCAGAGACATCTTAGTGTCTTCTTTAAAGTCGTCCACTAGGACTGTTTATGCTAGCAAGTGGCGGCGTTTTTCTATTTGGGCAAATTCCAGGAATATTGATCCCTTTACTGCTCCTGTACATTCTGTTTTAGATTTCCTGGCGGAGGTTTTTCATTCAGGATCCTCGTCATCTACAGTTAAAGTACAACTGGCTGCTATTTCCAAGTATCATGTTGGCTTGCATGACAATAACATTATGTCTCATAGATTATGCAAGGCCTTTCTGAGAGGAGTTTTTCTCCTAAAGCCGCCTATAAAGCATCCTCCTCTGCAATGGGATCTAAACTTAATGTTGGCATCCTTGATGCTACCTCCCTTCGAACCATCTGCTTCATGTTCTTTGAAGTTATTGACCTGGAAAACTATATTCTTACTGGCTGTCACTTCAGCAAGAAGGGTTTCCGAGATTCAAGCTCTCTGCATTCGTTCCCCTTACTTGGTTTTTCATAAGGACAGGGTATCATTAAGAACGAACCCGTCCTTTCTCCCCAAAGTTGTCTCTCAAACCAATATTAACCAATCTATAGATCTACCAGCCTTTTTCCCAAACTCTTCCGACAGAGCTGAACAGAAGCTTCATTTTTTGGATGTCCATCGTCAGCTCAGGTACTATTTGCATAGAACTAAACAATTCAGGAAATCGGACCAATTATTTGTCTCCTATGCAGAAAACAGGATAGGTCTTCCAGTTTCTAAAGTGACCTTATCCAGATGGTTGACTTCCACCATTTCCTATGTGTACTCTCTCAGAGGCAAGCAGCTATCTTCTAAACCAAAAGCACACTCAACCAGGAGTCTATCCACTTCTGCAGCCTTTCAGGATAGACTACCCATTGATACCATTTGTGCAGCAGCTACTTGGGCCACGCCTCATACCTTTGTCTCTCATTACAAGTTGGACTTGGCCTCCAGAGATAGGGCCAGTTTTGGTTCCACAGTTCTCAAGAGTCTGTTCCATTGAGCCACCCGGGATACAAGTGCTAGGACGCTGTCCCATCCAGCAAGAATGAAGGCGAGATTGACAACTTAACATTTAGAAGTTATGTACCTACCATAACGTTCCATGTTAGTTGTCTTCTCGCCTTCTTTCTTGCATCCCTCCCTCCTTCCCCCTGGCCTGGACAGATCTTGAAGAGTTCCTATCAGGTTGTTTTCCTCCTGAGCCTTCATATGAGGACTCTTTTTATGAACTTGTTTTCCTAATTATGTTAGGTTAGTCCTTAGCAGGGTAGGTTAGCTACCAAACGAGATCTGAGGTAGTTCCGCCTTGCATCATGGGATATAGGGTTGCCTCGAGCTGGTAAAAGGAGTTCTCAAGCTAAAGCAAGTGCCGAGTCGGAGCCGAGGATCAGCTCCGAACCCATCCAGCAAGAAAGAAGGCGAGAGAAGACAACTAACATGGAACGTTATGGTAGGTACATAACTTCTAATTTCTGCCTGTGTGTTTATGCTACGGGGATTAATGGATGCTGTTCTAAATTCTTTTAATCTTTGGGAGATTTGTAGTGAGGGAGTATGACTGTCACCTGCTTTGTGTAGTCTGAGGATTAAGTGATAGTCTTTAGAAAGTAAAGTCTTAAAAGGATTGTTTGAGAATGTAGTGTTCTGTAGAAGGAGGATTTGAAGACTGAATTACCTTTCATTTGTGCAGGTGAGAAGGTTAATGAAGTAAAGACTTAGGGGTCTCCCACTTTTAATGTGGAAAACTGCTTGCAGGTTGGGTTTGCGGTGAACAAGTTTGATAGACATAAGCAGCTGGAGAGTAGAAGAATGGTCATCCCAATACCAAGTACCAGTGTAAGATAAGCCATAGATGGCTAAAGTGGATGATAGTCACTGTCAAGATTGTAATGATAAGTAAAGTATGAAAAGAATGTGGGAGAGAATGTCTGACTCTTACATGTAAAAGGGGAGAATTGAACTGTGAAGAGGGAGTTGCTGGAGCCTAGCTGCCACCAAGATTGCCTGAGTAAAGTAGTTGGGAGCCTGGACCACAACTGTTGTTGGAGTCTAGCTGCCACAAGGCTGTCTGAGTTAAGTGTGTTGGAGACAGAATTATTCCTGTGCTGAAAGATATAGGTCAGTGGTACAGGGTAGTTAGGAGAGTGAGGATTGTTAAGACAGTAAGCATTAGTAAGAGAGCGAGATTGGTGCCTAGCTGCCAGTTAGGCTACTTGAGTAAGTAAATGAAAAGCTGAGAATCAAACTGCCACATAAGCTGTCAGTGAGAGATTTAAAGAATAAAGTGCAAATGCCAGCTGAGAGCCTAGCTGCCATATAGGCTTACTAAGAAGTAATTGTGAAGTTGAGAACCTGGCTGCCTTCTATGTTGTTAAGAGAGAGAAATCACACGAACAAAGTAGATGTACCAGGAGAGAGCCTAGCTGCTATTAGAAGCTGTTCATTTGGATGAGAGTTTGATGTCTGTCTGCCACTTAGGCTGTCTGAGTAAAAGGCTTTAAAGAAAATGTCTTTGAAGAAAGAGGGTGTTGCTAAGTGTCTGAGGGATTTTGAGGTACCAAGGATATCTGAGTAAGTAGTAAAATATTTGATGCACAAAAGGCTGGAACCCAGCAACTGCCCAAAGAAGTCAAGTTGAAACTTAGTTATAGCATTATTAAGGAATGGAATTTAGTAATAAAATGATACTCAAAAAAGAGAAGAGGTTGGAGCCTAGCTATCCCTTAAAAGACAGGTAGTTTACTATAGTGTAATGTTGTTGTTTGATGAGTAATAGGTTGAAGTGTAGGAATCAGTTAGTTGCTACCCAGCAAGCAGTCTAATTATCAGTTGTTTGGGGGGTAGAGTATATGTGGTGTAAGTAGGGGGTGAGTGGAGGGTGGTGTGGTAAGAGAGGTATATATAAAAAAACAATGACGAAAGTCTGACTTACAAGGTATCAAAGTTAGGAAGAGATGTTATTGGATAGTTTCAGGTGTGAAGTATAGGTAGTTTGAGCTTAATAGGAAGTGAGAGTTGTAAGGGATGACGCAAGTGTGACAGTTGTGTATGGATAGAGTTTAGATGAAAGGAGATGGAGATAAGTTGAATTGGACAAGTTTCAGTGCTGCTTTAGAATGGTTTAGTAGAAGGATTATAGGGTGGAAGTACATTTCAGTGACTGAGACAAAAGGGATTGTGGAAGGAGGAAAGAGAGGGGGAATGGCTAGTTAATTATAAAGGAAATAATTTTTGTTGGGTGGGAATGGGAGGTATGGTGGGAGCAAATCCTTGAGTTGCTGAGTGGAGCCAGGCTAGACCTATACTTGAACATCCCTGAAAAACTAAGCGGAGAAATAATCCCAGCACTGCTTATGTAGAATATGGCAGCAAACCATAATCTTTTCTAAAATTATAATTTGCCAAAGTCTAGAGTCCTGTTCTTCAGTCAGATGAAGAACTTCTGTAACTTAGCCTTAAGAGCTAAAATCTTAACCATAAATGTAGAATAGTAGTTGTAATGCATTGTCTGTACTAGACTCTCACACAGAAGGGAAATCTAGACAAAGGCAAAAATAATTTGGGGGTGGGGCCCAAAACCAGGGACTGACTTTAATTCCTGTTATAAAATTAGAAAGTTACAAAGTAATACATGTTATGTAGTCCAATCTCGCCTACATTCTTACCCGTGGGTTCGGAGCCGAATGTCTGCTCCGACTCTGCCAACTTTTTTAGCTCTAAGTCTTTCTATTGGCTGGGCTAAGATGGTATCCCATGCTGCACTGCTCTCTATCCCCAGATCTCATTTGCCGCTCGTATAGCTCGGACGTGGTCTCGCTCTTGGCTGTGGCTAAGTACCCTTTTTCTTCCTTATCAGAGAAATTTGTTGCAAACAAAAAGCTGTTTTAATAGCTATTGTATGTTGTCTTGTCTTGTGGAAAAATTGTGTTTAGGATAGTTTTTTCTGTGGTGTCCCACTAGCTGTTTCCAACGGGCTAGGCCCGTTTTCAGTTAGAGGACCTAATCTGTCCCCTTGCTTTCCTTGTGTCATTTAAGTTTACTGGGACTAAGTACCATTTAAATTAGAGGTATCAGTCCTTTCTCCCTTGTGTTTGTGTCTAAGGATCGTTTAACTTAGAGATGTAGTTTTTTCCCGCCTTGTGACTGCTTGACCGTTGGTCCTTTTATTCAATGTTTGATTGTCTTGGTGCTTTATTATTGTTGGTTAACTATGTCCAAAGATACTAAGAAGCACAAGCCCCCGGGCTTCAAGAAGTGCTCTAGGTGCAGTTACAAAATGTCCATTACCGATGGACACTCCGTCTGTGTATATTGTCTGGGAGCGATTCATCTCCAGGAGTCGTTCAGCTTCTGTCATGCTTTTAGTATGCGAGTTTTTCAGGAGAGGAAGAATAAATTGATTTTGAAGGGACTTCTGAAACCCTCCTTCGAGGAGGGTCTGGAGAGTGCTTCCAGCTCTAAAGCTATATCTTCTAAATCAAAAAAGAGATCTCCGGCTCCATCAGTCTCCTCGGAGCCACCGGAGAAAATAGCAAAGTCTGCTTCAACATCCTCTGCTCCATTGTCTTCGGGGCCACAGGAAGTGTCAGTTGTTATGGAACCTGCTTCGGCTCCAATTTTCTTGGAACCTGTTTGGAGCTGATCGCTTAGCATTAGGCCAGTATCCCCTCCTCACAGGTCCACTTCGGAGAGGAGGTCTCGATCTCCTTCTCTATCCTCTAAATCCTCCAGAACCTTATCAGATGTGGACGTCGATAGAGTGGTGCAGAGACTCCTTCAGTCACCAGTTCTGGCAAAATTGTTCACTGCTCCGACCCAGCCGGCTCTGGAGCCGGTCCCTCAACCTGCTTCGATACTTCCTCCTCCGAGCACACACCTCAACTTTCGGAGCCGGAGTGCTCGGCTCAGCATGATGTCCCTAGGTCGGTTCCGACAGCCCCTCCTGGCATATCGGTGCCGATGTCGGCTCCGACCCCGTCGGCGCCGTCCCCGGGGTTCAGGACTCAGGATTCTTCGGTCGGACCCAAGGGAGAGGCTTCGGGACACCTCTCAGCTCCTAGTCTCTCGTTCGGTGGTTCGGTGCAGGGTAGTTTGCCTCCTGTCGTGGCTTCGGAGGCTGGTCATTCTTCGGACTCGGGGGGGGGGGGGCAGCCTTCGAGGCCATGCAGAGCGCGCTGGCCATGTTGTCAGTGGCATCATGCGGGTTGGTCATTCTGTCTCTTACTACACCGGTGCAGGTCTCTGATCGCCATCCGTCTCTAGACAGCAGAGCCCCAAGGCCTCAGGGTACCCCCATTTCTGAGGGTCCCTCGAGTTTTTGCCTGAGGAGCCACCCAGAAAAAAGACGTGCAAGAGGAAGCACATAGATTCCCAGGATGAGTCTCTCACATCAGACACCGACCTTGAGTCGGAGGGTTCCCCCAAGTCATCCTCTGAGGATGTTTCTTTCTCTGACATCCTAGAGATTTTGAAACAAAGAAGTGACTGCCCATCCAAGGCCCCCTCCGAGGAGGAGTCTTCCTGAAGGCTTTTGGTGCTCAGCCCTCCGCCTCCTGGGTATCTCCACCCTTCGATGAGCTTCTGGATTTGGTTTGTTCATGGGTGTGGGAAACTCCTGACTCTGTGGAACCAGTCCCCAGGAGACCCAATAAATTTTTGTCTGCTCCTCCTGATAAGGAATTTCTGTCCAAGGGAGTCCCTGTGGATGCCGTGGTGGTGGCAGGTGCCACTCAGAAGGAATTGACCTTCCACCGTCCATCCATGAGGCTAATCTCATATGCAGCCGAAGGAGCGAGTAGGGCAGCAAGTTCAGGAGTTGCTCTTAGGAGGCAGGCCTGGATGCACCTTTGTCATTTC
Organism: Protopterus annectens; assembly: GCF_019279795.1. Lineage (NCBI taxonomy): Eukaryota > Metazoa > Chordata > Ceratodontiformes > Protopteridae > Protopterus > Protopterus annectens. Next base: position 352,900,703 of record NC_056738.1, read on the forward strand.
GCCGAGGCCTTCAAGTCTTCATTCACCGGTGCCCCTTTTGATGGTTCCTCTTTATTCGGAACCAGGGTGAAAGACACTCTCACCAGGTGCGAGCAGGAGGGAAAAACTCTGTCTGCCGTAGGAGTCTGTTTTTCCCTTCCCTCTAGGCCTTATCCCAAGGCCCAGGGGGGGGGGGCAAAATGTGGTTCAAGAAATCACAGAGGTTTTTTTCCCGGTGCAGAAGGTGAGTCCCCCTCCAGAGGCAGGGGAGGGGGTGGTTATTCAGGGAGATGCCGCCCTAGGGGCAGAGGAGGCCCCCGCAACTCGGGAGACCGCAATTCCTTTAGTGGTTCTCCCTACCGCCACTCCTGATGGGCGGCCCGACTGTGCGTTTCCGGAGCCAGTCGGGGGTCGAATCTCGTTACATCTGGAGGCCTGGCAAGACATCACCCATGACCGATGGGTTATACGAATAATTTCCGGAGGATATGTCATCCCCTTCTCGTCAAATCCCCTTCCAATCAAGAAAATCCCGGATGTTCCACCCAGTCAGAGGGATTACGCAGCTTTAAAGCTGCTAGAAAAAGGAGCCATCCAACATGTCCCCTCAGACCAGATCGGGTTAAGGACTTACTCCAGATTCTTTTTGGTGCCGAAAAGGACAGGGGACCTGAGACACATATTGGATCTCAGCCGATTGAACACCCACGTGCAAAAGTCCAAGTTCCGAATGGTCACATTTCAGTCTATTCTCCCATTGTTGGGAAAAGAAGTGTGGATGTGCTCCATCGACCTCAAGGATGCTTACTACCACATAAAGATGGACAGGGCATCCAGAAGTTACCTACGCTTCCAGCTGGGAGCCAGTCATTTCCAATTTCGAGCCCTGCCCTTTGGTCTCACCACAGCTCCCAGGGTGTTTACCAAATGCATGGCAGTGGTGACTGCTCACTTGAGACGTCAGGGATTCCAACTGTTTCCGTATCTGGACGACTGGCTCCTTACTGCCACCACCAGGCATCTACTACTTCAGACCAGGGACGCTACTATCAACCTATGTCAACAGTTGGGCATCACATTGAACTGGGAAACATCTGCCTGTTGCCCTCACAGCATGTCACTTTTATAGGCGCCGAACTAGACACCGTCCTCATGCGGGCGTTTCTACCACAGGAAAGAATCAGGGTCCTACAACAAGTTCATGCCTTGCTCCCTCTGAGAAGAGCGAAGGCAAAACGGGTCCTGCAACTGTTGGGGATGATGGCTGCTACGATTATGTTAGTCCCTCTGGCAAGGTTGCATATGAGGCTCCTTCAGTGGCTTCTCTTTGCCCAGTGGTCTCTTCAACGTCTTCCACTTTCTCGCCCTATTCTACTCAGACAGATGCAAACAGGATTTCAGTTGGTGGCTTCACACCGACAACCTCAATGCAGGAAAGCCCTTCGTTCCTGTGCCCCCAATTGCCACGGTGACCACGGATGCCTCCCAGATGGGGTGGGGGGCATTATCTAGGCAGGACAGTCCAAGGTACGTGGCAAGGGCACGAGATGCATCTGCATATCAATGTCCTGGATGAGAGCTGTGCTACTAGCATTGCAAGCACTTCAGAGTTTTCTTCCTCTCGGGACTATTGCAATCCACTCAGACAATATGTCAGTGGTGTGGTATCTGAACAAGCAGGGAGGAATCAAGTCTTTTACCCCCTTTGCAGAGAGGCCATTCGGGTGTGGCAGTGGGCAGTGTCTTCCCAACGTTTTCTGGTGGCAACGCACATTCCGGGGAAGTCCAATGTGATCGCAGACAGGCTAAGCAGAGCTATTCTGATGCCTTACGAGTGGTCCCTGAACTGTCAAGTTGTGAAACAGATCTTCCACAGGTCAGTCTTGCTGCATCCTTTTTGCCAGCCCCCTCAATGCCAAAATAAAACAGCTACTTCATGTTGATTCCCCCTCAAGGGGAGTCACCCAGGGATGCTCTAATGTCCACGATTGGCCCTCCGGTCTACTATATGCCTTCCCTCCAGTTCCCTTGCTGTCAAAGGTTATTCAGAAAGCGCAGTCCTTGGGAAGCAGAATGATTCTGATTGCCCCACACTGGCCTCATCAAGCTTGGTTCCCCTTTCTCCATCCCTATCTCATGGACACCCCTTGGATTCTGGACCCACAACCAGACTTACTGACACACGTCAGGGCAGCTCCATCCTTCTCTTCGGACCCTCCGGTTGACAGCCTGGCTACTCCACTTCCGTCATTAGTTAGGCTTCTTCATTTTTCGCCGGAGGTGGTTCATATTTTATCTTCCTCTCATAAGCCCTCGACCAGGAAGATTTATTTCAGCAAATGGAAGAGGTTTTCAATCTGGGCGCATACCAAAAAGTTTGACCCTTACACAGCTCCAATTTAGTCTGTATTGGAGTTCTTGTTTATGCTCTTTAACCAGGGTTCAGTTGCCGCAACCATTAAAGTCCAATTGGCGGCGATTTCTAACTTTCATGTCACAGATGAGCCTAGCCTGATGGCACATAGACTCTCTAAGGCTTTCCTGAAGGGTACTTTGTTACTTCGTCCTCCGGTATCAGAACCTGTTATGGCTTGGGACTTAAACTTTGTTGTACAGGGTCTTACTTCACCCCCCCTTTGAGCCTGCAGCCACTTGCGATTTAAAATTCTTAACTTGGAAGACTGTCTTTTTAGTAGCCATCACGTCAGCCAGATGTTTTATCAATCAAACCCCTTATTTGATTTTTCATAAGGACAAGGTTTCTCTCAGACCGAACCCTTCTTTTCTTCCCAAAGTGGCGTCCATCAGTAACCTTAACCAATCTATTGAATTGCCAGTGCTCTTTCCCCAGTTCTCAAAGCAGAATTCAAATTTCATCAGTTGGATGTGCACAGACAATTAAATTTTTATTTGCACAGAACGAAAGACCTCAGAAAATCTGATCAGTTGTTTGTTTCCTTTTCAGAATACAGAATTGGGTCTCCTGTCTCCAAAGTCACGTTGTCCAGGTGGATTTCCAGCTGTATTTCTTTCATTTATTCCTCAGGGGGTAAGGATTTACCGTTCCGTGTGAAGGCTCACTCTACTCGGTCTGTATCTACATCTTTTCAGGCCAGATTGTCTATGGATGATATTTGTGCTGTGGCTACTTGGGCATCTCCTCACACCTTTGTTACTCATTACAAGTTGGATGTGGTATCTAGGGGCAGGTCTTCCTTTGGTTCCATAGTGCTCAGGAATATTTTCCACTGAGCCTCCCAGGATTTAGGTGCTAGGGACGCTGTCCCATGGGTAAGAATGTAGGCGAGATTGGACTACATAACATCAAGAAGTTATGTACTCACCATAACGTTCGATGTATGTAGTCCATCTCGCCTCACATTCTTACTTACCCCCCTCCTTCCCCCGTCCTGGAGGATCTGGAGGTTAGGTCTGGTTTTAGAGCTCCCTTCATTCTTGGTTTGTTCTTCCTTTTCTTACGTGTTGTTATGCATGGAGAATGAGTGTGGGGCTCGCAGCAAACTAGATTTGGGGATAAAGAGCAGTGCAGCATGGGATGCCATCTTAGCCCAGCCAATAGAAAGACTTTGAGCTAAAAAATTGGTCGAGTCGGAGCCGACATTTGGCTCCGAACCCACGGGTAAGAATGTGAGGCCAGATGGACTACATACATCGAATGTTATGGTGAGTACATAACTTCTTGTTTTTGCATTTATGTGGATTTTCTGAAGGATACAAAGTCTGAAACCCAAATGTTTGTCATTTTGTAGCGCAATCCCAAATGATTAGCAAGAAAACCGCAAATTTTATGAGGAAGAGATCAAAAAGATGGGGCAAAAATCTGTACAGTTGAGAGAGGTACTCCTCCAGGTTGTCTGCAAATAAGTTTCGCTGTCGGAAAACATTTTCTTTGTAGGACTTCAGAGCTTCTTTTTTAAACCCCTTTATTAAGTTATTTAAGACATAGGCAAGCAAACATTAACAGAAGAAAGCATATTAACATTTTTTTCCTTTAAGATACATTACACATCACGTCTTTCCTTTTTATAATGATCATCAGTCCAGCATTACATAATTTGCTGAATTCTTTCCTTCAATTAAACCTCATTCCTTTTATTCTGCATGGATTGTTCCCACAATTTTCATTCATTTCTGTGTAATTTTTTCATTCCCTTTTCCAGTTATTTTATGTTCTTCATAATATTTAACACTTCAAATGTAGTTGGTTTGAACTTTGATTTCCGTCTTCTAGCAATTCCTTTTTTGGCATCCAACAAAATTAACCTTAACAAGGCCTTACTGTGTCTAGGCTGTTCAGATCCAGTCTCACAACTCAAAAGAATCATCTCCTTAATTACAGCCATTTGCTTGCCTGATATTTCTTAACGAGTACCCTGCAGAGAATTTTTAAAATCTGCTAACTCATTACATTCCAAAAACATATGTTCTCAGCTATGTCTTTTTTGCCAGTCACACTTTCAACATTTGCTATCTACCTGAGGAAACAATTCTTTGAAGTCTACTTGGGGTATAAAAATACCTGTGCAGACACTTCCAAACAATAATCCTAAACGTTCTGGACTTTGTTACATACTTGGTAGCCATAGATATGTCTTCCTGTTATGCTATTCCAGACACACTCTTCCCAATCTTTTCTATCCGCCTTTGATTGAGCCTTATAGTTGGTGTGCAGTACTTTTATGCTTTTCTAATCTGTTTTTTAACAGCAGATTTTGTTCTAGATTCAGCTAAAAACTATCAGACCAGATCCTTCACTTAGGATTCCCCGATCCCTTTGTCTTTGCCTGTATTCTGATATCTGCCCTGGTAGGGAAGGCAGTGTCTGGCCTGTAGTCCAAACATCCTCTTGGCCTCATCCCACTCCATTCCCTTTCCCTCAGTAGTAATTTTCTCCCAATACCTTGGGTCCTTTGCCAGTTTTCTGCATTAAATTCCAACCCCCTTGCCTCTTTTTGGCACTCCTACATGCTGTCATCCCTATTGGCAAAATTCCTTTCTCCATTCTTGTGTTGGCTTGATTCTTAGAGTACTTTCTGCTACTTTATGAATGTAACATTCTGTATGTTTTTTTTTTTTTTTGTTATTCTCCTTAAGGATCTGCATTCAACCCCCCACTTTCCCCTTATTTCTTAAATTTGCCTCCAACTTCATCATCCCTTTCACTTGGAATTATAACCTTCTGCTTATGTTATATATGTTAGCTTTAGGTGTTTAGCTCTAAAATATCCCATCAAATCAGGTAATCCTAAATTGCCTTGTTCTTTTGGAAGGATCATCTTATCCCACTTAACTTTTGTCCTGCTCCCCTCCCAGATAAATTTCTTCAACTTTTTATTATTGTCAACAACTTCTCCTGACCCATATATAAAACTAAAGGGTTTACAAGCATTTCCACTGCTTACTATCTGTTGATCCAAGTGTGTGCTATATCTTTAAGAAGCATTCCAGTCAGTTGGCACTTGCATGCAAGTACTGAGCACGTGCAAGCAAGAATGCCACTTTGAGTGAGCAACCAGAGTAACAGCATGCATGTCTGCAGTAGTCAGATAGTTCACTTAAGTTTAAAGTTCCTGTCATTCATCCTGATGTGTTTGTATGCAGTAAACTACTGAAAAGAAAACCCAAGCCTCATCGTCGTCTTAGTTTGCGCAAGACGAGTGACATGGTGTCAGAATTGAGATCCAGAGTTACAACCATGAGGCAACCAGTTAGAAGTGGAGGAAAATACACAAGTGGATCATCCCAGCTGCTCAAACAACTTGTAGACAGGTCAGAAGCAAATTCCAGGTACTAAAACTCGCTTAAATGATTTCTTTCACTACAAATATAAAACAAAGCTCTCAGAATGCTCAAAATGAATTTCTAATTAAACGAAATGTCCGAAACTGCAACATATTGAAAAATAATTGAAATAATTACAGAAATGTCTGAAACAATATCTGAATCACATAACATTATAAAAAAGGGAAAACTACCGGATTTTTGCAGTGTACTACTTTTTGTCATTAACTAAAGCTATTTGAAATATCCAAAGTGTGCAAAGTGTTGGCAAGTGTGTGCAGTCTTACATTACAGTTATTTCTCAAAGTAAAGCAATTTTAAAGAATATTTCGCAAAGTATAGACTTTCAAAGAGTTTGTTGTGCATTTGAATACTATTACAAGTACCTGGTGTGTGCATTAATTACAAGGGCCAAGATTGCATTGTGTTTTACTATAATCTGTGGGCATGGCAGAAGGATTTTGCAGACCTGCACCACTTGTGTAGATAACAGTATTGCAGAAAACTGGAGAGTGTTTGAGCAAGAATACAATGGTGATCTTCGTGTTTCACTGTTGCAGTCATTACATTTAGGTAATCTGCTGGCAGTTTGCCCTCAGTCGGCCTGAATATTAAAGTCTTGGGTCCTGTGTTGGTTGCTGTCTCCTCTTCCATGATGTCAGGTCATCAGGGGTATAAAACAGGCAGCCAACGCCATTTTCTTTAGTCTTTCTTGCCGCGCGGTGCCTGAAGCAGAAGCAGTTCACAAGTTCTGGTCAGCCGACTCCTTAAATTTTCAAATTCGAGTTTCAGAACCGAAGTCTTCAATTAAAGCTAAGTACCCTGTTGGGGAAACTTTTTCTTGCTCCATACCGATGTCAGTAAAAGTTAATAATTGCATTACTTGTGGGAAGCAAATACCTCATAAAGATTTTCATTTATACTGTATTCCTTGCCTAGGCCCGGATCATAACGTGACTTGCTCTCTGTTTTGTGCTAGATTTAACCAACGCACTATTAAGCTTCAGTATATCTTTGCTTCAAGAATATTTTGGAAGCAGATTTAACTACCCTGAAATGTCATCGGATAGCAATCCGACTACCGGAGTTCACAAAAAACGCAAAGAAAAGGACAGAGACAGACCGTCAAGGTCCAAAACTGACGACGAAGCTTCCCCTAAGCCAGTCGCCGGTACTCAGTGAGGTGCTTTCTCAGCCCCTGATACCTGCTACTTTCGAGTCACAGGCCTCTACCGAGACCCATGTGGAGTCTGGCACACCGCGAGATTCTCAAAGTATTGTACCTGCGGATGTCTCTCCCTCGGATGGGTCCGGAGCCGCTGAGCAGGTACCGGCTTCTGAGGGTGTCTTCAGGCCTCAGCATTTCTATATAAAACCGATGCCAGCTTCAAAAACAGACAAAAGCAACTTCTAAGGTTAAAAAACTGACGCATGAGCCACGTGCTCAGGCCTCTATGCCCAAAAAGCAGATGATCAAAATGGCTGAAGACCTAATTACCTTGAGCAGGGGTTCCCAACCACCCCCCCCCCCGATAAGAGGCCTAGGCAAGACACTGATTATGAATCTTCAGATCAGGTTTTATTTCTTCTGGTTCCTCGTCTGATCAGGAATTTTCTGTACCACCCTATGAGGATTCAGATGCAGAGGAATCCATCCCATCTGCATCTCCTCCTGAAGATTATTCCTTTGGAGAAACCTTGCATACTTTGAGGGAACATTTTCTTTGGGAGAGTCAAGATTTCTCAATCAAAAAAGAGGCTTAGGGATTTCCTTTTTCTCCCTCAGCATAGGCCTTTAGCCATACCTCCTGTATTAGACATTGTTGATGATATGTTTTTGGAATCAAGCATGTCTCCAGATTCCTTACTTCCGGCTCCTAGCAAGCCAGTCAGATATTACAGGGTTTCCTGACTCGCACAAATATTTATTCAAAAACCCTGCTGCTGACCCTGAAACTATCTCACAGGGTCCCAAAGGTGTAAAGGCCTCAACAGCTAAGAATCCCACCCCCTCTGAGATTCCAGGCACTGGATAGATGGGGAAAGAAGGTTTATGCGTCTGCAACCTTGGCAATTAGGGCTTTAAACTGCCAGTTTCATATTCTTAAATATCAACAGCATGTTATGGGATTATTGAAACAGAAAATGATGTTGATTTCTGAATGTGTGGAAAATAATGAATTACAGGAATTATTGCATGCAGCAGAACAAGTTGGAAAGCATACTTTGCAATGTGTTTTTGATTCCTTGGAGGCCTCCTGCAGGGCCGCAGTTACTGGATCTGTGATTAGAAGGCATGCCTGGCTAAAGGAGCAAAATTTGCCTGATCATGTTGAAGCTTAATTGTTAGATGCACCTTTACAGCATGATACTCTGGTAATAAGGCAGAAGAGGTTTTAAAGAAAATGGAAGACAAAGCTAAGTCTATGCAAACTGTAAAAGACTTTTTACAAGTGCAGCCACCAAGATTCAGTAGACACTGGCCTACAAAAAATTGGTCCTTTCCTGTGTCCGACAGGGCTTCACGGGGGAAATCCAGGCACTCTAAGGGCTCTAGATACCAATCACAGGATTCTTACAGGTCAAAGCAATGGGGTGTCTCTATCTCCAAATCTGGAGGAAATAAAGCGCAACCCTACAGTAAACAATCTCAATGACTTCCCTCTGCCTTCACCAAGCACTTATCTTTTGGCAGCCCCCTTAGGGGGAAAACTAGCACTTCATGCTCAAAATTGGCAGTTACTAACCCAGGACACATACTCTGCCAATTCCAAATGGTTGGCCAGATCTGCCACAAAATCAATGGGCAGAGGCACAGAAACAAGTTACGTCCCTCATGGATATGGGGGCTATTCAGCCAGTGCCAGAACAGGAAAAAGGACAAGGGTTTTACTCAAGACTGTTCTTGGTACCCAGAAAAGACAAGGCCTGGCATCCAATACTGTATTTTAATTTTGAACACATTCTTGGACATAACAAAATTCAAAATGCTAGCTTTGCTGCAGCTTCTGCCCATGCTGGGCAAGAATGGTTGGCTAGTGACTGTAGACCTAAAAGAGGCATACTTGCATATCCCAATAAGGGAATCGTGCAGAAGATACCTCCGCTTCAAGGCTGGCTTTATGCATTACCAATTCTCTGCATTGCCCTTTGGCTTATCTACTGCGCCCAGGGTCTTTACAAAGTGCCTGGCACCAATAATTGCATTTTGCAGACAAAGTATACAAATCTATCCTTACTTGGACGACTGTCTCATTCAAGCAGAAAACAAGGACATTCTTCTTCAGCATCTGGCATTTGTGAAAAGGCTGCTAACATTGCCTAGGGTACACAATAAACGAAAATAAATCACAACTGGTACCCTCTCAAAAGATAACATTCCTGGGTGCAAGCTTGAATACAACTGCCCAGATGGCTTACCTTACGCCGGACAAACAAAGGCAACTGACTATTTACTTCAAACAGATGGCAACAAAAACCCAGTTATCTGAAAGACAAATTATGCAGGCTTTGGGGTTCATGGCATCCTGCATTCTACTTATTCCATATGCAAGACTGCATATGAGGAAACTACAGTGGTACATAAAAAGTTTATGGAGTCAACATTGTCACAGTCTGGAAACAATGATTCCCCTCATTCCCTGCCTACAACAGGAGATGTTCTTCATCTCACATTGCTGCAGTCCTTACACTTGGGTAGTCCGCTGTCCACTGTCGGCCCGAATATCATCAGGATTTAACTGACGCCAGGACGCCAGGGTACAATGCGCATGACCGCGCCATATCCACAGTCTTTTGCCGCATGGTCCGATGCAGAAGCAGAGATTTTGAAGTTTCAGACCGAGTTCAAAGTTGGCTAAGTCTTCTGCTAGAATATTTTAGTTTTTCTTGCCTCAGTCATTTACCGGATGTCAGAAAAGTTAATAATTATTCTTGTGGGAAACAGATACCGATAGGGATTATCATACTTTGTGTATTCCTTGCTTAGGGCCTGAGCACGATGTTGCTGGCTGTCGCTCTTGTGCTAGATTTAATAAACGCACTATAAAGAGAAGGTTGGATTGTGCAAGGTTAGTCTTTGGGAAGAGGTGCAATTATAAAATGCCGCCGAAGAAGCGCAAGGACAAGGCAGTTTAGAAGAACCGCCTGTACTGGGCGGGTTCTTTAGAGGTGGCTCCACCGGAGATTTCTTTGTGTTCCCAGAGTGAGACCTTATTATTGCAAGATGTGGCCTCTCTGGAGGCAAGTCAGGCTGAGGTCCTAAGGTGGCTAGGCCCTCTCCTTCTGTTTCTAAGGCTTCTCCCAGGGGCAGGCCGGGTTTAGCTTCAGTTGGTGTTACCCCTAGCTCTTCTGGTACTATGCCTATGCTTAAAATGGCAGAGGATTTGATTACTTTGATTAGGGTTCTATGCCCCCTCCTGCTAAGAGGCCTAGGGTGGAGCCTGAGCTGGGGGGTTTTGACCGAGCTTCAGATGTTTCAGAGTCTTCGGCTGATGACTTGCAGGAGTACTCTCCTTATTCTGATGTGGATGATTCTACTCCTTCTGCTACTCCTCCTGAGGATTTTTCTTTTTCAGAAACTCTTCATTCCATGAGGGAGCATTTTAAGTGGGAGGGTCAGGACTTCTCTGATTCCAGGAAACGGCTTAGGGAATTTCTGTTTTTACCCCAGCATAGGCCTTTGGCTATACCTCCTGTTTTGGATGTAGTGGAAGATGTTTTTACAGAGGCTTCTCTTAATCCTGATTCTTTGCCTCCTGCTCCTGTTAAGCCGGATAGGTATTACAGGGTGCCTGAAGTTCACAAGTATCTTTTTAGAGTCCTAGGGCAGACCCAGAAACTGTTAGCCAGGGGCCTAAGGGTGTTAAGGCTTCTGTTGTTAAGAATCCGGTTCCTACAGACAAGGAGGCTAGGGCCTTGGATAGATGGGGAAAGAAAGTTTATACTTCTTCCACTCTTGCTATGAGGGCTCTGAATTGCCAGTTTCACATGTTGAAATACCAAAACTATCTCCTTTCACAATTGAAGTCTAAGGTTGATGCTCTGGCAGTAGGTATTGATTGTAAAGAGTTGCAAGATTTAGTACATGTTTCTGAACAGGTGGGTAAGCATTCTTTGCAATGTGGTTTTGATGCTGTACAGGCCTCGCCTAGGGTGGCTGCCACTGGGACTGTTCTGGCTGAGGGATCAGAATTTGTCTGAACATGTTAAAACAAGGATTTTAGATGCTCCTTTACAATCTGACGTGTTGTTTGGTCCTCCTGTTGAGACAGTCTTAAAGAAAATGGAAGACGAGGCTAAGTCTATGCAGACTGTTAAAGATTTTTGCAGGTCCAGCCTCCAAAGTTTAGTAGAAATTGGCCTACTAAGGGGTGGACGTATCCTTCTTATGATTCCCAGTCTAGGGGTAGATCTAGACGTGGTAAGGGCAGAGCTCAGGGCTCTTTCAGGCCTAGAACAGGGAGTTCTCCTGCACAGGCTTCAGACCCAATGACCTTTTCAGCTGCCCAGCACCTTTGGGTGGAAGGTTGGCACTTTTCAAAGAAAATTGGAGTTTAATTACCCAGGACAAATGGGTATTGGATATCATACACCACGGCTACAGGTTTTATTTCCATACCTTGCCTCCTTTCAAAGGCATGCCAGACGTTCCTCCTCAACAAAGAATAGAGGCTCACAAACAGGTTTCTCTGTTGCTCCAACTAGGCCATACAGCCGGTCCCTCTGCCAGAAGTGGGCCTAGGATTTTATTCTCGCCTGTTCCTAGTACCAAGGAAGGGGAACACGTGGAGACCAATTTTGGATTTATCTATCCTCAACACTTATCTGGACATTCCCAAGTTCAAAATGTTGACGTTGCAGCAGCTTTTACCTCTGCTGGGCAAAGATCATTGGATGGTAACTTTGGATCTCAAGGAGGCTTACCTTCATGTTCCTATCAGACTCAGTTGCAGAAAGTATTTTTTTTCGAGCTGGGACTTCTCACTATCAGTTCTCTGCATTGCCCTTTGGCTTATCTACTGCGCCCAGAGTGTTCACGAAAGTTCTGGCTCCAGTGATAGCTTTCTTCAGACTAAGAGGAATACAGATCTATCCTTATTTGGACGACTGCCTTATTCTGGCTCAAGGGAAGGAAGAGCTTCCATTTGGAATATGTGATAGCAGTGCTAAGATGCCTAGGGTATTCTGTGAACGAAATAAAGTCCAGTGTAGTACCCTCTCAAGACATGTGCCTTCTGGGTGTGAGACTGAATACAGCAGCCCAGATGGCCTTTTAACCCAGGACAAACAAAAGAGTCTATCCCTTTACTTCCATCAACTATCTCATCAGTCCGGGCTGACTGCAAGGACAGTCCTTCAAGCCTTAGGGTTCATGGCATCTTGTATTCTGGTGCTTCCCAATGCCAAACTGCATATGAGGAAGCTACAATGGTATCTCAAAAATGTATGGACACAGCACTGCCAGGATCTGGACACTGTCATTCAAATAATACCTTGCATTCAGAAGGAATTTTTGTGGTGGGCTCAGGAATGTCACCTAAACAAGGGACTCTCTGTGACCCGGCCAGAGGCAAGTCAGATTTTAACGACAGATGCCTCAGACAAAGCTTGGGGAGCTCATCTAAATGGAAAGTGGATACAAAACAAGTGGCCTGTCAGACTACAACATCTACATATCAACATGAAGGAGATGTTAGCAGTCCAGTTTGCATTAATAGCTTTCAAGGAATTCCTTCTTCCAGGACAGGTGTTGATTCTAACAGACAACACAACTGTCATGTGGTACATCAACAAGCAAGGGGAACATTCTTATCCTCTATGCAGGCAAGCAATGATTTTGTGGGAGACTGCTCTCAGTTTACAGCTCATTCTTCAAGGTTTCTGCCAGGAGCACAGAACTCCTTAGCAGATGTGTTGAGCAGGCAATTATGGATCCCAGTGGAAATTGGATCCTCATGTATTTCAGAAATTGACAGCGTCATGGGGAACTCCAGACATAGATCTGTTCGCTTCTCCACTAAACCATCAGCTGCCAAAGTTTTAAAAGGTTTCATCCCACAGCTTGGAGAGTGGATGCTCTTTCTTTCAATTGGAGCAATCTTCATGTGTATGCCTTTCCACCTCTGCCTCTCCTCCCAAAGGTACTTCTGAAGATCAGACAGGACAAGCCAAGGATGATTTTAATAGCTCCAGATTGGCCTCGACAGCACTGGTACCCATTACTAAGAAGTCTAGTACGGAAGCCTCCATGGCCTTTGCCTTCGATTCCACACCTGTTGTCACAGGAGGACAGCCATTTGCTCAATGTCATGCTTCACTCTCTGCACCTAACAGCCTGGCATATTCTGTTTTGAACCATAATGGGCCTCCACTTCCTCAGCAAGTTTTGAATGTTATTTTGGAAGCTAGAAGGCCTAGTACAAGGATAAATGGAAGAGATTTTTATTTTGGAGTGCAGCAAAGATTTTGATGTTTCTGAGCCTAATTTGTGTGTGGCTCTTCAATATCTTACTGAGTTACTAGACAAAGGTTTGTCTTTCTCTTCTATTAAAGTTCATGCTGCAGCAATTTCAGCTCACTATGATTGCCATTGTTTTCTCATCCTTTGTTCAAGCAATTTCTTAAAGGGGCAAAGAATATAAGACCCCAAATGAAGAGCTCCTACTCCTGCTTGGGATCTCAATTTTGTGTTGGAGAAACTCACTCTACAACCTTTTGAGCCTGCAGCTACTGCTGAGTTGAAATATTTATCATGGAAGACTGCTTTTTTGTTGGCCATTACCTCTGCAAGAAGGGTTTCTGAATTACAGGCCCTTATGGCAGTTGAGCCTTTCTTGATTTTCCATAAGGATAGGGTATCATTAATCCTTCCTTTATGCCTAAGGTGGTTTCTAGTGTGGCTTTAAACCAGACTATTCATTTGCCTACTTTTATGCAAATCCCCAAAATAAGGGGAAAGATTTTGCACACTTTGGATGTACACAGGCAGTTGCGTTATTATTTGGACAGAACTAAAGGGTTCAGGAAGTCTCAGCATTTGTTTGTTTCTTTTGCTTTGAGTTCTCAGGGCAAGCCTGTGTCAAAACAAACTATTTCTAAGTGGATTGGGTTTTGCATTGCTTTCTGTTATTCCCATCATGGCAAGGAGGTTCCAGCTGGGATTAGGCCTCATTCCACTAGGGCTACTGCCACTTCAACAGCTTTTTGAGGGAGTGGCAACCAAGGATATTTTGGAGGCAGCTACTTGGAGTTCTGTGCATACTTTCTCTAGGCATTATCACCTGCCACTTTACTCTAAGTCCAGGGCTGGTTTTGCCACTGCGGTTTTGCAGGGCATTTTGGCAGCTCCTGCTTCCTTATAGTTAGCCATCCTCCCTTATCTCTGCTTTGGGATTCTAAAGGACTGCAGCAATGTGAGATGAAGAACATAGTACAGTTTTGTACCTACCATAAATGTAGATGTTCAAGATCCACATTGCTGCAGTCCCTCCTTCCTCTCTGTAGTTGGAGGTGGTTGTGTGGGTTGGGTTGTACATATTGTGTATATTGTATATATTGTACATATAGTTAGTGCAAGGGTGGTTGGTTATTTGTTTGCTGTCTTTTGGTTTTGACCTTTATTTTTAAGGTCTTCTGACATCTGGGGCAAGAAAAGACTGTGGATATGCATGTTTGTACCCTGACGCCAGTTAAAGACCGACGCCAGCCTTATACTTTGATATTGGACAGCGGACTACCCAAGTGTAAGGACTGCAGCAATGTGGATCTTCGAACATCTACATTTATGGTAGGTACAAAACTGTACTTTTCTTTGGTGGGCAGAGACATGTCACCAGAACATGGGATGGTCTTTCACTCTACCCCCTGCCAGCCAAACCCTAACTACAGACACATCAGACTATGCATGGGGGGCCCACTTGGCGGGGAGATGCATTCAGGGCATTTGGAGCCCAAAACAAATGCATCTGCATATCAACCAGAAAGAGATGTTAGCTGTTCAGAATGCCCTGACAGCCTTCAAGGACTTACTTCATCCAGGACAACTACTGATAGATGGACAACACCACGGTTATGTGGTGCATAAACAAGCAGGGGGGCACACACTCCTACCCCCTTTGCAGACTAGCCATGGCATTGTGGGACACAACCTTGACTTACCAAGTACATCTTTAAGCTCAGTTCCTGCCAGGAAAACAAAATACTCTGGCAGATGACCTAAGCAGAAACCGTATGGACCCTCACGAGTGGAAACTGGATCCACAAGTCTTCAGCATGATAACAAAGAAATGGGGGAGCCCGGACATAGATCTATTTGCCTCTCCCCAGAATTATCAACTGGACAAATTCTGCACAAGGACTTATCACAGACAAGCATGGAAAGTGGATACACTATCCTTCAGTTAGAAAAACCTATCAGTTTACGCCATTCCTCCTCTGCCTCTTCTTTCCAAGGTCCTACTAAAGGTCAGACAAGTAAAAACAAAAATGATTCTAATTGCCCCGGACTGGTCTCGCCAACACTGTTACCCAATCCTAAGGAATATGTCTAAACTCCCTCCTTGGTACTTGCCTCAAATACCTCATTTACTGTCTCAGCGAAACAATCAGTTCCTGCATAATCAGCTCCAAACTCTGAACCTGGCAGCATGGCTGATCATGTAGTTATTCAAACAACACCTCTCAGTAAATCTGTGATGGATGTCATTTTGGAAGCCAGAAGGCCTAGTACTAGAAGATCTTATGCTGATAAATGGAAGAGATTCTGTGCTTGGAACCAAGCAGAAAGAACTGACACAGCAAAGCCAAATATTCCTCAGATTTTACAATACTTGACTGAGATGCTTGACAAGGGCCTATCTTTTTCATCAGTAAAAATCCATGCCTATTCTATCTCGGCTCATTACAACACAGAGCCACCAATCTTTTCTCATCCTTTGCTAAACCAGTATCTTAGAGGGGCCAAAAATTTAAGGCCTCCCAGAAGATCACCAATTCCTGCATGGGACCTCCAATTTTGTGTTGGAAAAGCGCACCCTGCCTCCATTTGAACCAGCTGCTACTGCAGATATAAAGTTTTTATCCTGGAAAATAGCTTTACTTCTGGCAATCACTTCAGCAAGAAGGGTTTCAGAGCTACAGGCTCCAATGGCTGTGGAGCCTTTTATTTTATTTTACCCAGACAGGGTGTCCCTCAGGACCAATCCTTCCTTTATGCCTGAGGTGGTATCCAGTGTGGCTCTTAACCAAACTATTCACCTGCCAACTTTTTACCCAAATCCGCAGAACAAGGGGGAGCGGATTCTGCATTCCTTGGATGTGCACAGACAACTAAGATTCTACTTTAAACATGACCACATCTCTAAGAAAAACTGAGCAGCTACTGGTGGCATTTGCTGCAGGATCAGAGGGAAAGGCTATTTCAAAGCAGACTATTTCAAAGTGGATAAGCCACTGCATTCGTTTCTGCTATTTGCATCATGGTAAACCGGTGCCCAAGGGCATTAGGTCACATTCTACCAGGGCTGCATCTACATCAACAGCTTTTCTCAGAGGGATACCAACCAAAGACATTCTAGAAGTTGCTACTTGGAGTTCTGTTCATACTTTTACAAAGCATTTTCATTTGCCTCTCTTCTCTAAGTCCAGGGCAGGCTTTGCCACTGCAGTTCTGCAGGGACTTATAGCCGCCCCTAATGCTATTTAGTTCCAGCCTCCCATCCATAGCTTTCAGATTCTACTCAAATGTAATGACTGCAACAGTGAAACACGAAGAACATAGTACAGTTGTGTACACTTACCATAAATGTAGATGTTCGAGTGTATTCACTGTTGCAGTCCGGGTTACCCACCCGCCATCCCCCTTTATTCTATAGCTTTTCTTTCCTTCACTATATTCTACAGCCTTTGTGGTATATTTGCCTTTAGATGAAAGTACAGTTTATGTTGTGACAATTGCATGTATTTATAGTTATATATTTATATACATATATACATTTTTGCTCCCCATTTGTGGGGCACCTGACATCTGGGGCAAGAAAAACTAAAGAAAATGGCGTTGGCTGCCTGTTGTCATGGAAGAGAGACGGCAACCGACACAGGACCCAAGACTTTGATATTCAGGCTGACTGAGGGCAACCTGTCAGCAGATTACCCAAATGTAATAACTGCAACAGTGAATACACTCTACATTTTTGGTAAGTGTACACAACTGTACTTTTCATACAGGCTGCTTTTTCTGACAAGATGCACATACAAAGGCATATTCTGCTTAATTTAGCTGAATCAGAAGCCATTGAAAGAGAGCATTCATTTGTGTCTGCACCTGCTGTGTTTGCAGGGGAGGGAGAAGACAGCCATATTGTGGTACAGGCTGAAAAGCAGGAAGACCCTGAATGCTTAAAATATAAATTTAGAGAAATGTGTAACCCCCAAACGAATATTACAATGGAAAGGCACTTATTTTACACAAGAGATCAAAAGCCTGGTGAAACATTTGCAGCATATATAACTGACTTGAGAAATAAGGCTAAAATGTGCAGATTCTAAGATTTGAAAGATGAACAGGCTTGTGTGGTCTTTATAATGACAGTGAGATTTTGCTTCGAGACAGTGATTTAACGTTAAATAAGGCCATTGAGATTTGTCAGATATACGAGCTTACAGAAAGTCACACAAGTATGCTTACAAATGAGAAAAGCTTTCCAGCACCTAACACAGCTAATGTAGATGGAATGCAGCACTAGGTTAACAGATACAGGCCTAAGGGTGTGGTCACTTCAGCAAAGCCCATGGTAGCTTCAGTAAAACCCAGAGCTACTTCAGTAAGGTCCAGAGTACAAACGGCAAACGGGTGACTCTACAAAACCCATAGCAAACCTTAGTCAGCTCTCGTAATTGTGGTGGAAATCACAAGCCTAAGTGAGAAAAGTGCTTAGCTTTTGGTCAGCAAGTCCATTCTTGCAATAAGTGGGATCATTTCAAAAGGTTGTGTAAATCAAACAAGGCACATTCTTTTATTAAAAGAGATCATTCAAAGAGGCAAGTTGATAAATTAGAAAGCTGTGACCCTACTTTTTATGTTGATGGTGTGTTTGTGCTTGGTGAGAAAGTGCAGTAGATTTGTGGGTAAAGAATGGAATCTTTTATACCGTTCGGATTAATGGGAGTCCTGTAGAGCTCAACTTTAGATACTGGCTCAAAGTGCAATGTTATGTCAGTAGAAAGTTAAGAGCGATTTGACAGAGTGTGCGAAGCTTGTTGCTTATGGTGGTGAAGACATTCAGACCGAAGACTCCGTAGTGCTTTCATGTTACTCTGCTGGTAACGGCTATGACTTCCAGCTTTACGTAGTCGAGACATATGAAGTCATTATTAGGCCTCAGAGACAGTTTGAAAATGCAACTGTTTCAATTAACAAATTAGTTAACCTTGTAAGCTTGAATTAGCAAAGCTCAAATTTCACCCAAACAATTTTTCTGAGTATGCTGATATTTTTGCAGACAAACTAGGCAAACTACCAGTTGTGTATGCCATGAAGTTGGACCCAGAGGTCAGCCCAGTTATAAGACCAGTACAGAAAGTTATAATAGCTATTCAGAACAGAATCAAAGCCGAGCTAGACCAAATGGTGCAGCTAGGAGCAATTTGTCCAGTAGAAGAACCAACTGAATGGGTATCTTCCATGGTAGTAGCTCATAAGAAATGCTCAGATATTAGAATATGTATTGATCAAAAAGAGTTGAACAAAACATTAAAAATACCTCATCATCCTGTGCACACAGTCGAGGAGGTTGCTGTCCTCATGCCAAATGCCACTGTTTTTTTCTGTCTTAGATCCAAAGAGCTCATTTTGACACATTTTACTTGACCAAAAATCTCCATTGCTAACCACATTCGGTACACCATTCAGGAGGTGTAGATTTCTGAGAATGCCATTTGGAATAAATTCTACCAGTGAAGTCTTAAGCATGTGATGGAACAATTTTTTTCTGGCTATCCATGTGCTAGTAAATGACATTCTAGTAGGAGGCAGTGGTGAAGTCAAACATAATAAAAACTTCAAGAAAGTCTGGAAAGAGCACATGAAGTGAATCTTAAGCTTAAACCTCAGAAGTGCAACTTCAGGCTTCGAGAAGTTACTTGTGTTGGTCGTTTACCAGTTCAGACTTGACCAGATCCTTCCAAGCAAACAGCAATTCTTGAGATGCCAGCTCCAGATGATGATCAAGCCTTACAGCATTTTCTTGGCATGGTCAACTATTTAGGCAAGTTCATTCCAGATTTAAGCCAACTTTCAGCACCATTGAGAGAGCTGACATGCAAAGATATAACCTGGACATGGTCACAGCAACACCAAAGAGTATTTGATGTCTTGAAACAGAAAATTGCCAGTCCACCCACTCCAAGCTATTATGATGTTTACAAACCAGTTACTCTCTCCTGTGATGCTTCTAAGTTTAGTCTAGAAGCAGTCATTCAGGAGGGTAGACCATTAGCCTATACGTTGGGAACTCTTACCCAAACTGAGATGCAATATGCGCAGATTGAGAAAGAGCTTTTGGCAATTGTGTTTGCATGTTCGAAGTTCCACTATTATCTTTATGGTTGACCTATCCAGATTGAAACTGACCACCAACCTTTAGTCACTATTTTGAGAAAGTCAATGCGCACAGCTCCTGCCAGATTCAACGTACAAGACTCATTGCAAAAGTACAGTTTCAGTCTTGTTTACACAAAAGGGAAACTTCATATCTTGCTGACACCGTATCCAGATTGCCCTGAAAAATCACATAGCATAATAATGAGCAATTTGATTTTGAAGTCATGGAAGAGAGACATTTTTCTTCCACATGGTGTGATCAGCTTAGAACTCACACAGCTTCAGATCCAGTTCTTCAGAAGCTCAACCTCTTTTATCAGTTGAGGATGGCCTTCAGAACAATCTTGTGACCAGTAGAAGTGCAGCAGTTTTCCATACAGTGATGAGATTTTGTCAGACAATGGTATCATCATGAAAGTCCAAAAGTGATTGTTCCAAAGTCCTTAAAACGAGTACTTTAAGATCTTGCATTGTGGCCATCCAGGAACTGCTCTACCAAAAGAAGGGCAAGAGGGCTAGTATTTTGGCCTTCTATGTCAAGAGATATTGAGAATGTACTTTCATCTTGTTCAGTATGTAATAGTACAAAGCCGCATCAACAAAAAGAACCACTTCAGTTAAGCCAGATTCCTGAACTACTTTGGTCGACAGTAGTCACAGATATCTTCGAGTGGAATGGTCAACATTACTTGGTGTTAGTAGAGTCTTATTCAAACTGGTTTGAGATTGAACATCTTCCTAACCTAACTTACAGTACTGTCATAACTAAGTTGAAGAGACATTTTTCTGTCCATGGTAGTCCGCACAGTTATTTCTGACAATGGTACACAGTTTTCAAGTCAGCGGTTCAGACAATTTGCAGAGGCATGGGATCTTATTCATATTGCGAGTAATCCTGAATACCTGCAGTCAAATGGTTTGGTTGAATGTACAGTTCAGAGTGCAGAACAGCTGTTAGAAAAATCCAAACGTGACAATACTGATGTCTTTCTAAACTTGCTTAATCTCCGAAATATTCCTTGTGATGATCGTCTTGATTCACCTGCCCAGAGACTTGTGTTGAGACAAACCCAGAACCACATTACCATTCAGCAGTAATTTATTAGTTCCATGTGCTAAAAACAACAAAGCAGTGAAAGTTCAGCTGTTGAAAAAGCGTTTGTCCCAGAAATAGACCAGCAGGCCACTCAGTTTATTAAGAGAAGAGGAGAGAGTGAGAATGCAGACACCAAAAGGTTTTAATCACATCGGATTTGTGAAACATTTATGTCAAGGGCCTAGGTTGTATATTGTGGAATCACAAGGAATAGAATTCAGACAAAATTGAAAACATTTATTACCAGTGACTGAACCAGTGTTGCAACATCTTGGCTGTGACAAAGACTCTAATTCTCAGTGTGATTTGTCCAATGTTCCTGTTCCAGGGGACATTCTGTCAGCAATCGCTGTTCCTGAGAAAATCCCTGAAAGTCCTGAAGCAGAACATTCCCCAGTGATTATCCTTGTTGCTAAACCCAGTCCTATTACATTAGAAGATCAAGTCGCATTTCCAGACCTAGTTCCAGATGCACAACGACCTGGACATGACTCTTGTTTTCTTTATTAGTATTTGTATAACTGCATGCCTGTTGAAATGTCATTGCTTATATGAGACAGCTCAGTAAAAAAGGGAGGCTGTAGATCAGTGTGTGAGATATATATATATATATATATATATATATATATATATATATATATATATATATAATAACCTACTTAAATGAGCACCCATGCCTCACCATCATCTTAGTATGTACAAGGTGACACTATCCATATCTGTAAACAAGACGTTCTAGTTTCTCAGTTTTTTGTATCGTCTTTAGTTTAGTCTCTTCTGACATGTCCTTAAATGTCATAACATAAGCCTTTTAAATCCATAATCCTAAATACTTCATCTTATGTTTTATAAGTATGGGTATTGCTAAACCAGTTTGAGTGTGTACCTAATTTATGGCTGTAGCATTTGTTTTTTCATTAACTTTATATCATGTAAAGACTTAAAACTGTATTAAAGTGTTCCACACACTGAGCTGTCCTTTTCTGGATGTTTTCAGGTAAAAAGTAATATAATCTGCAAACAAAGGCAACTTTTCTTGATTGCCATAACAATTATATATCCTTGAATTTCAGAGTCCTTTATTTTCTTTGCCAGTTCTAAATATAAAGCAACTAACTAAGGGGAAAAGAGGACACCACTCACTGGTTCCTCAGTTCAAAAGAACCCTCCCATTTTAATTCTTAATTCCAGTTCTTCATGTATCCTCCTAATTAGCCTTGTTGTTATATCAGGGAATGCAAATGCTTCTATTACCCAACTCATGCATGTGGTGATACAGTGATTAGCGTTGTCACCTCACAGCAATATGTTCCCTGGTTTGATTCTCGGCTGGAGCACCTTTAGTGTGGAGTTCTGCATGTCTTCCCTGCGGTCAAGTGAATCTTTAAAGACATTCAGGTAGGTGCAAGAGTGTGAGGGTGTGTGCCTTCTGTGAAGGTTGGGTGCCGGATTGGCAACTCGACATCTTAAAAACACCACCACCACCACCAATCAATCTGTGGACTGGTGATCCGCTGTGGCAACCCCTAACCTGGAAAAGCCGAAAGACCCAACTCATAAAATCCCAGCTTACTCATTCTAATTCTTTTTTCTGTAGCAAGATCCATCAATAGCAGCAGTAATTTCTAACATTCCACTTCTGTCTGGATCATCATTTTTCTATTAATGTTATCAAATGTTTGTTTCCCTTCCACAAACCAACACTGATCTAGATCTGTTAACTTTGCCAACTCCTTTGCCATTCTTTGAACTAGTATAGACTTAAACACATTATAGTCATAGTTTGAAATTGAAATGGGTCTATGTGAAGATGGGTCTTTACTGTCTTTGAGTAAAACAGTTACCACAGCTTTCTTTCAAGACTGTGCTTCCCTTCTTTTTAAAACAGTTAAACAAAATCTTCCAGATCTTTATCGCTTTCCTTCCTTCTAACTTCCAAACTTCCACAGCATTACCATCTGTTCTTGGAGATTTTCCTGCAGATTGATTGCATGTTACTGTTTTTATCTCATCTTCTGTATTAACTAAGAGATGTCTTCTCCATCTGGCTTTAACCCGTGGGTTATCAGATCTGACACTGGCCAAATCTTCTCGACTTCAACTCACTGGGCAGTGTTTCCCTTACAATCTCCTGCTCCCCATCAGACACCCCAGATCGAGTTTGCCACCATTCCTGTCAGCAGCTCAATCAGTAGCACCACGAAAGTGTATCCTTTTGGGTGTTTTTTATGTTGGTTTTCTGTAGTGCTTTTAAATTTAGTTAGGTTTAGGGTTACAATTGTCATTCTGTGCATGTATAGGTAGCAGCAGGCTTTTCCTGCCTCTTTGAGATTGTTTGCAGTTTGATTCTTTTTCCATGTAGGGTAGCTTTTCTCTCTAGGTGTATTAAGCATATTATTTTTATCTTCTGTTTAGTGTGACGCATTTATGACAGGGTTCTGCTTTATCCATGGATAAAGAATTAAAAAAAATGCTGTTTGTATGCACATGCACATACATTTGTCTGTTGTTTGGGGGCTGCTCACATTGAGTCCTCCTCTTCAATCTGGAAGGCATTTGTATCTAGGGCAGGTAATGAGAGAAGGACTAAATTAATCCTTAATGGTCTCCCTGACAGTTCTTTGGTGCCAGAGGATGGCTCCAACAAAACTCGCCTCCTTTCCAAGGTCTCTCAAGACCTGTAGAGGGGATTGTAATAGGTCCTTCACTGTCTCCACGCCTAGACCTCTTCTGGCTCACTGCACCTGAAGGTACCAGGACCTTTGGGCACCTTGGCACTGGCTCTGACTCCTTGGAGACTATCGCCCTTGGTGCTGACCATGGGCAAGGCTCCATTTCCCTTTAGTGGACCGATCCCTTTTTTGCTCCAAAGGGACTCTCGTGGTTGGGTATCTTCCCCCTTCTCCCCATCCACTCCACTAAAGATGTTGCCACAGTCTTCTCCTTCCCTGTCTCGGTTCCAGGTATGTCCTGCTTGGATCCAGCAGGATTCAGGCACATCTTTGGTGTCAATGGTTACTGGAACTGTCATCTCTGGGATGTCAGCTTTCACCTCCACCTTCAATGTCATGGAGAGGATATTCTCCACTCAGGAGATGGGTCGGTTTTCTTCAGCCACTGTTCCATCTCCATTCTTATTTGTGCCCGTGGCCATTCATTAGCCTGCTTGTGGAGAGTCTTTGCCAGTTTGTCTTCAGTCTGTGCCCCTTTTAGTGATTTCTGCTTCTTTCCCCCTCTCCTCCATCTTCACCAGAACAGGAGGTCTCAAGTAAGAGATGGTCTAAAAGGGAAGCACCTCGACTCCCCTGAGGGGGCTCTCTCAACAAGGATAATGACCTTGAAGGAGAGGAGTCCCCTAAGTCACCATGGAATGACCCTGACTGTAGTGATCTCTTGGAGTGTGTTTGCCAGTGCAGAGGCTGGATAACTGAAGCCCTTGTCTGGAGGAGTCATTATTTTTAGAGGCCTTCAGAGTGGACCCATCCATGCCTTGGGTGGAACCCACTCTGGATGTGCTCATAGACCTAATGTCTTGGAGGGTGTGGAAGGAACCTGACACAGTGGAATCTATTCCTAAGAAGCCTGATCAAATTCTTGCTGCTCCCAAGGATTGTCCGCATTGGACTAAGGGCCTGGCCATGGATGTAATAGTGGTGGTGGTGGCCACCACCATGAAGGAAATCTCTGAGGAGCGTTCCCAGTCCAACCTGTTTTTGGACATCTCTTCAAACAGTCCCACTGAGGAGACTCTCCATAAGACAACTTGCAAGAGGAAGACACACATACTTCCCTTGGGAGTTTCTCACCAAAGACACTGAATTTGATGAATTGCAGGGGTCCCCCAGATCTCCACTGGATAATTTCAGCTTTGGAAACATCTTAGAAATTCTCAGGGAGAAAGGTGGTGAATGGTCCTCCAATTCCCCTCCTCAGGAGGAGTCAGTGTTTCTGAAAGTTTTTGGGTCTGGTCCATCTATATCTTGGGTGACTCCCTCGGCTGCTGAGCTTATAGGTATAGTCTGTCGCTGGGCATGAAAGGAACTAAATACTTTAGAACCCATTTCCCATTATCCTGATAAGTTCCTTGCCCCCCAGGACAGACCACAATAAAGCAAGGGGATTCCTGCTGACGCCATGGCTGTGGTGGCAGCCACAAAGAAGGACCTGGCAGAGCAGAGCTCCTCTGTCCCATCCCCCTGAGAGTCCAGGACGTTGGACAGATTTGGGAAATGCATTTTTGCCTCAGCGACCTTTGCTTTATGGTCTCTGAACTGCTTGGCACATTTCACTATACTGCAGCAGGATTTGACTAGCTTTCCAAACCCCTCTTGTAGTCCTCCACGGACATGGACTCAGGGAAGTCTCCTTCACAACTGGTCACTCTTCTATACATCTTTAATGCATCCATGAGGTTAATTTCCCATGCTGCTGAGGGTACCTCACTGGCAGCTGGTTCAGGCATAGCCATTACTAGACAAGACTGGATGTGCTTGTGCAATTTTGTGCAGCCTTTCAGGTCTTCTTTTATCAGTGCTCTTTTTGATGGATTGCATTTGTTTGGCACCACTGTTAAGGAAAGGCTTTCCTAGAGTGAATAGGATGGAAATAACTTGTCTGCTGTAGAGATACATTTTTTCTACTCCTCAGCGATCGTTTTCCAGGAATCAACAAGTAGGTAAGAAAATGTGGTTCCATAAGTCCCAGGATCCTTTCCAAGATTCACATGAGGATATATCCCCCAGAAGCAGAAGGGGAAGTTCTAATGGAAGATGCCTCATTGCATGGGAGGCCCGCAGAACCAGGGTTTGAGAGACTGCTTCTCAGATAAACCTTTTCAGTACTCCTGAAAGGTTGTCTGACTGGCCACCTCTGGAAGCAGCTGGGAGACTCGTCTCTGCACTCAAATACCTGGGCATCAGTAGCAAAAGATACTCGGGTGCTAAAAATCATATCCAGAGGTTATTTCGTAGCATTTTCACAAGTTCCCCCAAACAAAGGGAAAAGGTTGCATGATGTCCCACCCAGTCAGAGGGAGGCAGCAGCACTAGAAATTCAAAAGCTGGTAGACAAAAGAGTCATCCAGAAGGTCTCACCAGACCAGAAAGGATTCAGAACGTACTCAAGATTCTGACCTCCGCAAACTGAATCATTTTGTAAAGAAGTCAAAGTTCAGAACAGTCTTGATTTAGATCATTCTGACGTTTCTACAAAAGGATGACTGGATGTGCTCCATCAATCTTCAAGATGAACAGATGCTCCCAAAGATTTCTGCACTTTTGGTTGGGGGGGCAGTCACTACCAGTATAGAGCCCTGCTCTTTGGTCGTACCACAGCCCCCAGAGTGTTTACCAGTTGTATGCCAGCAGTAGCAGCTCACTTGAGACTGCTGAGATTCTGAGTGTTTGTATACCTAGATGACTGGCTCTTCACCGTCCTAACCAAGAATCTCATAGAGAAGTCCAGGGACTACTTGCTCCAGTTATGTCAATCCCTAGGTATCTCAAGTCAACATCTACAAGTCTCATCTTCATTGTTTTAAGTGCCGGGAGTTCATAGGTGCTCAGTTGAATACAATGAGAGAGCCTCCCTTCCACCAAACCAAGTATGGACCATCAGGTGTCAAGTGGAGGAAGTTATTGTACACCCTTCTCCCCATTCAGACTTCTTCTTCAGGCATTAAGGTAAATGTCAGCAGCTGTAACCTTGGTTACTGTGGGCCTTTTTATATGCGTATTCTTCATTGGACTCTAGTTTTTCAGTGGTCAAGTCTTCGCCATCCTTTGTCCTTACCAATCAAACTCACACAGTTATGCAAAGACCACCTATATAGGTGGATTCAGTTGGATGAAGTTTCCCAAGGCCACCCTCTTGTTCTTCCTCCCCCAGTAGCCATGGTAACCACAGATGCCTCCCAATTGGATTTTTTAGGACAGATAGCCCAAGACATCTGGTCCCCAGAAAAGACCATTTAGCACATCAATAGCCTAGAGATGAGAGCAGTCCTCCTAGCATTGTAGGCCTTCCAGGACACCCTTCCTCTTTGGACATTCAAACCAACATGTCTGTGGTTTGGTGCTTCAACAAAGAGGCGGATCTGATCTTATGCCCTTTGTCAAGAGGCAGTGAAAATATGGCAGTGGGTGATCTCCACTTTCTTATGGCAGTGCATATACCGGGAAATCCAACGTGCCAGCAGACAAACTCAGCAGGTCTATTCTGATGCCTCACGAGTTGTCAATCAGTTGGTGGCGGAGAGGATTTTCTGTCGATGGGGTTAACCTTGCTGCGATCTGTTTGTATCTATCCATAACAAGTGCAGCAGGTTCTTTGCCCTGACCCCCCCAAGGGGAGTCACTGAGAGATGCTGTATTCCAAGTTTAGCACTCTGGTCTCCTTTATGCTTATCCCCGATACTTCTGATTCCCAAATTCTTACAGAATGTACTTCAGTTGTAGAGTATGGTTACCTTCATTGCCCCCTTTTGGCCTCGTGTGGTTCCCTTTTCTTTGGTCGCACCTTCTATAGCCACCCTTTATACTGGACCCCAGTCCATACCTTCGCTCTCATCCCATGGGAATGGATCACCCATACATTCCAGGCCTCAAGTTGACCACATGGTTTCTCCAATTCCACTGATAGATAGCCCAAGCTTTTCTTCCCAGTCTGACAGATACTACTGTCTTGCCACAAGGGCTTTACCAGGAAGATTTACATAAATAAATGGAAAAGATTTTCTGTTTCGGTTCTCCAGAGAGAATTGGATCCCTTCATTGCTTCTACTTCTGCTGTCCTACAGATTTTAGCATCTGTTTCTCAAGGAAGAGCTAGATGCTCTTCGGGTTTCACTGTTGCAGTCATTACATTTGGGTTATCCCTGCCAGGGTAGCCCTCGGCTGGCCTGAATAGCAGAGACTTAGTATTTCTGTGTCAGTTGCTGTCGCTAGAGGACTGATGTTAGGTCGTCAGTAGTATAAAGTAAGGCAGCCAACGCCATTACATTAGTCTTTCTTGCCATGGAGCCCGAAACAAAAGCAGTTCACACGAGTCCTGGTCAGCCACTACCTGAGTTTCGTCTACCAATTTGAAGTTGAAGTCTTCTAAAGCTAAATACCCCGTTGGGGGTCCTTTTTTCTTGCACTAACCAATGTCAGAAAAAGTTAATAATTGTCTCGCCTGTGGAAAACAAATATCACACAGACTTCCACTCTTACTGCGTCACTTGTTTAGGCCCAGACCACAAAGTCCCTTGTTGTCGCTTCTGTGCCTTGTTCAATGCCAGAACTATCCATGGTCAGGCCCTGATTGTAGCCAGATATTTTTGCTTGCAGTCCTGGAATTCTGACATGGCTTCGGTAAGCCATCCGACAGCAAATCTTCTGAAAAAACATAAAGATAAAGACAGAGACAGACCACACAGGTCCAAACCTACTGAAGATGCTTCCGTTAAGCTAGTCGTCAGTTCCCCAGTCCTTAGTGAGGTGCTTTTGCAGCCCCCTGATGCCCGCTTCTTTTGATTCGCAGGCCGCTACCGAGACCCTTTCGGAGTCCGATATGCCACAAAATTCTTCAATTGAGGATCCTGCGGTCATCTCAACCTTGGATGGGTTTGGAGCTGCTGAGCAAGCACCAGCTGCCGAGGAAGTCCTTCACACTACCGAATCTCGACACAAACTGACGTCTTCTTTCCCGGCTACCGTTCTTTCTTAAACTACTGAGTTTCTTAGGCCCAGGGGTATGAACCACACCCAAGAAACCAATGACCCACTCTCAGGCGCCTGCTACCTTGCCTCAGTCTCAAATGCTTAAAATGGTGGAAGACCGTATGCTGATCAGGGGAAGCCAAGCTACACCTTCCAAAAGGAGATCTATCCCCTGTAGTTTTATCTCAACAAGAGTCAAATGAATCTGATGCATCTGAATATGACGACATGCAACCCCGTTCCACTTATGAGGATTCTGATGCAGAGGATTCCATTCCTTCAGCCTCTCCCACAGAGGATTTTTCCTTTGGAGAAACCCTGCATACCTTAAGGGAGCATTTGCAATGGGAGAGTCAGGACTACCCTCAGTCTAAAAAGATACTCAGGGAATTCCTGGATCTTCCACAACACAGACCTTTGGCCATCCCCCCAGTCCTGGATGTTGTGGAGGGTGTTTTCCTCAAATCCAGCTTGACTCTTGACACCCTTCTTCCTGCTCTCAGAAAACCAGACAGGTACTATACAGTCCCTGACTCCCACAAATATCTTTTTAAAAATCCTACAGCTGACCCTGAGGTCATTTCTCAAGGGCCAAAAGGAATTAAAGCAACCTCTACTAAGAATTCCACCCATCAGACAGGGATTCCCGAGCTTTGGACAGATTGGGTAAGAAAGTATACATCACAGCTACTTTTGCTATCAGGGCACTAAATTGTCAGTTCCATATGCTGAAATTTCAGCAACATACCTTGGAACCCCTCAAACAAAAAAATGTCTTCCTTTCCTGCTTGGGTAGAATCTAAAGATTTACAAAAGTTAATGCATTCTGCAAGTCAAGTAACTAAACACACCTTGCACTGTGGTTTTGATGCCCTAGAAGCTTTCTGCAGGGCAGCAGCAACTGGATCTGTCATTAGAAGGCATGCATGGCTTAAGGAACAGCCCCTGCCGGATCATGTCAAATCTAAATTGTTGGATGCCCCCTTGCACAAAGATAACTTATTTGGCACTAAGGCATAAGAGGTCTTAAAAAAGATGGAAGAAAAATCAAAATCTATGCAAACAGTTAAGGATTTCTTGCAGGTCCAGCCCGAGACATGGAAGAGCTCTCAGATCATGTGGCCCAGGCAGGTATGACCCTAGCTCTGAGCAGCATCCTGCCTTCGTCCAGAATGATAACAGAGTATAACGACAAAATGACTGACTTCAACAATTGGCTAAGTTTCTGGTGGCATTCAAAGGGGATCCAGTATCTGTCTGCCTGGGACGACATGATCGACAAACCACGATGCTTTGCCAGAGATGGTCTGCACCTGTCGCCCCTGGGATTCAGGTTGCTGGCTAAGGCTCTTGCCACCCCTATAGTGCCTTTTTTAGGCAAGGCTCAAAGGACAAAACCACCACCGTAACAGATATTTGTTTGTTTGTCTCTCGGCTTTTCCCGGTTATGGGTCGCCACAGCAGAACTCCAGTCCACTAATGATTGGTAGTTGATTTTTACGTGCAGAGTTACCAGCCCTGACGCACAACCTTCAACGAAGGTGCGCCCATTCACGCATGTCTCCACACAGAAGACTCGCTAGCTGAGAATCGAACCAGACAGCGTCTTACTGTGAGGCGACAACGCTACCGCAGCACCACCACTGCGCAAAATCTGAAGGTAATGCTACTGAATGCTAGAAGTCTAAACCTCAAAATGCACTCTCTCGAGGCACTCCTAAAAATGGAGAACATCGATATCTATCTGTGCAGTAACTGAGACCTGGTTCAAGTCTCCAGAGAGCACCCCTGCAGTACCAGGCTACAACTCTTACCACACTTTTCGGCCACCAAACCAGGACCGAAGCACTAAAGGTGGAGGAGTGTCTATATTCACCAAGGATATTCACACCTTCAGGCTAGTTGTCCAACACAATGCATCTGAAATTCTACAGGTGCAACTAACACTAGGTAAGACTGCAATTCAAATTGTAGCTTGCTACAGATCCCCCACCATGCCCCAAGATTCTCACTATACCTTTCTAAACATACTAGAAAATATTAAGATACAACCAAACACCCTAATACTGGGTGATTTCAACTACCCTGCCATTAATTGGGTACCAACACCTTTGCCCAACGGTTCTTGGAATTCATAAATTCCAATGCCCCGGATCAACTAATCCATAGTCCCACCAGAGGCT
Source organism: Protopterus annectens (assembly GCF_019279795.1). Lineage (NCBI taxonomy): Eukaryota > Metazoa > Chordata > Ceratodontiformes > Protopteridae > Protopterus > Protopterus annectens. The sequence goes on from NC_056738.1 coordinate 352,931,063, forward strand.
CAAATATCCTAGACCTGGTCATTACCAACATGCAAGATCGATGCGCCACACCAGTAGTCACCCCCTCGGTCAGGTCTGCCCATAAGCTAATCACCCTTGATGTCCACATCCCACCCCCACCCCCCAGTAGGGAAACCTCCATAAAAACTTCTCCAAAGCCAACTTCTTGCTACTCAAGTCAGAAGTGACAAACTTCATGACACCCATGCAGACGGGAACTGAAAGTTTGACTTCTTGAATCCAACACTAAGGCACTGTACAAGCACATCCACTCTTGCATGAATCATGCAACAACATCCACTCGTGCGTGAATCATGCCATTCCAAACAGAACCAAGATGGTCTCCTCCAAAAAAAGGAACCCAATCTGGTGGTCCCCTACCATAAACAAACTACACAACAGAAGGAAGAAACTGTTGCAGAAAAGAGGAAAATCCTAGGATGCAAAAAGCTCCCTTACCAGCTTCAGTAAGAAGCTGAGATCCCTCATAAAATCCTCCAAAACTAGTTACAAAAATAAAATTGCCAAAGATTCCAAGGACAACCACAAGGCATTCTATAGTTATGTCAAGAATCTAAATGGCAATGCTATGAGCTGCAACAGAATGGCATTAAATATACTGATCCCAAGAATACTGCCAATATCCTGGCAGATCGATTCAGTGCCAACTTCACCTCCCACTTACCCCCTAAAGGGCCCATCTCAATACCAAAAGATTTCCAAATTACGGTAGTCATGGCCACACAGGTAAAAAAAAAAAAACCTCTCTCCAAAGCTAAGAATACAGCATCCATGGGGACCAGACAACATCGTGGGCTGTGTACTACATGAACTACAAAATGAACTGGCACCTCTCCTAAGTGTCATGTTTAATCATAGCCTCACCTCAGGCTTTGCGCCCAATGAGCGGTGCACAGCTACAGTTATCCCACTCCACAAGGGGGGGATCCACCTTAGATCCTGGGAACAAGCGTCCCATCAGTCTGACGACCCTGATCTGCAAAGCCATGGAATGTATTATCATGGAACTTATAAACAAAAACATTGGCAACCTTCAAACACTGGACCCTACCCAGTTTGGTTTCGTAAAGGGACGATCTTGTCTCCTCAACCTGATTGCCTTCCTTGAATCAGTCTCCAGAGCCATGGACGCGGGTAAGGCGGTCCACACAGCCTATATGGACCTTGCTAAGGCCTTTGACACCATCCCCCACTCTGAAATCACAGATAAACGTACTAAGCTGGGCATTAATCCCTACGTCACTCAATGGGTTGCTAACTGGCTTACAGACAGAACCCACACTAAAAGTAGCGGACTCAAAATCCAGCTCCAGACAAGTGGAGTACCTCAAGGTTCAGTCCTGGGCCGCTCTTGTTTGGCATCTGCTTCTCTGAAGTACAGGCCAGCACTAAGGGACTCTGGCTAATAAAGTTCGCAGATGACTGCAAACTGGGAACCATTGTTGAATCCTCAAATGATGTGGCTATTCTAGAAAAGGGCTTTACAGAAACAGATGGTTGGTGCCAGAGCCATGGGCTCAAGCTCAGTGCCAAAAAATGTATAGTTATCCTCTTTGGGAAAAAACATGTACCCATGAATTACCACACAAGTGGCAGTACACTAAACACCGAAAATGTGATGAGGGACTTAAGGACAGTAGTCTCACCTTCGATAACCACAAAGCCACAACAGTCAGGAAATCCTTCTTTGTGGCACACCTCATCACTAAGGGCTTTCCATCCAGAAAAAAGGAGGTCATTCTCCCAGTGTACTCATCCCTCATTATATGCATTATAGAGTACAATGCCCCATTTGGTATGTACCTCACAAGACATCTGTAACAACTGGAAAGGCCACATAAATACCTCACTAAAAGAATCACAGGCCTAAAGCAGATTCCCTGTGCTGACCATCTGTAAAAACTCCAGCTATACTCTGTCGCATATCGTCTAGTCAGAGGCAATCTCTGCTATACAAGGCCATGTCAAACCCAGTGCTGTTGGACATGCTACACTTAAAGAAATCCCAATTCCTCAGAGCCACACGCTCCAGGGATCTAAACATGGTCATCGCAATGAACAAAACATGCTGGACAGATAGGTTCCTGACCCAGAAACTCCCCATACTCTAGAACAGACTGCCTATACATGTCAAGCTGAGCGCCTCTTTGGCCCTCTTCAAAAGGAACCTTGAAGATTGGATGGGAGATCAGAAATTCACCCCGGGGATCAGTCGCCCTGCTATACAGGGGACCAGGGAAGTAAATATTCTGGGAAGAAATATCCAGGGAATTGTTATGGCTAGGCTTGTATAGGCCCTAGGGCAGATAGCCTAGTACCAACCTATGAACCTAGGTTCAGCAGTCATTGTCCCTCCAAACACTGGTCCTTACCTGCTCCCAGTAAAATGGCCCAGCCAAGGCCCCGTGGAAGCAGACCCCCCCCAGACAGCAACCAGGGAGTTCTAAGCCACCCCCTTATGGTAAAAACTCACAATGACTCATCTCCACCACCTCCTTCTGCCCACCTTCACTTACCCCTAGGAGGAAAACTCTCCTTTCACTCAAGCACCTGGGCCACCATTACCAAGGACCACTGAGTTCTGAACATTGTGTCTCAGGGATAAAAATTTTCCTTCCACACCCTTCCAACCCAAAATGGGTTACCAGATCTACCACCAAATCAGTGGGCAGAGGCTCAAAAGCAAATCCTTTCCCTGCTCTCTGTGAGGGCAGTAGAGCATGTTCCTGCAAAACAGATAGGCCAAGGTTTCTACTCCAGACTTTTTCTGATGCCCAGAAAAGAGGGCACCTGGTGCCCTATCCTTGATCTATCCATTCTAAACACATTCCTGGTGATACCAAAATTCAAAATGCTCACCCTCCAGCAGCTGCTACCCAAGGATGCTTGGCTAGCCACCCTAGATCTAAAAGAGGCCTGCCTCCACAGTCCTATCAAGGAATCATGCATGAAATATCTCTGCTTCAGGGCAGGATCTCAACACTTTCAGTTCTCTGCGCTTCCCTTTGGCTTATCTACTGCTCCCAGAGTTTTCACAAAATGTCTGGCTCCAGCCATTGCCTTTGCAGACAAAGATATATTCAGATTTACCCATACTTAGACGACTGCCTTAATCAGGCAGACAGCCAGGAGAAGCTGCTCAAGCACCTGACCTTTGTAAAGACCCTACTAATCTCCCTGGGGTACACAATCAATGAAAAGAAATCCAAACAGTTGCCCACCCAAAGGATAATTTTCCTGGGAGCAAGTCTGGACACGGCTTGCCAGATGGCATACTTACTCCAGAGAAACATATTTTCCTGACAGACTACTTCTCTCAACTAGCCACCAGGCCCAAGCTAACTGCAAGGAAGATCCTGCAAGCTCTGGGATTCATGGTATCTTGCATACTACTCATTCCATATGCCAGACTGCATATGAGGAAACTTCAGTGGTATCTAAAGAGCCTTGGATGCCAACACTCAAGACCAGGAAACTCTTCTACCTATAATTCCTTGCCTCAGAAAAGATTTTCTGTGGTGGGCAACAGCATTCTCCCATGACAAGGGAATGTCTTTCTCCCCACCGCCCAGACCCTCATCATAGACACGTCAGACTATGCTTGGGGTGCTCACCTTGATGCCACGTGCATACAGTACCAATAGAGCCCACAGCAAATCCCTCTGCACATCAGTCAAAAAGAGATGATGGCTGTGCAGCACACCTAAATAGCAGGAGATGATGGCTGTGCAACACGCCTTAATAGCTTTCAAGCCCCTTTCTTTCTCTCTCCAGGGGCTCTCTTGATCAAAACAGACAACACCACTGTGATGTGGTACATCAACAAACTGGGAGGGACTCGCTCCTACTCTCTATGCAAGCTGGCCATGAGCTTTGGCACACAGCCTCTGCCGTGCAACTACACCTGTTAGCACAATTACTACCAGGCGCTCTCAACTCTCTGGCAGACCAATTAAGCCGAAATCTTTTGACCCCACACAAGTGGCAACTCAACAGAAGTAACTTCAGCCTAATAACTCAGAAATGGTGAACCCTGAAGGTCTACCTCTTTGCCTCCCACACAAACCATCAGCTCAGAAAATTCTGCACCAGGGAGCATCACTGCATGGCTTGGAAAGTGGATGCCCTGTCCTTCCCCTAGGTCAATCTATCGGTCTATGCTTTTCCTCCCATAACTCTCATCCCCAGGGTACTGCTCAGAATAAGGGAGGAAAAACCAAGGACCATTCTCATAGCTCCAAACTGGCCCCGGCAACACTGGTACCTCTTGCTGCGCAGCCTGTCCTTGCTACCCCCATGGCATCTTCCTCAAATTCCAAACCTCCTGACCCAGTGGGAAGGGGAGTTCTTGCATCCCCAATTGCAGACACTCAATTTGCCAGCTTGGCTTATTCCCTAACCCCAAACCAATCTGCCAACCTCAGTAAACAGGTTCTGGATGTTTTCCGTGAGGCCAGACGTCCTATCACCAGAAAGTCTTATACTGATAAATGGAAAAGTTTCTGCACCTGGATCCAGGCTAAGGGAGCCAATACGCACAGCCCTCCCTCCCTCTCATCCTGGATTACTTAGCTGACCTACTACAGAGTAGCCTCTCTTTCTCCTCTATAAAAATTAATACCTCTGCTATTTGTGCTCATTTTCCCACTGAGTAGCCCCTTTTCTCACACCCTTTGATCAAACAGTTCCTAAGAGGGGCTAGCAACTTGAGGCCACCCAGAAGGGCACCAACACCAGCTTGGGGCCTTAACTTTGTTTTGGAAAAGCTCACCCTGCGCCCTTTTGAACCAGCTTCTTCTGCAGAGCTAAAATTTATCTTCTGGAAGACAGCATTCCTTCTCGCGATCATTTCAGACAGGAGAGTCTCTCAGCTGCAAACACTCATGGCTGTGGAACCTTTCATCGTCTTTCATGCAGACAGGGTATTCCTCAGAACTTAACCCATCCTTCATGCCCAAGGTGGTGACCAGTGTGGCTCTCAACCAATCCATTCATTTGCCCACCTTTTTTTCCTAATCCCCAGAATAAGGGGGAGAGGATTCTTCACTCTCTAGATGTGCACAGACAGGTCAGATTCTACCTAGACAGGACTAAATCCTTCAGTAAGGCTGATCAAATGTTGGTTAGCTGTGCTGCAGGGGCAGAAGGCAAAGCCATCTCCAAACAAACCATTTCCAAATGGATAGCACACTGCATCCATTTCTGCTACAAACAACATAGAAAGCCTCCCCCCCCCAAGGTGGTCAGGATGCACTCCACCAGAGCAGCCTCCACCAGGGGAGTCCTCACCAGGGACATCCTGGAGGGTGCCACCTGGACATCTCTTCACACTTTTACCAAGCATTACCACTTGCCTCTCTTCTCCAAATCCAGGGCAGGCTTTGCCTCTGCAGTCTTGCAGGGCATCCTTGCCAGCCCCTAGTTTCATTGACTGCCTCCATCATTTTCCTCAGCTTTGGGAATCAACCCAAAAGTGATGACTGTAACAGTGAAACACGAAGAACATAGTACAGTTGTATACACTTACCATGAATGTAGATGTTTGAGTGTATTCACTGTTGCAGTTCTGGTTCCCCTCCCCATCCCCCTTTTTTTTTCTCTTTCTGCTTTTATTACCATTCTAACTTGTTGTTCTCCTTTCCTTTCAAGGGACATATTGGTATTTATTTTCCACTGGTGGGGTTTCTTCCACCCGACCCTGGCCTCCTAGCACCTGACAGGTTAGGGCAAGAAAAACTGATGTAATGGCGTCGGCTGCCTTACTTTATATTAATGACGACCTGACGTCAGTCCTCAAGTGACAGCAACTGACGTAGAAATACTAAGTATTTGGTATTTGTGCCGGCCGAGGGCTATCCTGGCAGGGATAAGCCAAATGTGATGACTGCAACAGTGAATACACTTGAATATCTACATTTATGGTAAGAGTACACAACTGTACTTTTCTCTACTATCAGAGTGCAATTATATCTAATTTTAATTCAGGCGAAGGTGATTTTTCAAAATTGTGCAAGTTTGTTCTTAAAGATACCTTTTTGCTAGGCCCCAGTGAAAACCCCACCCTACCCTGGGATTTGACAGTTGTGCTCCAAGGTTTAACTCAGAGCCCTTTTGAACAATCAACTAAATCTGATTTAAATTTTTAATCCTGGAAAACCATTTTTCTAGTGGCCATTACATCTGCAAGATGAGTTTCCAAACTCCAGGCTCTCTTCCAAATCTCCATATCTCATCTTCTACCATATGGACCAATCTGTCCTTGCCTAAAGTGGCCTCAGAAACAAATATTAATCAAGCCATTAATTTGCCGGTCTTCATTCCCAACTTTGCTAACAAAGGTGAATGTATGCTTCATCTTTTGGATGTACATAGATGACGTTTTTATCTCCATAGAATGAAATATTTCAGAAAGTCAGAGCAGTTGTTTTTCTCTTTCTCCCGAAACAAATTGGGTTCACCAGTTTCTAAAATTACTTCAGCTAAATGGCTGACTCATTGCATTTCCTTTGTTTACAGTCGGCAATATCAGTCCCTAACCAGATCTTCTAAAGCACACTCTGCAACGTCCATAGCTACATCATCCTCTTTTGGTCTAGAACTTCTGTTGATGACATTTGTGCAGCAGCTACCTGTGTAATGCTCATACCTTTATTGCTCATTAGAAATTGGATTGACTTCCAGAAACAGGGCTTCCTTTGGTTTTGCAATTCTCCCAAAATATCCTTCTGAGAGGCATCCAAGGTTCATGTAGCTGGGGATTCTGTCGCAATAGTTGAGGAGTGAATGAAAAGGACAACATCAGATATTAAGGTTATATACTCATTCGTCCTCAACTCCCCATCCTCCATCCCACTTCTATTTAGCTCCTGGAGTGACATTATGATTGTTGTGGAACCTCTGTTCCAGGTTTGAGCCCCAGTCTTTTAGTACTAGCCTTACTTTTGTCTTAATCTATGGTTAATTCTACCTGTGGCTTATAAGGCAGCAAACTTGATCTGAGGTTTTGCAGGTTGACCGAGGCATTGTGTAAAGGGAGGAGCTTGAGAGTCTAGTAAATGCAGCCAGGTCAGATCCAACACACAATAATTGAGGAAGAATGAAAGTGGACAGCACAGATGCATAGTTATGGTGAGTACATAACCTTAATTTTTCTAAAGTTGAGCTTAGAACCTATTCAGACATTAGTATTCATAGGTTGCCACTTGGACAAAGTAAATCAAATTCCCAAGCTGCAGAGTTATCAGCGTTCGATCCCAGGCAGTGTCTGTGCTTGCAATTATGAAACTCTTAGGCCACATGACAGCTTCATTAGAGTTGGTCCCTTTAGTGAGGAGCCACATGAGAACTCTGCAATGGATTCTCACACTGCAGTTGTCCTACTTGACCTATCTAATGGACTTTTCCCTTAGGTTGACAAAAATGTGTCACCATCATACTCGGTAGTGGTTATGTCTCCTTTAGTGATCAATGGGAGACCGTTCAATATCCATCCATATTACTATTGCAGTATTCATCACCTCTGGGATCTCCTGCCAAGGACAGACCAATGTCCAGCTAGTATACCAAAGCCTTTATAACTAGGGAGCATTGTACGTTGGATGTCTCCTCCCCGTGCAAGTGTGGGGCATAAAGGTGACATATGTACATTCCCAACTCAGAACTTTGTTTCCGCCAGTCTAAACACCATTATCCTATGTCGGTCTGAACGCCCTTCAATTTGTACCATGCCCACTTCTTTAAGATAAGTATCCCCATTGAGATTCCTTTTTATTTATTTTTTTACATTGCTCATTGGGTTGCTTGTCATCCATGAAAGGGAAATGTCAGTGCTGGATGCAAATTCCACATAAAGACTGACACAGTAGGTGCCTGTTTTGCTTAGGTGCATCTCAGAACCACACTCAGTGCTCCATCTGTAAGGCTTTTGTACCTAAGACTTTGTGTAGTCATCTTTCTTCCCTTTCCATTTACTTTGTGAACCAACATCTCAAGCTTTTGGCCCAAGGTACCATGACAGACGGCCACCAATTAAAAGAAGACCAAAAAGTCTAGGCCTAAGTCTGCTGCTGTCCAACTTCTACTGGACATCTCTCTTGAGGTGAGAGAGAGCCTAGAGGACAGTCTGACATTACCAATGCTTTCTTCTCCCGTGAACTTTTCAGAGGCCTGCATGGGAACCTGCTTCTCATGTCCTCTGAGATCTTCAAAATGTCCACTGCAGACATTGAGGGAGAACCATGGCTGATTATTTCTGAGGGGCCTAAAGGGATTCCTCAGATCCTTTGTAGGGAAGATATCCAGGGTACCTTGATTGAAACCAGGCAGGAATAAAAACCACCATGTTTTGTCAGAGTGGACATTGTAGTGAAGAAAAGACAGAAAACTAAATATGTCTGCTTCCATGGATCCACAAAGGGAATGGGCAGGACTTTTCTTAAGGCTGGTTCAGTGCTTTGATGGCATTAAAGCCTCCTCAGGGGTTTTCTGTTCCTGCTCCGCCTTGGCCTTCTCCCCCTAACAGGGCAAGGGATCATGGGTTCTTGGGCAAGAATTCTGACTCTAATCTTGCCTCTTTAGCCTATTCCTCTCAATTGCCTTCACCTTTACACTATGGGTTTGAGGAGGAGGAATCTTTAAGTCCTAATTCTCCTTTGCAGGAGCTTTCCTTTGGTGACACTGTCCTGCATATGATGGAGCATTTCAAATGGAACTGCTGCCAAGTATCAGACATCCAGAAAGATATACGTTATTACAAATAGTCTCCTAAACTTTCTGCAGTTCCTCATATGTTGCCTGTTCTATTGGATATCATCTCTGCTGCTTCCCTGACATCAGATTCTCATCTTCCATCTCCCAAGAAACCTGATGGATTCTATAAGGAGCCGGTTACCTGCAAGTTCCTAAACAAATGCCCTTCATGTAGTCCTGCAGTGATTTCTGTATCTATTAAGCCTTCTAGGCTGTTCCCTTCTGCCATACTCCTTCCTTTGAATAAGGACAGTAGGGCCATGGAGAGGATTGGTAAGAAGGTATACATTTCGGCTACTTTAGCCTTCAGGACATTAGTTACCAGACTCAAATATAAGATGCATGATGTCTGTTCTTTCCCAGATTATGAAGATTGTTTCTGATAATGCCTGACTCTGAGGTTAAGGCCTTGGCAGTCTCCTTACTAAGCTGCACTTCTCAGGTTGCCCATCAAATGTAGCTGACATCTTTTAGGGCTGTTGTCTATTGACTCTGTGATGGGTGTTATTCCTGTCTCTTACTTTAGGCCTTGCAATATGATATCAAAGCAAAATTTCTGGATGCTACCCTGAATAACCAGAATTAGTTTGGCAGTGCTGCAGCTGAGCTTAAGATTTGAAGCGCATTTTTGTCTCACTCATTCCCAAGCTTCAGAGGAACTATATTAGTAAGACTGCTTTTTGTGTAGATTGCCTAGACAGCCTTCCAAAAGCAGTCCTTTCCTGACAAGTCTGCAGACACCTGTCTGTCTGCCCTCCCTTCCCTTGGCCCTCAGAGTTACTCTGTCTTTCCAGTTTGGTAGCTGATTACCACAGAATCTTGCATTCTCTCCATTATCCATCAAGGTTACTTTATGACCTGGAAAACCCTTCCCCCCTTCTCTGGTATTTCTCAACCACCATCAGAACAGCTTCCTCATTTTCCAGGGTAATGCAGGATCTGCTGGACCAGGGTACCATTCATCTGGGTCCACAGACCGAGAGGAGTTTGGGACATTATTCCAGGATGTTTCTAGTCACCAGGAAAGAGGGTCTTGGAGATCTGTCCTTGATCTTTCTTTTCTGAACACTTTTCTCAGTGACATCCATCTGAATGCTTTCTCTTCACACTGTTTCCTCTGTTGCTTCCCCAGGCCTTTCTAGTTTCCTTGGATCTGAAGGATGCCTATCTTCATATTTCTGTCCACCCTCTATTCAGGAATTATTTGCATTTCTCTATTTCTTCCTGTCATTTTCAGTTTTCTGCTTTGCACTTTGGGCTTTCAACAGCACCAAGGATATTCACCAAATGTCTAGCCCTTGTAGGCTTCAGGGCATTCAAATATTTTCTTTTCTGAATGACCTCTTGCTTTAGGTCCCATCCCAATCCATGTTGGTGCAAGATCTTCATTTCACTCAGCTTCTTTTACACAGCCTGGAGTTCACTGTCAACCTTCAGAAGTCAATGTTGGCTCCATCTCAGGATCAAATGTTTCTACACTGCAAGTTCCAGACTTTTCCAATGCTGGCATTTCTTCCTACATCCAAGGTTTTGTTCCTCACAAATTTTCTCGCAGTGCTTCCCATGTCCTCTCTTCTGGTCTTTTTTCAGGGCTCTGGGCTTCATGGCCTCGAACATACCAATGCTTCCCTGGGACAGGCTTCATATAAGGGAGTTTAGTGGTACCTAAAATCAGTGTGGCTCCAACAGTTCCACCCATTAGACCATCTAGTTCCTCTGCTCCCTTGTCTCAAACTGGAATTTCACTGGTGGATTCAGCACTATCTCCCAATCCAGGTGTTCCTTGTCACCCTTCTCAGCCATCTCAGGAACTCTTCACAGATATATCAAAGTTGGGGTAGGGATACACTTCAGTCACCCTGAAGGTACAGAGCTTTTGGGCCCCTCAACAGAGGACTGATCCCATCAACATCAAGTAAGTGTGGGCTTTCTTTCAGTCCTTCCATGCACCCTGGGTTCTTTAAAGGTTTGTATGGACAACACCACAGTCATGGTACATCATACAAGGGGGCACAAGGTCTTGCCTTCTTTGCAGATTAGCCCTTCAAGCATGGGGAATAGCCGTCAATCTGCAGATCACCCTGCAAGCAGCCTGCTGTATACCTTCATAGTGCAATCTTGAGCCATTTTCTAATCAGGTCCAGGACATTGTCTCATGAATGGATACTTTACAGAAATGTGTTTCTGAACATAGTTCATTGGTGGGGTAGTACTCAAGCAAATCTCTGCCTACCCTCTGAACAGGCAACTCCCTTAGTTCTGTTTCAGAGTCCCAAGTCATTTGTCTTGGAAAGAGGACACCATGTTTTTCTTTTGGAAGGGAATGTTTCTGTATGCTTTTCTTTCCCTTCACCTTCTTCCAAAGTTCCTTCTTAAAATTGAGAAGGACTCTCCAAAACTCTTGTTGGTGACTCTCTTTTGGCTCTGACCGCACTGGTGTGTTCCCCCTCTTATTCCATCTAGCCAGGAGTAGTTATCGCAAGATACTCAGTGTATGGACGTTCTCACACAGGACAAAGGAACTCTCCATCCTCGTCATCTGTCCACTCTTCATCTGAAGCTTTGAGTTATAGGGTTTTGATTCCTTTCTGACACAAGTTTTCTGAGGATGTGCTTAGGGTCCTGCAGGAGGCCAGGAACCCAATACCTGAAAATCATATATTTCAAAATGGAAGAGATTGGTGTCTTAAACATGACCAGGACCCCTTTTCAGTGGGGTCCCCTTGTCTCTTTCCTACCTGTGTAAACTACATGCTGGCTTGGCATAGCTCACTTTTCAGCCATTTTTGCCTGTCACTTACTCCTCCTTTGGCCTGTAGGTTTGAGGTCAAGCAGTTTCTAAAGATGTCCTTCATATTAGACCCCCCCCCCCCAAGAAAGCCCATTCCTGCTTCTTGAGATCTTAATTTCATCCTTGAAAACCTGAGGCTCCTTTTGAGCCTGCTGCTGCTTTGCAACATTGCATCTGGTGGACTATTATTTTGGTTATTTTAACCTCTGGCAAAAGGGTATTGAACTCCAGGCCTTGATGGCAATCCCTTCTGTTTCATTTTTTCATAGATACATGGTGGCTGTCCATACAAATCCGTCTTTTCTGCCCAAGGTGGTTAATGAGCTGTCCCTTATTCAGTCTATCCAGCTTCCTTCTTTGTTTTTACCTTCTCCATAGCTGACTAGTGAGAAGGGTCTTCATATCTTGGATTTGCATAGACAGCTCCAGTATTATTTAGACAAAACAAAGGCCTTTCATAAATTTGATTAGCTTGTTTTTCTTTTCATACCTGGACATTGGGTTTGTCAGTTTCTAAGTAAACCATCTTCTCCTGGATTTCCAAGGCCATTTCTTTTTGTCATAGCAAGCAGTTGTCTGCTTCATTGAGGGCTCATTCTACTAGAGCAGTGGCTTCCTCGGTGGGTTTCTTCAAGGATTTGGACACCCAACTCCACCCTTGAAGCTGCTACTTGGTCTGTGGATCAAACATTCGCTAGACATTACAAATTGGATGTCATTTCCAGGGCTAAGGTAGGTTTTGCCAAGGCTACCCATGCATTTATGGAGGGCTCCTCCTTGCCTTCATTTTCCCTGCTTTCACTGTAGCTTTTGTACTCTCCCAGAGGTAATGAATACTGCAACAGTGATATGGAAAGATATAATACAGTTATGTAAAATCTTAACCATAACAGTACATGTCCTTTTCACTGTTGCAGTCTTCACTCTCTCCCTCCCCCCCTTTTCTCCTCTTTTTCCATGAGTGGTATTTCCATTCTGGCCAAGAAGTTCATCCCCTTTTCTTCCTTTTTCCTGGATGTACACATCCTCCTTTCCACTGGGGATCCTGGTTCTCCTGGGGCACTTCATTTCTGAGTTGGGAGCATAAGTATCGCCTTTATGCCTGTGCTTGCGCAGGGAGCATTTGTCTGACATAAGATGCTCCCTAGGGTAATAAAGTCTTTCTTATACTGGCTGGACATTGGGATAGCCTTGGCAGGAGATCCCAGAAGTGATGAATACTGCAACAGTGAAAAGGGCATGTATTGTTATGACAAAAAATTTCCACAACTGTGTTTTCTTCCCCATTTCTTTCCAATCCTGTTGGCACAGACATCTCCCTTCTGGGGGGGGGGTGGCATTTAGAAGGGATGATGGTTCATAGGTCGCTGTCTTCTGTGGAGGCTAATTTTCACATTAATGTCCTGGAGGTGAGCGCTGGCCTCTTTGCTCTGCAGGGCTTTCAGGATGTCATCCCCAATGGTGTGTTTTCTATACAGCCGGACAGTATATCCACTGTCTGGTATTGCAACAAGCAAAGGGAACATGTTCTTGTCCTCCTTGTTTAGAGGCCATGGGGGTTTATCAGTGGACAATCTCGTCTCAGCAGTTTCTGATTGCAGTGCACATCATGGCATTCCAACATTCTGGCTGGCAGTTTGAGCATGAGTATTTTTCCTCATGAGTGGTCTCTGAATCTGAGAGTTGCTGCTCAGATCTTTTGGTGCTGGGGCACTCTGTGTTGTGACCGCTTTGTTTCCCCTTAACACCAAATGCAACAGCTGTTGTGCCTTATTCTTCCCTCAGGGGCAGTCACCCAATGATGCTATTCTGTATGCTTGGCCCCAAGACCTTTTTGTTTATCCTGCAGTTCCTGTGATTGTCAAGTTTCTTCAGAAGGTAGCCCATTGCAGAGCAACAGTGATTCTCATGACTGCCTTCTGGCCTCGTCACATGTGGTTCTGTTTTATATGGCCTTTTCTGTGATACACTCCTTGGGTTCTGGATCCTCCCATTCTGCAGTCCCTCAAGTTAAACACCAGATAAGAAGAACCTAGAGCTTGTAGTTCAGAAACTTACCTGGCTGCTTAGTTTCTCCAGTTCCCTTGATGGCCTAGAATCCCAAGCTGTCCACTGGGAAGGTGTATTCCAGTGAATGGAAAAATTTTGTAGTAGGAGCAGAATCAAAATGATTTATCCTTTTTCTACCCCCAGAGAGTTGGTTATAGGTTTTCTTGCTGAATTGCTCAAATTGGGCTCTAGTTTTTCTGCAGTCAAGGTACAACTGGCAGCCATATCTAATTTTCTTGTCAGTAGGGATAGTGTTCCCTTGGCTGCTCTGAAAATTTCCAAAGCATTTCTCAAAGGCATGTTTCTTTTGTGTCCTCTCATTTGGGACCAGTCCCTCCCTGAGATTTGCCTTTCAAGCTGCAATTCCATGCAGGTCTGCCTTTTGAACCTTCTGCTACTTTAGACCTAAAGGCGTTATCTTGGAAAAACGGGTTTCTGGTGGTCATTACCTCAGTCAGGTTAAGTTTTTGAATTACAAGCTCTAGATTCTTTTCCTTATCTTGTTTCATAAAGATAGGGTTTCACTCTGCTTCAATCCTTCCTTTCTGCCCAAAGTAGCCTCAGGGAGCAATTTGAATAGATCTATTCACCTTACTGTGTTTTTCTCATAATTTGTCATACAAAGGTGAATACTTGCTGCATTGTCTGGATGTGCATAGACAATTGAGATTTAACTGGACAGGACAAAAACCTTTAGAAAATCCAGCCAGCTCTTTGTTTCTTTTTCAAAATCCAGATTGGGCAGGCCTGTGTTGAAAGTGACATTATCCAAGTGGCTGTTAGGCTGTATTTCTTTTGCTCATACCTTGAGAGGCAAGATGTTGTGTAACATTGCGTGGTAAGCCTAAGGGTCAGTCTGCTAGAGCTATGGCTACTGCAATGGTTTTCTTTCCAGAACTTCCTTGTATGAAGTCTGCGCAGCAACTACTTAGGTGGGCTATCACACCTTTGTAACTCATTACAAGCTGGACATTCAGTCTAGGTCCAAGGCTTCTTTTGGCTCCACTGTTTTATAGAATATCCTTCTGTAGATTTCCCAGGGATTTTTATGTGACTGGAGACACTGCCTCATGGGTTGAAGTCCAATGGAGAAGACATAGGATATGAAAGTTATGCATTTACCATAGTGATAGATCCATGTTGTCTTTCTCCATCTGGTTCAACATCACTACCCCCGCTGCCCTTGCTTTTTTGTTAAGTCTCTAAGATGACTGAGTGGGGAGGTTTTGTTATCCATTTTTCTTGGGAGTCCTTAGCCTGGAAAGTTGAAGTCTAGAGGATTTTGGCAGGAATCGGATCCGATAACTCACAGGTTGAACTACACTGAGACAGACAACACAGATCTATCATTATAGTAAGTACATAACTTTCATTTTTTGAGCCTCCTCTACCTGTAACCTTGGCATGATTAAGTCTTCCATAAATATTTCCATTAGTGCTCTTTCTTGATTTCCACATTCCTTTGCTTTATACACATTTTCATAAAATTTCTGAAATATCTCTTATACCTTTACAGGATCTCTGGTTATTTTTCTTGTTATAGGCTCCCTAAATTTGGCAACAACCCTTTCTAATTTCCATTACCTAAGGTGTTGTGCTAAAGGTTTTTGTGCTGTGAAGTTTTCAGAAAAAATAGTTGCTTAATAGCAATCTTTCTAAACTCATGCGTATTATCCAAATACTTTCTTATTTTCTCCTCTGCAGTTGTGCCTCTTCTTGTTCTGTGAGATTCCCCTGTGAGATTCCCCTTATTCTGCAATGCTTAAACCTTTGTCAGTCTCTCTAAATAATTCCTGTAACTTCTTAACCATATCTTTGTCTTTTATTTCTACCCTACTTTTATACTCCATTTTCATTTTATCCCAGTCTGTCTGTTTTTTCTAATAACTCTCAGATAATTTCCTCTAGCCTTTCTTTATAAATTTCTGTCTTTTAACAGGTAGGAGGGAAGGTGGCAGTGTCTCATTTTTACTTCTGCATTGTTGTCTTAGTTTTTATCAGTCCATAATCTGAAACAGTTATTGGATGATATTGATGCTTTTAGTCAACTGCACATATTCCTGTGAAATATAATCTCTATCCAATCTAGCCCATTTATTACACCTTATATAAATTCTGCCTGAGTTCCAGCTACTGAATTCACATCTTTATAGGAGATACTTTATAAATTTGTACAGAAATCTACCCTCTTTTTTAATGTTTTCCCTTGTAGGTTATCTTGATACGTCCTCACCATTGCAAATCAAGTGCCAGTCACCACCCCAGAAAAGTAATATTCCCTGCTGATAGCTGATTATTTCTCACAAAAGTTTCTTAAGTTTCATAATAGTTTTTGGTGGAATGCAAATATCTGTGCCAAGATAATCCTCCTCCCTTGCTAATAGCCCCCTACTACCACAAGTATACCATTATTGTATTTTCCTCTTCTATCACTATTGGAGCCCCTTTAGAAATCAGTATTATTACTCCCCTTTTCCTTTGTCCCTGATATTCTGGTGAATATCCATCATGGAATCCCTTCTTTGTCTAATTCACATGCTCATCTCTTTCCTAGTGCATTTCCCGCAGCATTGCTACTTGCACTCTGTGGTTTTAATGCAGTTCAATACTCTTTCTATATGTCTGTAAAGCCATTTACTTTACACAATAAAACAATGTAGCCATTATGATAAAAAGCTGTTGTTTTCACTCAATATACAAGTTTTTTTTTCTTCATCTTCTTTCGGCTTTTTCCCAGTTAGGGGTCACCACAGCCGATCATCTGTCCGCTCATGATTGGCAGTGGAGTTTTTATGGTGTTGAGTTGCCAGCCCGGCACCCAACCTTCCACAGAAGGCGCACACACGCACTCACACCTAGGGCCAATTTAGAGTGTCCATTCCACCTACAGCATGTCTTTGGGATGTGGGAGGAAACCGGAGCACCAGGAGGAAATGCACACAACCACAGGGAGGATATGCAGACTCCGCACAGAAGACACCCCAGCCGAGGATCGTACCAGAGAACCTCTTGCTGTGAGGCAGCAATGCTAACCTCTTCACCACCGTGGCTGCCCTAATATAAAAGTTTTTTTTAATATATGTAATTTAACAACATTTGTCTTATATGCACACGCTTAATGTTGGCCTGGCTGATCTTGTTAGTTTTTTTTTTGTCATTTCCACTTGAATCTGTCATATTTTTCAAGACTTTGTTACATTTTCAGAACACCCCCATCCTGTATTAACAAATAAAACTTGTATGCATCTTCAGAAAATGAAGTTTAACCCTCCAGATTGCACCCACAGGCATTACCTAACTTACAATTAAGGTTACCATGCAAAAGAGCATGTTACAGCCTCTGTTCCCATTTACACTGATTGGTGTCTGTTCTTTTCTTGGGCGGCTGCGGTGGTGCAGCGGTTAGCGTTGCCGCCTCACAGCAAGAGGTTCTCCAGTTTGATTCTAGCCTGGGGTGCCTTCTGTGCAGAGTCTGCATGTCCTCCCTGTGGTCGCGTAGGTTTCCTCCGAGTGCTCCGGTTTCCTCCCACATCCCAAAGACATGTAGGTGGATTGGACGCTCTAAATTGGCCCTAGAAGTGCATGTGTGTGCCTTCTGTAGAAGGTTGGGCACCAGGCTGGCAACTTGACACCGTAAAACTCCACTGCAATCGTTCTACAGACAGTTGATCCATTGTGTAACTGGGATAAGCCGAAAGGAGATGATGGTGTCTGTTCTTTTCTTATCTGTGTTCCTCTCACAGATGTGAAGAAAGGCTTGTATGCTTTCTGAAAATTTGGCACTAAGGGAAAAAAAAAACTTTGGGTATCTTTAAATTGTACATTGTTCTGTTAAATGCATTAAAGTATTCAGGCTGTTTGAGAGGCTGCCATCTCTTTACTTCCCATATCATTGAACTGCTTGCCATTAACCTATAAATTTTGCATTTCTCTCAGCAAAGAATACTCAACTCTCAAGATTAATTTCTTGCAACTGTAGACAGCTCTTTTCCATGTAAAAGTAATCTATGAGGGAAAAATAGCCAACATGCAGATGCATGAAGGAATGGTTCCATATTTCATTCAGAATAAAATGTACAACTGCCTTCAGCTGCAGCCATCTGCCTCCCACAGAGAACATTTGCCAATGCAAAAAAAGCCAATATATTTGCAGATACAAGCAATTCACCATTTTAATGGCTTTCATCATTTTGTCTTATTTTAAGTCTGTTTGGTTACAAAACACTGGTTTGTAGCTTAAGCTAAGAACATCACTCTAAACATCCACTCCCTGTAAAAATAAGAAATTATCATAATTCTACATACAGCATAATTAATGTCCCGCCCAGGATCACAGCATATTAACTTAATGTTGCTTCCATTCAGCCTCACTTATCTTGTTATACTGTAAAGTCTATTATTTCTTACAAATAAAAAAGTACTCGTTTACTTTACTATATTGAACATACATGACAGTCACTGAAAAGATTCACTCCAGATTTAAAATACCCCTGACATATTATGAAATGTTTTATACAAATACTAATAAGAACAAAGATTATGGGCAGGATTCATGAAGCCTCCGTGTAAGAGTTACAAGGCTTACACGGAGGCTGCAGTTAAACGGTGTGACGTCAGCATGTCATGCATATGCATGAGGGCATGCTGAATCGCACCTAAGGCTTACACGGGCCGTGGAAGACAGTAGGGGGTGTGTCCGTAGGCCGAGCCCTGCAAGCGGACACGCCCCCAGAAGAGTAAAAGTGCCTAAAGTAAACCCCCACGACAGAGTACATGGAAATGTGAATAAACACAACACATGCCCCCACAGACTATGAACATAAAATTATATAAATGAACATGTTATATATTTTTTAAATTGTAAAGATGTTTGCCTGTAAGTGCACTCGTTTGTGCGGGTGTGCCCGTAGCTCAGCCACAATTAGCAGTAAGTGGAAAAGCATATAAGAACTAACTATGCAAAGTAAGCCAAAAAGCAATAGCGTAGCAGTAGAGACGTTGGCTGAAGAGCAGGCAGTCATGGTTCGAGCCCCCACAACATCAATTTTTATTTTTAGTGAAATAAGCACAAAACAAGTCCCTGACATATATGTACACACACAAAATTATATTTTATGTAAAATGTAATGAAATAGGCCATTTACTTTGAAGAAATGTGAGATAAAATAATAAAAAATGCCAGATGTGCCTATAGCTGAGCTACAGTTTAACAAGTTGAGTGCATCTGCCCGTAGGTGAGCAGTGGTTTAACAGGTATAAAATGAGTGCCCGAAGGTGAGCAGTGGTTCAACAGGTGCAAAATGAGTGCGCGTAGGTGAGCAGTGGTTCAACAGGTGCAAAATGAGTGCCCGTAGGTGAGCCGTGGTTTAACACGCTGAAACAGTGTGCCCCTAGCTGAGCTGAGCATAATATGCGTGCTTACAGCCAAATGAAGCGTAAACCAGCGTAACCCGTTTGCGCGGAGCTGCGCACCGCGCCAACAAGCTAACCGACGGGCAACGTTGAGCAAGCTGTAACAAAACTGCCTTTACACAGACACACCTCCTAGCCTGTGTAGACAGTCATAAAATATAAAAAGCAGTGGCCAGGTTCAAACCCAGGATACCATGCACCATAGTCAAGGTACTGAACCACTAAGCCATGACAGCTGTACTTAGAAATGCAGTAATAGCAAATATATAGGAATGAATAGAAAGAGGAACATGACAAAGCAGGTTTTGTGAAGCTGATCCAATTCCAAAATGGCCAATCACAGATAAGTGCGGGAAAAACGGCATATATAAGCCCCATAGGCGGGAATACACAGCATAACCAATTGTAGAACTAACTTGCAGCCAGAATGTCAGGAGTAGATGAGGGTAGTTGCTTCCGAGCACAGAGGTGGGGCATTGAGGAGTCCAGATATATGGTTTGGCTCCTTGTCCACAATCATGAGGCCCAACTCATGCAGGGCCAGGTCCTGTGGGGAGCATATAGGGCTGAGGCGTGGGAGCGGTTGGCTCATGATCTCACCAGTGCCACAGGGATTCCAAGGACTGGTGAGCAGGTCCGTCACCACCATGCGGACCTGAAGAGACGCAAGCAGGACCAACTGAACCTTTGGATCCAGGAGGCCCGGCAAATGCCCAACGCCCCACTACTGATTAAGTTACATCTAATTATGTATGTAAGAAATTAACCTAGCTGATATTATGGAGATGTGTATTCCAATATTACTTTATTTATATTACAGCTGCAGGTGTCCGTTCTGCGAACCACAGAGCCTATGGTGATAGGCTGGTGCAGTTGCGCCACCAGGCAGGTCAGTAATCCTCTCCCTGTAACTGTAAATAAATATAAAAGTATGACAGTTAGCAAAAGAGTGCAGTGTAGTCACTAAGTAATAAAATGTGCAAGTAACAGTGTAAGAGTGTTTGCAAGTATTGCTTGATTACAAAAGTGTGTTGCAGTCTGTAATCCAAACAGAAAAATGAAAATGTCTGAAATAAAGATGCCCCACCTGTAATATAATAGTACACAACCTGCAGCAGGCTGAAAAGTACAGCTGCAGAAGATGAGCAAAACACATGTGTGAAATATATCCCTGTTGAAATACTGAAACATGACAGAAGTGAGACTGTTGGAAAGGATTGTAATAACTACAGGTAAAACATGTCAATAAAGCCTAGAAGTAAGTACCATCCTGAATTGTAAAAATAAAACAAGTGAGAGAGTGTGAGAAAGAGTTATGAATCCACCAATAAAGTAGTAATAACTCCTGAATAAAGTATACTGCAGTCAGTACAGAATGAAATGAATGTGACAAGCAGAACCAAACTGCGAAATGTGTTCAAAATGTTCCTGCAGCTGGAATGTGTATCCCAAAATCTGGATATGTTGCTCTCAGTCTGCAATATGCAGATAGTATGATTGTCTAAAATACCAAACATCCACAGTTGTCTATAGCTATATAAAGCAAATGTAGCAGGATGATGTAGCTGAACAGAGCCAGATATGAATGTGTATGAATAAAAATGAAAATGTATATTGATGTAGCAGTAACATTCCTATCACCAACTTGAAGTAGTTATCACATAGGAAACTGTAGGTAGAACTGTAGTGTGTATATATCTGCAGCTATTAGAAATGTACAGCATATGTATTGGTATTTGAAGGTGTTAATTATATTTTCTTCACCCTACCCTATAACCACATATAATCCATTCCACGTGAAATTGGTATGTGCAATCACAATTAACACCCCTGGACATTTGTCCTGTTGGGTCATACATATTTGCATGTACATTGATGCATCTGCCCTGTTCATACATCCAAACCTGATGGCCTGTTGCCATCAATCAACCCTGCATGTTGTTGGACTGTGTGTATTGCTGTTCAAATTATGCATGTGTTATGCTCGCTGTTCAATGGTGTGAATATCTGGGTGTTTGGTTAATGGGAATACTAATGCATGCTGTTACAACTAATTGCGAATGGTATTGTATGTTACTAACCCAAACTGTCATGACACAATGCAAAACATAGGACGACAGGGAAGGCGGGTTCCAGCGGACCCACCTCTCCCACCTCAGCTGGCGAGTGCACCTGGCAGTAGTGCCCAGTCTGGATCCTCCTCCAGTGGCCCTGTGCCACCTGTGGGTGGAAGCGCTGCAGGGGATGGGGCTCGTCCCCCCTCTGCAAGTGTGGCCGGAGGAGAACCACCACTCACCCTCAGTAGCATCCGGACTGTGGTGCGTAGGGAGATCCAGGAAGCTGTTCTTGGGCCCCTACGCCAGCTTGAGGTACAGGTGGCACAACTAACAGGCATGCCTGTTGCCCGGCCTACACAGCCCCCAGCACAGCCCCGTCCTGGGCAGTGAAGGCACAGTGGCAACTGCCCATGGGTGGGGATATCAGTTCCACTGTTGCCATCTGTGGGCTCATGGGCTCTGGATATCCAAACATCCGTCCCTGTCAATTGTGTAACCCCCCCCACACGTGTCATACACCGCCCCTGTATGCGTCTTGTTTGTCTTGTCTGTTGACCTACCCAACCTACCTCCCCAGCTATACCGACTTCCTTTACCTGAATACCACTCTCACCTCTGTACCCACAAAAAATTTTGCACACATGTCTGCTGGACATGGAAACTGTCAATTACAATTGGCTGTACAACAAGTATTATTGTTGTCCTTACACCTCTCTCAGGGGTGGAAGGTTTCAAATGTCACACCAAATTACAAACATATGCACAGCTGTTGCTGATGAAGAAATGGGCAGCTATGGGCCTTACCTACATCCCTCCTGCAAAACCCAAGCTTGTTTCCCTACTGTCTTACCCTCTTTGTGACCCCTTTTTCACCACTTTCCTGTCTCCCCATTTTCATTTCTTTGAAAGAAAATAGTAGTGCGGGTATGCGCAAGAGTAAGCACTTTTAAGCGGTTGTAAGCGGGTGTGCGCAGCGATGACCGCCAGTGCGCATGCGTGAGCTCCGCGCAAACCAGCGCTAACCCGGTTACAACTGCTTAAAAGTGCCTTAGTCACTCTGAATGACAGGTCCTGTAGTCTGCTCAAAAGCAAAATAAAATCCCACTGTCAGTCCCGAACCCAAGACTTTGGAAACAGTAGCCTGCATGACTTACCACTAAGCCATGACTGTTATATAAGAACATTGTGCTACAATAAATATATCATGTAATAGTAGGAATGAATGTAAAGGGAATATAGGATGTGTAGTACACAAACCATGTCATGTATATTTACTGTCAAATCTAGTGGATTTCTATAATAGTAGTGTGTGAACAGAAACAGCCATGCTAGTTGGTAGCTAGTAGGTAATAATGTCACTGTAGCACCTTGCAAGCCACACACATACTCACAGCAGGATAATCACTGTCCATACCCCACAACCTGTTACAGGAACACATCCGGACCAAGTAATAAAATATGTGGACCAAACGGCCAAAACCAGGGACACATTACAAATAATCTTACAACAAACTTAGACAGTTCAGAGAGTAACAGGTTCTGCATTTTGTTGGATGTTTGGAAGGGTATGAAGTCTGAAACTTAAATGTTTGTCACTATATTCTGACTTGAGCCCAGAGTGATTTGCCAGAAAGAGCTGTGCATGAGATATTGACCAAAATATGAGGCAGAAATGTGGACAACCTGCAAATATTTGTACACTTGAGAGGTCTGACACCGCCATATTTGAATAGTTAAGAGCCTAGACATAGCAACAGTGACTGAGTTACAGGGATGCCCCACAGACTCCATGTGAAATGTACAAACAGTAGGCAGAAAGGTGTTACAACACATGCAATGGTAACTATGAAGTCCCGAAAGTATGCACCACTTGCACGGTAGAAATAGTGTAGTAATACATATGCTCATGCTATCCCACAGTCACAACTGCAGAATACCAGACAATTTAATGGGTGTACCCCACTGATATGTACCATTCCATGAGGCAGATAACAGATGCACCTGAGAGTCTCTGGGACCTGCTCAGCAGCATACTCAAATACCCTAATAGATGTCAAGGCCCACACCATGGCCAGACCACACTGCATGCTGTAACACCCTAGCAGATATAGCAAGCATTCCAAGGTGTGAATATACATGGAAAATAGGAAAGCCACAGCAGCACACTACAGTCAGGACACCTAGCAAGCATACAAGTAGTGACTGTAAAGGGCAAATATTGAAGCCATAGCAACAAAGTGCAAGAGCCACTGCTATAGCAATATATGTACATCAATATATATATGTGTATACAGATATATATATATATATATATATACACATTATATATATATATATATATATATATATATATATATATATATATAGAGAGAGAGAGAGAGAGAGATGTATATATATTCTGAGTGAGGCACATGTGTACAGATGTATTGCAACAGGTGCCTGGTGACAAAGGCATGGAGTGAACACCAGTGTCAAAACTGGAGTACCATACCCCATTTCAAATCACCTACACCAGTAACCACCAGATATGTGATTGGCTGCCCACCACTGCATGTGTCAGGGGTGAACAGGGTCATAAATGTGCACAATAGTCCCCCCAATGATATTCACAGTGGCACACTATTCCTGGAATACCTGCACATGGTATGTGTCAGCAGACATGGTGTGTCAGCTATGGACATGTAGGTCAGTGTACCCTCCACACCACATAATGGCTGCCATGGTATGTACCTCACATGACAGCTACAGATATGGAGAAGGACACAGTGACATGTACAACACTGTGACAATGCACTCAAACACATTACCAATGCACAGTGACTGACAACACCACAGAGTACACACATACTACCCACATAGAGGTTACCACTCCTGGATTTACATACTTAAGTCACACCCATGACAGATGTCCAACAACCATAGTAACACCTCACACCATCCACAACCTAAATGACTGCTGTGTGTCGTCCATGCCACTGCAATAGAGAGCACATGGTGGAGGTACAGGTTTGTATCCACAGATAAGACATACCCTGCAATAAACCACACAGTGTTAAGAAGCAAGACTCCCCATGAGTACATGTCACACATACCCCTGCTGAATGTTAGTCAGATAGGTAATATGCCATATGAGTCACCCTGTGTAACTGTTTGACAGCAGCAGGTACCATCACACCACATGTGTCACAATGGTCAGGGTAGCAGAACAGTATGCTGCTGTAGTCCCAGGGGCAATAGCATATTGTATTGTATTGTATTGTAATGTATTGTATTGTGTTGTATTGTATTGGTATGTAGAGGTGCCTCCTTGTGGAGTGGAACCACTGCTGCTGTGCCAGTGTACAGGTACATATCCTGTAGTCAGGCTAGTGTTACATAGCACTTCTATATGTGTGTTTAGCTCCTCTTGGAGTTCATGTAGCATGCAACCAGGGATACCATCAGGTCCCATTCATGTTGTGTATTCTGCTTTCCTGAGGGCGGCTCTCACCTGGACATCTGTGATGACAGGGAGGTTACAGTCAGCTGGGATAACTATGTCTTATTTTGGGGGAGAGGGAGGGGTGAAACCTGCACTGAACCTGTCTGACACAATGTTGTCAATATCTGTGGGTTCAGTGAATTATTTGTTGTTGTGTACTAACTATGAACATAGTGGTGGGTTTCTGACCAGGTTGCTAACATAACTGAAGAAGGCCTTGTGGTTAACTGTAGTGTCCCTGTTGATTTCCCTCTCAAAGTTGCCCATGGATGTTTGTATGAGGGAAAATAGTTCCTTACTAGTGCTGCTCAGACATGCCTTCCCTTTATGGAATTATGCTCTGTCTTGCAGTAGCTTCCATCTTTTGTTATACAATCTGTTTATGGCTGGGGTCCACCAGACAGGATGCTTTCCCTCTGTGGAGAGTGTCTTGGTCTTATATGGGATTGCATGATCCATGCATTCTCGGAGATGTCCGTAGAAATCATTTGTGAAGGGGTCAGCATTGTGGGTTGTGTCTTCCACTGGCCTAGTGGGCTGAAAGGATACCATGTCACTGTTACAAAGTGTAAAGTTTGCATTTGCAATGTTATTCACTATAGTCATTTGTGCTGGTGGTGGAGGTGGGATATGTATATCCAGGGCAATTAGTTTGTGGTCAGCTCACAGTAGTTGATGATGTAGCCCATACAGTACCTAGATAAAACCCCCCAGAGTGAGGAGGTGCTCTGGACCTGAATCAGTGTTCTGACTGCTGGGGTTTGGTAGTATGTCGTATGGAGTGTGCCAGGTACTGTTGCACAGTTGCTGGCTGAGCACTGATACCTGGCCATTTACATGTGTATCCACCAATAGACAGACAGATGCTATATATGTGAGATATGTCGTATCATAACAGTCGAGTAGCATGTGTAGTATGTGTGCCAAATTCTGCTGACATATATTGCTGATATCATGTTATTTCCTTTTTCAGGAACATGGCTCACATGAAATCCAGCTTACTCCAGCTGAGGATGAGGAGATACACCAGAGCCTGGTGCGGGATTATGCAATACTCTTTTCCCGCACCAGCCAGAATCAGCAGGAGAGGGCTGCACTGTGGCAAGACCTGGTCCGTCGGGTAAATGACATAGGCACGCATAATAGGACATATGAGCAGGTACGACATCACTGCAGTGATTTAATCAGAAATGTCCATTAGCGTGCATCGGATATCCACAGGCAACAGGTCGCCACAGGTGGTGGGGTGGCTACACATCCCCCCTCACCAGACTGGAGGGACTACTCATGAGTGTAGTGGCTCCAGTCCGCCAACAACAACAGCAGCAGCAGATATGCATTATGATGGAGGCTGGAGCCACGCAGCAGCAAGACTATGAGCGTGCAGGTAATATGCCATATGTATAGTTGACTGTTGTGTACACTGGTAGTTAATGCATGTGTGAGGTGTGTCATTGGTTTGTAGCTGTCATCATAGTATTTAATGTGCAAGTGTGATATCCTCAATATCAGCAGCTGACCTGTGAAAGGCGACTGTTGTACTACTGACCTGTATCATACTCAGTAACAATGGCACAGTTGTGCCCACTGACATTAGTTTCCTCACTTCTGCAGGTCCCTCCGGTGTAACAGCAATGCAGCCTATCCATGCTGGTGAGTGTGTATTAACAATACCTTTAATAGTCTTGATAGTAATAGTAATATTAGGCTCACTGAGTAGTGCTCTGTGTATGCATGCAGGTGTGTCTGTGTCTGTGTGTTGATATCTCACATACTGAGTAGTGTACAACTGTGTGCAACTGTGTACGTGTGCATGTGTGGATGTGTGGACCTGTGCATGTGTGGATGTGTGCATCACTGGTAATATTGTGTAGACATTGTAAACTGTGTTTCCTGTTTCCCTCCCACAGGTTCTGGTGCTGTTCTGGTGTCATGCAGCAGGGAACCTGAATCAGGTGCCATGGGTACTGATAATGATGACATCTGTGTAATGGCACAGGAAGGTATGCCAGGGTCCGTCATTGGTCAGCCGATTGACAGTACACAGCTGTCAAACCCCATCAATGCGCACAGTTATCCTGCCAATACACCCTTTGTCACCAATGTCCCTAGGTGATGGACAGCATACAGTGGGCATTGACCAGGGTAATGTGGTATCTGTGGCACATGCGTCCCCACACAGCAGCCATGGGCATGGCCCTGAGATGGTACCACACAGACAAATGTCCAGGGGTTCTTGTGGGAGCATCCGTGGGCATACTGCCCCTGTCAGACGTGCCCACAGAGGTCTTACAACCTCAGCTATGTTTCGGGCTGTCATGCAGGCACAGTCACGTATGGAACGGTACACCAGACAGGGTCTGAGGGAGCTGACAGCATGTCGCACAGCCATGACTGACAGTATGCGTGACATTGCGGCTGCCATCCGTAATTTCACTGATGTCATAGACAGACATTGTGGGGACATATTAGACCAGTTCCACAACTACATGTCCATGAGCCAGGGCGATGGTGGACGGTTGAGGCGTCGACATGGGCATATGCCAGCAACAGCAGCAGCTGGCAGTCGTCACGGACGACAACAGGGCCGCGGCCGCCCCCATAGTGCCAGCAGCAGGCCCAGCAATGATGGGTCTGTGCTGTCATCAGACCGCCCCAGGAGACCATGTGCACGTGGCTCTGGCCAGGCCTGACAGGGATCTGTGTCCAGTCAACGAACACCTGCTTCTGATGACAGTACCCAGTCTGGGTTGGTACCAGATACGGTCCGTAGCACCCCTGCAAGGCACAGGTACCGTGTCCGTGACCAGAGACACTGATCTGTATGACCTGGCAGGTACAGTCTGTGGCTGTCCACAAACACCAGTATATGGCAGCCATGAGGTGGAACTGTGTGCATCCATACACACATGCGAATTGACAACACCTAGGGCTACCGCATACATGCACACACTGCATCAACATTGCCCCACCTTGTACTGCTGTCCCTCACCAACACACATACACATACATGTCAATTGGTGGTATCGGTGGCTGACTCAGGCATACCAAGTTCACACCCTGTGCATATGATGAAACTGTGCCACCTCCTGCAATCTGTAACATCAGTGCAGGTACAGGTTAACATGTTGCTGATGCACAGGGTGACTACATAGACGTGTAGTAATAGTATCATGTTGTTAACAGTACTGTGTGCTGATATAATTGTGGGTATATCACAGCATGCCTGATGCAGTAAGGGTATGATTGTCATGTACTGTTGTCTACACCCATGGTAAGTACCATAGTGTATCATCTGCACATGTTGGCATACTGGTGGTAAGGATGTCAACAGAAGGCTACATACATAGGTAGCACAGGGGATAAGGTAATGAAAGTATTAATACGCAATGATGGACATGTAAACTGCAAGTGGCATGTTGCCCACACTGGACTCTGCAATGCGGATGCTTGAGGATGTTGATATGTGTGCAGTACTACACGACTGGTACAGGACACATAGGAGCACCCTAGCACTGCAAGCTCACATCTCATACCATGCTAGACAGCCCCAACACACAAAACTAACTGTCACAGGAGGGAGAGTCCCCATACATGTCAGGGATACTGTGGTGGCAGGCCAGGTAGCATACATCCTACTAAGTATGGAACCACTGAGTGAAGGCTCAGTGTCTGTTATTTGACATGTGTATTACTGCAGGTATGAGCACATGGGTTTCCATCCAGTTATTGTACATCCTGATGGTACATGGTCTATACACTTGCGTGCACTGAGACTGGACCCTAGCCATCTAACCTGTGTATTTCCATATACATGTGCATAGTCCCTGCATATTTGCAGTGTTACCTACTGGAAGTGGTACAGCTTGTTTGTTGTACAATGGACTACATGCAGCCCTGCTTACTGTAGCTTTGTTTGCATGCATGTTTGCTTGCAATTACCCTGGAATACTGATCCCACCTGCAATGCAGAGTTACAGAGCTTCTGTGGACTCCTAGTGACATCTGCATAGCTTACTTATATGTATGTCCATGTCTCACTTGACAGAACATCACTGTTTGTCCTGTTCACATGTACGTTGCCTGTGACACATTGCATATGACTTAACTGGCATTTGTCCACGTGATCAGTCATATATGCCACTGCTAACTAATCACAGGCACTACACCCTCTCATACTCGTCCTCTGTTGAACCACCTGCTTCACTAGGGATGGCTTGCACCTGTCACCCCTGGGCTTTTGGATATTGGCAAAGGCTCTTGTTACCCCCATAGTGCCTTTGTTAGGCAAGGCTCAAAAGACAAACCCACCTCCATAGGTATCACAAGGGATAAGAAACTAAGAGTAATGCTACTCAACGCCAGAAGTCTAAACCTCAAGATGCATGCACTCGAAACTCTCCTTAGCATGGAGAACATCGATATCTGTGCAGTAACAGATACCTGGTTCAGGGCTACCGAGAGCACCCCAGCACTACCAGGTTATACCTCATACCATGCTTTTTAGCCCCAAAACTTGGACCGAACCACAAAAGGAGGGGGAGTATCGATATTCATCAAAGATACCCACACCTCCAGGTTGGTGGCAAAGCACCAAGCATCACAGACTATCCATGTGTAACTAACAGTGGGTAAAACTGCCTTCCAGGTTATAGCCTGCTACAGACCACCCTCCCAAACCCAAGAACCACACTCGGCCTTCCTGAGAACAGTGGAAAATATGAAGGTCTCTCCAAACACCATTATATTGGGCGACTTCAACTACACAAACATAGACTGGGAGCATGACTCTAGCTCCAACACCCTAGCCCAAAGATTCCTAGAATTTATGAACTCAAATGCTATGGAACAACTTGTTACCACTCCCACAAGAGGGGAAAACATACTGGACCTGATCATCACAAACATGGGGACTCTATGCTCCAGACCAGAAGTGTATCCCTCACTGGTAAGATCAGACCATAAACTAATCTCACTGGATATTCACATCCTGACCCCACCCCCTGCCCAGAAAACCACAGTGAACAACTTCTCTAAAGCAAATTCACACTCCTCAAAACCAAGGTGGAAACCTTCAAAGCCCCCGGGCCTGTGGAAAATACGGCCCAGACTGCAGATTCCTCTATAAACGCATTCTATGGACACCTTCAGGAATGCATGGATCATGCAATCCCAAATAAAACCAAGACCCAATCCTCCAAAGGAAGACGTCCTGTCTGGTGGACCCCAGCCATAAACAAACTATACAATAGAAGGAGGAAGCTACTAAATGATACAGCAAAATCCCAAAAAGGGAAGGCATCACTGATCAGTATTAGCAAAACTACGGGCACATAGAATTGTCTAAGGCCAGTTTCGAGAGAAAATTGCACAGGACACTAAGGATAATCACAAGGCTTTCTTTAGTTATGTTAGGAACCTGGGTGGTAATTCCCAGATATGCTCAGAGGTAGTCCAAAATGTCAAAAGAAACACCGAACCCACAGACATTGCCAACATCCTAGCTGACAGGTTCAGCGCAAACTCCCCCCCTCCACATCGAAAGGGCAAATATTTATCCCAGCACAGTGCTGCCCCCTGACATCTCAGATGCTCAGGTAAGCCCTTTCTCCAAAGCAGAAAACACAGCATCAATGGGACCAGACAGTGTCCCAGGCTGTGTCCTACATGAACTTCAAGAAGAGCTACATCCAAACATAAAACTACTGTTCAATCCCAGCCTTACTACAGGATATGTGGCCAAAGAGTGGCATACAGCAACAGTGGTCCCTCTCCATAAAGGTGGTGCCTCAACGGATCCTGGACACTGTCGCCCCATAAGCCTGACTAGCTTGGTCTGCAAAGCTATGGAAAGGATCATCATGGACCCCATAAATAAAGATATTGGGGACCTACAGACACTGGATCATACCCAGTTTGGCTTTGTTAAGGGTAGATCATGCCTCTTAAACCTGGTTGATTTCTTTGAAACAGTCACCAAGGCCATTGACGAGGGGAAGGTGGTCCACACAGCCTACCTGGACCTCGTAAAAGCCTTCGATACAATACCCCACTCGGGCATTCTAGAGAAGCTCACCAGCTTAAATATAAACCCCTATGTCACTAGATGGATTGCACACTGGCTCAAGGACAGAACCCACATGGTTAGAATTGCTGGAGCCATGTCAGACTCCAAACCAGTTACAAGTGGTGTCCCACAAGGCTCAGTCCTGGGACCTCTCTTGTTCGGTATATATTTCTCGGAGGTACAGGCCAACACGGAAGGACTGTGGCTGACCAAATTCATAGATGACTGAAAACTGGCCGCCATAATCGACTCTCCAGCCGACACAAGCGTCCTCCAAAAGGGCCTCATAGAATCAGACAACTTGTGCCAGAGCCATGGCCTCAAGCTGAATGCCAACAAGTGTATAGTCATCCCTTTGGCAAAAACAAAGTGCCCACAAAGTACCACATAGGTGGTAATCCATTAAGTACAGAAGAAGTAATTAGGGACCTGGGGACCCAAGTTGATAGCAATCTCTCATTTGACAACCACGTGGCCAATGTGGTTAGAAAAACATTTTATATAGCCCACCTCATCATGAAGGGATTCACATCTAGATCAGGGGAGGACATCGTGCCTCTTTACTCATCCCTCATCAGGCCCATAATTGAGTACAATGCCCCTGTTGGGATGTACCTTACCAGACACCTGCAGCAACTGGAAAGACCCCAAAAGTACCTCACCAAGAGGATCAAAGGGCTCAAACAGATGCCATATGCTGACCGGTTAAAGAAACTCCAGCTCTACTCAGTGGCATACCGCCTGTTCAGAGGCGATCTGTGCCTGACGCATAAAGCCATGTCCAACCTGGAATTAATGGGCATGCTGCACCTCAGAATATCCAAATCCCATCGAGCTACGCGCTTGAGAGACTTGAACATCAGCACTGAAATAAATAGGACATGCTGGAGGGACAGATTCATAACCCAGAGGCTCCCTTCACTCTGGAATAAAATCCCAGTCCAGGTTAGGCAGAGTCCCTCATTGACTCTCTTCAAGAGGAATCTTGATGAGTGGATGGGACATTGTAGGTTTACCCCGGGTATCACTTCTGTGTCACTGTTGGACAGAGGCACAGTATACTAACCTCGAAAAAGGGCATAGCAAGATAAATTTACAATGGGTGGCGAAAGCCAAACACATTCTGGCTAGGTTTATAAATGCCCTAGGGCAGATAGCCTAGTATGAACCTATGAACCTATGTACCTTGTTCCCCATTGGCCCTATGTGCTGTTAATCACCATGGCAATCACAATACTATGGTAGCATGTGCAAAGGTAACTTGTCAGTCACCTCTATGGTACAGTTGTGGAATATGTGGGTCATGTGGCAATGTCACAGCTGCCACATGTACACAGTCAACCCTCTCCCCTACACATGGACGTACAACACATGTATGAGATGCAACCACTTAGCCAAACTGGGGACTATACAACACATGTATGAGATGCAACCACATAGCCAAACTGGGGACTAAGCACTCTGAACCCAGTACTGGCATAACCTGTCAGGTGGCATGAAATACTACAGTGACTACAATACCAGTCTGATGTAGACCTACACTGACAGCAATACAAACACGTGAACACACTGGGCCATTCATGGAGCCTAAGAATAGCATCCTGCCTGAGCGGCAGACACCTCTGCAGCTGGCACACAGGCATACATTATGCCAGAACACAGCACGCATAACACATAGCACACAAATCCTGTGTGCCAAACAGTCACAGCCTGTACGGCTAGACAACACACCTGCTACAGTTTTGTTCAGTACCTTTATTGTCTGGTACAGTGAGGTCACGCTCACCAGGCTGGACAAGGTGAAGGTCACAGTGATATGCCCATGGGGCACTATGGTCCACCACATAACACAAGCATACAGGTCAGTCAGAGGCATGGACACATATGACTCAGTCATTGTCCATGCCACTATGGCTGACCTGTGATGTACCTCCCTGGACTACATGATAGGGAACATGGAAGGGCACTCTGAGCATGTGGCACAGGCTGGTATGACCCTGACCCAGGAATGCTGACGTATTACTGAATGCTGATGAATTACTTTAGCTACAACACCCTAGCTGAAAGGTTCCTAGCATGTAGTCACTGCATTGCTATGGAACAACTTGTTACCACTCCCACAACAGGTGAAAACATGCAGCACCTGTTCATCAACAACATGTAGACTATATGCCCCAGACCAGATGTGTATCCCTCGCTGCTAGGATGATACCATCTACAACTCACACTGTATATACACATACCACATGCAGCACCCGCACAGAAGACCACAGTCATAATGTTATCCAGTGCAAATACCATGTATTCACATGTGGCAGGCATCAGACATGGTAACTATTGAAGGTCACAGGTACATATGTGTATTTGGCACACACATACATCATCTGTGTCCATTGCCATTACTGGTTTAATCGATGTCATGCATTATTGTGAACAACAACCCACACACATGGGCATTCTGTGTGACAAAAACACATGTGGCATGTGTGTAATTCAAAGCCATAACTAACTGTGCTATGACAGTAGTGAGAGACAGTAGCAGAGCATGCTATTTGCATTACTGGGAGATTTGCCCTCTTCTGCTGTACTTGTAGGGTGCTGACATCATCTCTGTGTAGAGATTGGAATATGCAGCAGCTGGTGTGTTGTACTGGTTGGCAAAAGGGTCAGTCCTCTCACACATGTAATTGCACACACACACTACTTCCACCCCCCACACACACACTTGCCATTTGCAGGATTCAAACCCCTACCTAACTATGTTATGACACTCAAGACGGACGCATTAGCAGAGCACGCTATTCGCATTACTGGGAGGTTTCCCTTCTGCTGCTGTACTTATAGGGTGCTGACATCATCAGTGTTTAGAAAGGGGAATGTGCATCCTGTAGTGTGTTCTCCTAGTTGCCAAAAGGGACATTTCTTTCATACAGAATTGTACACACACTAACCCCCTCCACACACACTGAGCATTTGCAGGATTCAAACCCCTACCTAACTATGTTATGACACTCGAGACAGACGCATTAGCAGAGCACGCTATTCGCATTACTGGGAGGTTTCCCTTCTCCTGCTGTACTTGTAGGGTGCTGACATCATCAGTGTTTAGAAAGGGGAGTGTGTTCTCCTAGTTGCCAATAGGTACATTTCTTTCATACAGAATTGCACACACACTAACCCCCTCCACACACACTGAGCATTTGCAGGATTCAAACCCCTACCTAACTATGTTATGACACTCAAGATGGACGCATTAGCAGAGCACGCTATTCGCATTACTGGGAGGTTTCCCTTCTCCTGCTGTACTTATAGGGTGCTGACATCATCAGTGTTTAGAAAGGGGAATGTGCATCCTGTAGTGTGTTCTCCTAGTTGCCAAAAGGGACATTTCTTTCATACAGACTTGCACACACACTAACCCCCCTCCACACACACTGGGCATTTGCAGGATTCAAACCCCTACCTAACTGTGTTATGACACTCGAGATGGACGCATTTCAGCGCGCTATTCGCATTACTGGGAGGTTTCTCTTCTCCTGCTGTACTTATAGGGTGCTGACATCATCAGTGTTTAGAAAGGGGAATGTGCATCGTGTAGTGTGTTCTCCTAGTTGCCAAAAGGGACATTTCTTTCATACAGACTTGCACACACACTAACCCCCCTCCACACACACTGGGCATTTGCAGGATTCAAACCCCTACCCAACTATGTTATGACACTCGAGACGGACGCATTAGCAGAGCGCGCTATTCGCATTACTGGGATGTTTCCCTTCTCCTGCTGTACTTATAGGGTGCTGACATCATCAGTGTTTAGAAAGGGGAATGTGCATCCTGTAGTGTGTTTTCCCAGTTGCCAAAAGGGACATTTCCCTCACACAGATTTGCACACACACCAACCCCGCTCACCCACACACACACACACACACACACACACACTGAGCATTTGCAGGATTCAAACCCCTACCTAACTATATTATGACACTTGAGGGAGATGCATTAGCAGAACGCACTATCCGAATTACTGGGCATCTGTTCTGCACCTGCAGTATTTATAGGGTGCTGACATCATTATTTCTACAGAGGTATGTACATCTAGTACTACCTGTCAGGTGGGGGATAGCATATATATGCATTTGCAGCCACCTACTTCAGGGTCAGATATGCACATCGCACTGGCAGGTTATGTTCTATACCATGCTTCATGACCACAGGACCTGTAACACACAACACAACCAGTCCAGACCACCCCTCCCACATCCAGGAAATGCACTTTGCTTCCCTGGGAACAGTGCCAAGATATGCAGGTGTTCACATACACCATTCCAGTTGTTAACATCGGGTACAGGCATATTGTGTGTGGGAACTACTCAGGCCTCTACAACATTACCCTACAGCCACTGCAATTTGTGAGTCCATGTGCTATGGCAGAACCACTCACCACAGCCACAAGGGGGAATACGTATTGCACCTGACCATCTGCAACATGGGTACTCACTGTTCCACACCAGAGGTAGACCACCATTGTTGATATCTGACCATACCCACCTTTCCCTGAACATCCATATCCCATCCCCACCCCCAGGCAAGGTTGTCACTGCAAACAAACTGTATTTATCAAAAGCAGACTTTACACCTGTGAAGACTGGGGTGGAAGACTTCAAAGGACCCATGCTGGGGGAGTATACAGGCCACTCTGCATAATCCTTGACAATTGCATTCTATGAGCATGTGGAAGGTTTGCATTGATCATGCTATCCCAAATATACCCATGACTGCTCCACAACAGGACACCTGTCAGGTGTGCACCAGCCATATATGAGCTGTCCAACAGACAGAGTGAGCTAATACATTGCAGAGCAGTAGCCCACAGAGGGAGGACATCTCTGAACAGTACCAGCATGACACTTCAATCCCTCATAATCATCACGACACAGTGTTGACAGTGAAATTGTCCAGACAATGCAGATAAGGCTCCCCTCAGTCTGTTATTGACGCCCACTTACTGTTAGAGGTCCTCAGCAACCCTCTTCCAGCACACACCAACAACATGGATGTGGCTTAGCAAATTCAAACCCTGGGATCTCCACTGTGTCCCTGCTTGACAGAGGCACAGCACACTAGCCTCACACGGTGCCTTGTGTGACTTAATTACAGTGGCACAGTAGCCTACTGTACTGGGGAGGCAGACGCCAAGTACACTCTGGCTAAGCTGTCATTCCCTAGGGCAAACAGCCTAGTGTTGACCTCTACACCCATATGTTTAATTGTCAGATGCACATTATTTGTTGCTGATAGACTGTTTGCAGGTCTTTATTGCCATAGCATTCCCTGTTTGTATGAACAACTTGTGTATCTGTGGAAGATGTTTGCATATGGGAGGGATCCACTATATCATGTATGTCTCTGTAGTCATTTAACTGTGTGCACTGGGCAGATTGCTGTAATGTGGTTGGTTCCTGGAATAACACGTACAAATACCAGATATGTGTGGCCAACTGCTAAACTGAGATTTGGCCTAAGTGTGTGAGCATGCCCAGTTCAGCCTTCCCATGGCATGTTGTCTGACATATGTCTCATTTATCAAAGTGTGCGAGCATGCCCAGTGTGAGCTTTCCATATGTTGAACTCTGCAGCCCATCACATTTGTGGATGAGTGTGAACTTCAACAATATCTCCCGTTTATGGTTGTGTTGTGTGTCATGTTGTGTAGTTATTGTCCAACTGCTTTGTGTGAACACAACAGGGATTATACTGTGCCTGCAGGGATTGCATGGGATACTTTGCATACAGTTGTCAACATCCTTTCATACTGACCTAACACTGTAGTACCGTATAGTGTACTGGTTCAGTACTTTCACTGTGGTGGATAGTATCCTGGCCTTTAGTCCAATCACTGCTTTACATTTCCATAGTGAGCACAACAGCCTGGTTAGGGGCCAGTTGTGCACATCTGACCATGTTGCATTATGTTCAGATATGAACTACTTATACCAGGCTTGTCCAACATTGGTAGTGTGTTCCACAACATAGGTGTACATTGGCAAACACTAGCGATGTGCCCTAGGCCATTTCTAATGCTAGTCGGAGAGTGTGTTTGTCCTTCGACACACATTGTAAGTGGAGTTTGCCATGACATATGTCATGGTTAGTATACTGTGCCTCCATCTACCTGTGACATAACAGTGATACCCAGGGTAAACCTACCATCTCCCATCCACTCAAGATTCCTCTTGAGGAGAATCGATGAGTGACTCTATGGATAACCTGTACTGGGAGTTTACTCATGAGTGGGGGTGGCTTCTGTGTTATGGATCATGCAGTACAGCTTGTCCTATGTATGTCAGTGCTGGGGTTCAGATCTCTCATGTGCATAGCTCACTGCCATTCAGATTGTATAAGGTGCAGCATGTTCATTGATTCCAGCTTGGACATGGCTTTATACATCAGGCACAGCTTGCCTCTGGGTGGGCAGTATGGCAGTGTGTGGAGCTGCAGTTTGTTTAATCAAGCAACACATGGCATCTGTTCAAGCTCTTTGATAATCCTGGTGAGGTACTGTTGGGGACTTTACAGTTGATGGAGGTGTCTGCTGAGGTACATCCCACAGGGGCTATTGTAGTCAATTGTAACGCTGATGAAGGATGACTGCAGAGCCACAATGACCTCCCCTTATCTAGATCTGACAACCTTCATGATTAGGTGGGTATATGGTATGTTTCTGTAAACACTACAGCCACATGTTTGTCCAATGCAGGATATCTATCACCTTGTGTCCCCAGGTCTCTCATTACATGTTAAATACGTAATGGGTTAACACCTATGTGGTAATTGGTGGGCAGTTACTGTATATCCACGGGGGTTGACTATACACTTTTCTGCAATTAGCTTGCTGACATGGCTATGGCACCAGTTGTCTGTTTCTATGTGGCCCTTTTGTGGGATGGTTGTGTCAGCTGGAGGGTCAGATATGGTGGGCAGTTTGTAGTCCTCTGCATACATGTTCAGACACAGTCCTTCCATGTTGGCCTGTACCTATGGGACATATATACCAAACGAGGGAGGTCCCAGGACCAAGCCTTGTGGGATGCCAGTTATATCTGGTTTGTAGTCTGACATGGCTGCAGCATGTCTGACCATGTTAGTTCTGTCCTTGGTCTGGTTTGCAACCCCTCTACTGACATAGGGGTTTATATTTAAGCTGGTGAGCATATCTATAATGAACATGTAGGGTATTGTATGGAAGCCTTTGCAAGGTCCAGCTACGCTGTGTGGACCACATTGCCCTCATCAATGACCTTAATGACTGTTTCAAATGAGTCAAACATGTTTAGGGGCAGGATCTGCACTTAAGAAAGCCACACTGGGTAGGGTCCGGTGTCAGTAGGTCCCCAATATCTTTATGTCTGCGGTACATGCTGATCCTTTCCATAGCTGTGCAGACCAAACTTCTCAGGATTCTGGGGTGGTAGTTTGCAGTATCCATTCAGGCAACACCTTTGTTGAGAAGGACCACTGTTGTTGTACACTGCTCTTTGGGTACATATCCTGTGGTAAGGCTGACATTGAGCAGTAGTGTGATTTGGCATTCCATTCTTCTTGGAGTCCATGTTGGACTAAGCCCAGGACACCATCTCATACCATTGCTGCTGTGTGTTTTGCTTTGTAGATGCTGGCTGTTACCTCAGCATTTGCAATGTCAGGGGGCCAGCAGTCTGCTGGGATAGATATTTTGCATTCTGGGGGGGGGGGTTTGCACTGCACCTGCCAGGTTGTATGTTGGCAATATGTGTGTGTGTTTGGTATGTTGTTTGTAATATTTGTGTGATTCAGAGCATATCT
Source organism: Protopterus annectens (assembly GCF_019279795.1). Lineage (NCBI taxonomy): Eukaryota > Metazoa > Chordata > Ceratodontiformes > Protopteridae > Protopterus > Protopterus annectens. The sequence continues at coordinate 352,969,531 of NC_056738.1, forward strand.
GTGAATTCCCAACACGGTTCCTACCATCAGTTGAGGAAGTCTTGGGATTATCCTTAGTGTCCTGTACAATTTGTATCTTCATAGGTTCATAGGTTCATACTAGGCTATCCACCCTAGGGCATTTGTAAGCCTAGCCAGAGTGTGTGTGGCTTTCGCCACCCCTTGCTATGTGAATATTATGGCCATTTATGATTTACTTTACTGTGCCTCTGTCTGGACGTGACACAGTGAAGACCCCCAGTGTACATCTATGATCATCCATCCACTTGGCAAGATTCCTGTTGAAGAGTGTCAGTGAGGGGCTCTGACTAACATGGAGTGGGATTCTGTTCCAGGGTGTGGGGAGCCTCTGGGTTATGTATCTGTCCCTCCAGCACATCCTATTTCATTATGTGTTGAGGTTGACATCTCTCACTCTCACAGCTCCGATGGCTTTGAGTTTTCTGGGGTGGAGCATGTCCATTACTCCTGTGTTGGACATGGCCTTGTACAACAGACATACAATGCCTCTGTGTAGGCAGTATGTGACTGCATTCAGCTGGGGTGTCTACAGCCAGGCAGCATATGACATATATTTGAGACCCTTTATCCTCTTGGTGAGGTACCTTTGAGGTCTTTCTAACTGCTGCAGGTGTCAGGTAAGGTACATCCCAAATGAGGCAACAGACATACAATGCCTCTGTGTAGGCAGTATATGACTGCATTCAGCTGGGGTGTCTACAGCCAGGCAGCATATGACATATATTTGAGACCCTTTATCCTCTTGGTGATGTACCTTTGAGGTCTTTCTAACTGCTGCAGGTGTCAGGTAAGGTACATCCCAAATTAGGCATTGTACTAGATTATGGGTCTGATAAGAGAACAGTATAGGGGCACAATGACCTCTGTTGACGTAGATGTGAATCCTTTCATGATACGGTGTCCAATATAGACAGTCTTCCTAGCCACATTGGCAGTGTGAGTGTCACATAACAGGTTACTGTCCACTTGTGTCCCTAGGTCCCTGATTACTCCTTCCATACATAATGGTTTACCACCTATGTGTAATTTGTGAGTACCTTGTTTGGTATTTGGTGGGACATTCATATTGTCCAGTGTCTTCAGGATGGCTGGGTGGGGTTCCTGTGTGTGAGTGTGTGGTCTGTAGCATGCTACAGACTGTACAGCAGTCTTGCCTATGGTTAGTTGCACATGGGTGGACTCCAATGCTTTGTGCATTGTCAGTTACCTGGACGTATGGGTGTCTGTGCTGAATATGGATACTCACCCTCCTTTTATGTTTTGGTCCAGGTTTTGGGCCATAATGCATGATATGTGGTATAACCTGGTAGTGCTGGTGTGCTGTCAGGAGGCTTGCAGCAGGTTTCTGTCACTGCACAGACATCGATGTTCTCCATACTGGGGAGGGCCTCGGGAGCATGCATATTGAGGTTTACACGTCTGGCATTGGTCAGCATTACCCTTGTGTTTCTTTCCACTTATGTTTTCTAGGGTGGTGGGTTAGTCTTTTCAGCCTTGCCTACGAAAGGCTCTATGGAGGTGGCAAAAGCCTTATCCAATATCCAGACGCCCAGGGGTAACAGGTGCAAGCCATCCCTGGAACAGCAGTGTGGCTTGTCAAGCATGACATCCCAAGCAGGCAGACATTGGATCCCCTTGGAATGACACCAGTAATTGTGCCACTTGTTAAAGCTGATCATTCTGTGTTTGTACTGTGGCATCATTCTTGGTGAGGGTAGGATGCTGCAAACGGTCAGTGTCATACCGGCCTGGACTACATAATCGGAGAGCTCATCTATGTCTCTTTTCATGTAGTCCGGGGAGGTACATCTCAGGTCATTCACACCAGCATGGACTTTGACTGCATCATATTTCTACTTGCTTTGGGGTGACCTGCATACTTGTGTTATGTGGCGTATTGTAGCAGCCTACAGGCAGCTTACTGTACCCTTTCCCTTGTTCAGTCTGGTGAGCGGGACAGCAGCGTGTCTCACTATGGAGTCACCTATTACAACTGTATCAGGCATGTTGTTTCTCCTTCTGGCCTGTGACTGTTTGGCACACCAGCTTTGTGTACTATGTGTTGCATGTGCTATGTTTGGAGGTTGTTTGATTGGGTGTCTGCTTTGGAGGCCTCTGTTGGTGTGGTGTGTTTGTAATTCGGGCCTCCGGGAATGTTTTTCTGTGTTTGTCTTTGGTTTGCAGTTGTGATAGGTCTATGTGGGACTGGGTTTGTGGTGTGTGTGGTTACCTTCTCCTCCTGACTAGTTTTGGAAGTACTGAGTTGAGGGAGCCCAGCCTCCAGTTTGGATAAATGGTTGCATCTCTCACATATATTTGTATTTCTTGGGGGGAGTTGAGGGTTGTCTGTGTACTTGGGGCAGGTGTAACATTGCCTCAAGATTCACAGATTCAACTTGTTGTAGCTGGCCTTAGTGGATTGTATGTGTGGACATATTTTATTGCCATACTACTGATCAGTGATTACTTCCCTTTTTATGTTTGCTCTATCATGTAGTAGCTTCCTCATTCTCTTGCATGGTTTGGTTATGGCAGGAGTCCACCATGCCAGATGCCTGTGTGTATGCCATTGTGTCTTGTTTTAATTTAGGATTGCATAATCCAAGCATTCCTGGCAGTGTTCATGGAATGCCTGTATAACAGGTTCTGAGGTGTGGCCCATATTTTGCACCTGCACAGGGCCTTTAATGGATTCCACATCAGTTTGGAGGAGTGCAACTTTTGCTTTACACATGTTTTTCACTGTGGTTTTCTGGCCAGGGACTGTGGTCAGGATGTGTATATCCAGTGTGATTACTCTATGGTCTGGTCTCATCTTGCCATCCAGTACCTATGTTGCTGATTATCACATCCAGTATGCTTACCCCTCTTGTGGGAGTGGTACGTTGTTCCTGGGCATTTTGGTTTATGGATTCTATGAACTTTTGTCCTACAGTGTTGGAGCTAGTATAATGCTCCCAGTCTGTCTGGGTATTTTCAGTCACCCAATATAATGTGGTTTGGAGGACTTGATATATTCATGTATTCCAACATAGGCCAGGTGCAGTTCCTGGTGTTGGGACGGTAGTCTGTAGCAGGCTATAAACTGGGAGGCAGTTTTAGCCACTGTTACTTGACCATGGCTAGTCCATGCTGCTTCTTGTTGTGGGACCAACATGGGGTTGTGGTTATCCTTGACAATTATTGCTAGTCACCCTCCTTTTGTAGCTTGTTCCATGTTTTGAGGCTGTACAGCACAGTATGAGGTGTAACCTGGTAGTGTTAGGGTGCTGTTGTGAGCCTTGACCCAGTTTTCTGTTACAGAACAGATATCAACATTCTCCATACTGGGTGAGTTTAGACTGCATGCATCTTGCTGTTTAGACTTCTGGCATTGGGTAGCATTACATCTAGGTTCTTATCCCTTGTGATACCTATGGAGGTGGGTTTGTGTTTTGAGCTTTACCTATTCAGGGCACGCTGGGGGTAACAACAGCCTTTGCCAGTATCCATACGGCCTGCACTGATAGGTGCACGCCAGTCCTAGCAGGTGGAGCATCGTGTCATGCTCAGCATGTCATCCCAGGCTGGCACACATTGGATCCCCTTTGACTAACTGCAATACTTCAGCCAATTATTGCAATTGATCATCTCATTGTCATATTGTGGCATCATGCTTGGTGAGGGTAGGATGTTAGTCAGGGTCCTCAAGTGTGCATATACTACATGGTGTTACATTGCTTAACACATGGCATTCATGCCTCAGGTGGTGCTGCAGGGCTGCCTCTGTTGGATGCACATACTACACTCCCTGTACATGTTTGAGAGCAGGTTATGTCATTTTAGGCATCCCTGTTATTATATGAGTGAGTCAGAGAGGGGTATGATTCCCAGGGTTCCTACTGAGCCAGTGTATGTGCTATGCGTTCGCTCTGCTTGTGATGGCCTTGGCAATGGTGGGGGGCTGTTTGGCCCGGCCCTATGCTGGTCCTGCTGCAGCTGTTTTCGCAAGATCATATTATGTAGCATAGCACATACCATGACAATTTGGGTACATCTAGTTGGTGAGTACTGCAAGGCTCCACCAGATGTGTCCAGACACCGGAACCATGACTTGAGCAGCCCAAACACACGCTCTATTACATTACGTGTTTGTGCGTGTGCCTTATTATGGCGTTCCTGTTCAGGTGTGTGTGCGTTTCTGATGGGTGTCATCAGCCACGGCTCCAGTGCATAACCTGCATCCCCCACTAGGTGTCCATGTGGGATGGCCCCACTGGCAAATGTCGGGTACAGCTGCGACAAATGCCAGATATGGGAATCATGGTAGCTCCCAGGGCAGCCAGCACACACATTCATTATTATGCCCTGGGCATCACACACGACCTGGCAGTTGATGGAGGGGAAGCCCTTGCGGTTAATGTAGGCCCTACCCCGCTCACCGGCTGGTGCTTTGATGCGTATGTGCGTGCAGTCTATTGCACCCACTACCTCAGGGTATTCCACTATTTGCTGGAAGAGACGCATATTGCTGGCCAATACCTCATGGGCATTGGGGAAATATACATGATCACCGACATGTGCTGACATGGCATCCAGGAACTGGTGCAGTACCCTGGAGGCTGATGCCTGTGATATCCCCATCATATCACCAGTTGGTCTCTGGAAGGTACCTGTTGCTAGTATTCTTAGGCCAACAAATACCTTGGTTTCCACTGGGATGGGTTCCCCTCTGTTGGTTCTGTGTGTGAGGCGTGGCCTGCACAGCTCGACAATTTGCTGCAGGAGGTCTCTGTCCACTCTATAGCGTTCTACTATCTCCAGCTCATGTAACCCGTGGTAGGTGACCCTGGGCCTGTACACTCTTCTCCGTCTCCTCACTGTGGGTAGTCTGGCACCATCTGCATTGTCACCACCCTCAGCAAGTTGCCTATGTCTCCTTATGACAGCTATGGCAGCCCCTAGCATTTCTGCTCTGAGTTCAGCTTTTTCAGTTTTCACTTCTAATAGCTTACTCCTGTCTTGCAGTGTCTCTTGAGAGAAACATCTTGCACTGCTGTTTGCAGAGTTTTAAGTGCTTGGCAGAGCTACTATTCTGCCTGTGTAATTGCCTGCTTCTAATTGTTTTCACCTGCTAGCTCCAGCAGTATTCCCTGCTAGCTTCCTACTAATTCTGTTGCTTCCTTTTTCCTTTCTGTTTCCTCAGGGTGGAGCAACGTGCATTCCAGCAGAAACACGCTCACAGTGGCTTACACGCGCACACACATGCTTACACGGTTCAGAATCTGCTTATTCGGGTTAAAACGCGTGCACACCAGCGCAAACAGTCTTAGAAGTCTGCCAACATGTTCCCACATGCTCAGTCTGCCTTACACGCGTGCACACTGCCCTACCCATGCCTCATGGCACACACACGTGTGCATGCACGCCCAGCAAGAAACTTTGGTGTAAGCAACAGTGTACACCTTCCATTTTTTGACTTTCCCATGCTTATCTTGTGGCACTCCTCTTTCCATGATATGTATTGGACACCTGTCATGTAACACTGACCTCCAATGAACTGCACTTCTTTCTACCATTCCCCCCTGTGATGTCACCTATCTCCTACTCTATTCCTCCACCTTATGTATCTCTTACACTACTCAGAATGTGCTCATTTGCTATGTGACAGTGCAATTCAGTATCCTAACACTCATTTACATCAGATTGCCTACTAATGCTTAGTTACATCTCTTAGACTCAGCTTCCCCCCTTAGCAACCACTAAACGGTGGCCATGTTATTTTTGGTCTGCTGGTCCCTGTATTGTAAATCCATGTATTGCATAAAACCCACATTTGTGGGTTTATACCCTTCATTTTTATGTTTTATACAGCGCAACCCGTTTGCGCGGGGTACCTTGCCAATGGCCACATATTTGGCCATTGGCATGCTGCCTGACACATATGCACCCTTTATTTGGAGCTGACATGGCTCCATTGTGATTTTTGCAGGAACGTACTCAGTTGTCAACTGAGTACATTTCTGCAGCTAAAACGGCTCTTACACGGGCTGCTTTGGGCTTTGTGGATCGTTAATCTACCTCATTTGCATGCCTTTCGGCTGCAAGTGAGGTGATGCCCACTTCGTGTAAGAGACGTTTTAGCTGGTCTCTTACACGGACTTTAGGGCTGTTCCTGGATCGTGAAGGCTGCATGGAGTCTTTCACTACTCTTAGACTCCGTGCAAGCCTTCGTGAATCCTGCCCTATGTCTGATATTGTCCTTTTCATTCATTCCTCAACTCAGCCACTTCTTCCAGATCCTCGGATCCAAAACTCTCGAGCTCCTCCCTTTACCCACAATGCCCCACCAACCTAACATACCCCAGATCTCATTTGATGCCATTCAGCATCAGATGCGGATCCTGTTGCTGTCAAACTTTGGGACCTACTTTACAAAACAGATGTGAGTTTACCTTAGGAAAACTTTATATTCCTAACATCATTTCACTTTTTCCTACATCCCTTACATTCTTGCTAGTTTCTATAGCTATTTTCTCCTTTTAGCTGCCACCATTTTTCTTGGTACTTCTATATAGTACCATTGCTGGTAAGTTATTTTAAATGTTTTCTTACTCGTTAAGAGTATTTCTTTGACTACCATTGTTGGTACGGGTCTGTATTAAGTCATCGAACGCTTAGAAAAGCGAACAATGATTTATCAACCCCATTTAAGCGAAAGCTTACAAACTCGAACACTTAGAACAGTGATATTTTTCAAAGGGGAAAAAAGTCGCTGTTACAAAAAAAAATACACTTAAAACACAACAAAGTGGGGGGCTTCGCCCCCCCCCCCCACACCACCCTACTTAAATATACCAACTCTTAGATCGCACTACAATGACAAAAATGGCAAAGTAACAGATGCGGCCAAGCGATTTCTTTCCCAGGGAAAGAATTCGTTTATATGCCACTTCATCATTTTGCCTTTTCGTGTTTTCAAGTTTGACCAAGACGCATTCGAAAGACTGCGTCTTTGGTCAGCTAATAGGAACCCGTTGGTACATTATTTCCCTTCTCTTGCTTTCTTCCTTTTAAAAGTAGTTTCCCTTTGATAATATTCCTTTTTATTGTGGATTTAGGTAAGACCAGTATAGCTGACAAGCCTACCAGTTTTAAAAAGGGCATCACCTGTGGGCATAAAATTCCTAACCAGGATCCCCACAGGGAATGCATGTATTGTTTGAGACCAGCTCCTTTAGACATGGATTGCTCTATCTGCTCTGGGTTCAATTCCAGTGCCCTGATTGATTGGAGAAACAAGCCTGGTGTTGAAGGGCCTTCTCCCTTTTATTTTTTATGCTTCCATAGCTGAGGCTGAAACCACCTCTAAAAAATTGGACAAGTGGAAGCCAGACAATAAAGACTCTCGCAAGAGGTCACAGGATCGCCCATCCTGTTTGGCTCCTTCATTTGAGTCACCGACTAAAATATTTAAAAAGTCATATCCAACCACCTTGGATCTGAATGCATCTAAATCACCCTAGATCCAAACACATCTGTTCCTACTGGATCCCTTCACTTCTCTGCTCCATTCACCTTTCTTTGATGGATCCCCTCAGAGACATCCAAGACTTCCATCCTCCACATCTTATTTTTCTGAGCTCAGATCCAGATGGGGATGGTCCCAGCTCTGACTCTCACCAGATCCATGAGCAACTTTTGTCCACCACCCTTTGGTCTCTCCTCCTCAGATCTGACTCACTGTTTTGGAGCCCTCAGATCTAAGACCCCTGGGGTGTTCTCCTCTAATCCAAAGACTATCTGTTCTTTGATTCCAGTAACTTCCCTGAGTCACTTGGCCCCAAGTGTTTTAGAGCTGGAGGACACTTTGAGCCTAAGCAACTGTACTGGATCTGGAGAGTTAGGATTTACTCTAAAGGTATTGGAGCCGCCTCTGCCCCTCAGAGCTTCAGTTCTGGACAGCTTAGGTCCGACTCCTTCCTTGGGTGGAATGTTTGTGGGGTTGCAGGAGCCAATGATTTGGGAATTATTGCCATCACCTTTGGTTCACCCAGGTGCTCTGCATTCATTGTGGAGATGGCCTCTTTATCTAGAAAAAGGACATCTCTGCCGTCCTCTGATCAGAGACTTATACTGCCTTCGGTTTTATGCTCTGGGCCATGTTCATCCATTCCACTGGGGCAGCCAGCCTGATCAAGTCTCCAGTCGGTCCCTCAGAGCATCCTCATTTCTTCCAATACTTTCTCAGACCACCCCATTGAGGAGGTCCTGTGGAAGAGGACGTGTAAAAGGAGACACCTAGATTTCCCTAAGGAATCTTATCACTGAGGACACTGATTTTGATGAAGGGGAGGGATCCTGCAAATCTTCACCAGAAGACATCTCATTTGGAGACATTCTAGAACTTTTAAAATAAGTGGTTGGTCTTCCAGTACCCCTTTGTTCCTGGAAGCTTTTGGGTCTGGCCCAGCCACTTCTTGGGTGACTCCCTGGCTGATGAAGTAGTAGATCTTTTTTTTTTCTCAACGGGCATGAAAGGATTCGGATAATGTGTTGTTGATCCCTAAATGACTTGACAAAATTTTAGCTCCTCCCAAGGACAGGGCACATTGAAGCAAGGGAGGCCTGGTTTATGCCATGGTTGTGGTGGCAGCCACCAAGAAAAAGCTTGTGGAACAGAGCTCTTCTATCCATCCCACTAATAGGGAGTCCAGGACCTTGTGCAGATTTGGTAAGCATGTGTTTGCTTCAG